>NC_083095.1:82137331-82441339 GCF_949774975.1 Lagenorhynchus albirostris
CAGTTGTACACATATTTATTAAATGCCTATTTTATGGAGGTACTCATAGGACTTATCTTCAAGTGTTAGCCATAACCCGTACTCTCAGATGTTGGTGATTTTTAATATTGAATGTGGAGATACTTTCTTTTTCTCAGGAGATTATTTTGCTGATTAATCTGGGTCCCTGCCACTGATTCCATATCTTTAGCATCCTCAGCTTGTGGCCTGACCTCTGAAGAATTGGCATCCTAGATTTGCAGGGTTGGCAGCTTACCCTTGTTATTCCTCTGTTCCTTGCCATTAAATGCCAAGATGTTATATGCATTCTTAGCATGGGCAAAGCTGCACTCTAAATACTTGCATGCAGGTGCATTTAAAAAAGTGAGTGCCCTTCACCTCTACTAAAAATAAGGTAACATGTACAGAACCATATAGAAGGGGTTAGCAACATATTCAGAAGTTGTAGGTATTAAATGTAAGGGATTCTTTTGGCTTCATTAGCGAAAACCATCTCATATTGACAGTGAAAGAATTCCCTCTTCAGTACTGTCAATTGAATTTCCCTGAGTCTGTTCCCTGACCAGAGAGAACAGTGATCTCTCACTGAATGTTCTTGCCATTGCCCTGATACAGTCAAAAGATTATTACTTCATCTCAGGCATAAACCTACAATTTTTTCATTAATATCTCTGGTGGCACAGATAAAATCAGGCAGAATAAATTTACTAAAGACCCTGAGAAACTAGAGTAATAAACTACTGTGCCTTCTTCCTACTTGGTAAAAAGGAACTTCTCATATAACTACATAGCAATACTCATGAGGATATGACGTACCTAACCTAAATCAGAAAAAGAGAGCACTGTTTCCTTTTTGCTTTAAATAAGAATTATCAACCACAGCTAACCATCAAATATCAATTATTTGAGTCTCCTGCTCACACTTTACATGATGGAAGCATTTACAAAAGATATCTAGCCCAATGATAGGCATCAGGAAAGACTTTCTGAAGAGTAATAAATAAAACTAGATAATTGTTATAATTTAGAGATTGTCCATGTTCACCTTGGCATCTGTAGGAATACCTCTCTGCTAAACATGTCTGCTTTCAAAGGGTAGAAATCATTTTTCTCCTACCACCCAGGAACCCCTCAAGCATACCTTTCCTTCTTGAAACCTTGTTCTAAGGTGTGAGAGGACTCTGGAATCCTTTCTCCTGACTGTCCACCTTCTGAGTTTATATTTCCTCTCTTAGGACATGCCTATTTTTTGTATATCCAGTATGAGAATATCCAGCTTTCTTCAGGTAAGACCTTATTTGCTTTCTGCCCTTATACAGAGCAACTACTTTAAGTGTAGTAAAATGAGCCCAACATCTTTCAAAGGAATACATGCATATGATATGCTTTGTGGGATGTTCTTAGAAGTATGTGGAGAGAGCTGGGATGCCAGTCCTTATGTTTGAACAAGTGTGTGTGTATGACTGGAGAGAACTATAAATTGTAAACAGGTGGAAACAGAGCAGAGGTATTGCCTCTCTCAGGTTGATGGGAGGGGTGCAGGGTGTAGCAGCTTTTGACATCAGGGAGGGAACAAGGCTGTTGAGATCAATCTGCATTCTGCAAAATAGTCATCATTGTACTGTTAATGGCAAGTACTAGCTCCTGTTAGACAAATACTGTTTTGAGATCATAGCCCTTCAGGGAGTGTGTGTGTATGTATAAGAGTTCGGTAAATGTATTTTTGAATGGGTAATACATACACATGGTACAAACTTCAAAAAATATAAAAGGTTATTTAATGAAAGGAAAATTACCCTTGTACCTCTGTCTCATTTCCCCTTGCTAGAGAAACAGTTACCAGTTTTATTATGTAAAGATTCTATTCATATACAAGCATATGTGTGAATGTGTTTTTTGCCACAAATGGTTGCATACTAAACATACATACGTACCTTTAAAAAAAAACTTAATAGAACTTAGAGATCAGCTTACTTTGACAATGTAAAGAGCTTCCTTATTTTTATCATGGCTACATAATATTGCATTGAATAGATGTTCCATAATTTTACTAGTTTCCTATTGAGTCTTCTTTAGGTTGCTTTCATCCTTTTTTTCTGTTAAAAACAACATTTTTCTTTAAACTTCTCTTATAAAGGTTTAATTTCATACATGCAAAAGAAAATGGGTAGAAGTAGCATTTGCTGAGTCACAAAATGTGTACATCTTAAGTTTTGATAGATATTTCCAAATAACCTTCCAAACGTACTTCCGTACTCCTCACCAACTTCTGTGTTAACTAATTTCTTGGTATTTGCCAATCTGATAAATGAATAATGGTCTTTAATTTGCAGTCCTCTTATTTTGAATAAAGTTAGGGGGTTTTGATTTATGTATTTCATGGCACCTATATTTTTCTTCTGTGAATTTTGTTCATGAACTTTGCCTATTTTATTCTGGGTTGTTGATTTTTTTTCTTATTGTTTTTGAAGTTATTTTTAAGGAAATACTGTGCTTGTTTTCTGTTAGAACAGTGTGTTGATCCTCCTCCCCCAAACACCCATACCTCAAAGATTTCCTTGCCCTCATCCTCAGAACCTGTGAATATGTTAGGACTTTGCAGAGGTGATTAAGGTTATGAGCTTTGATATGGGGTGATTTTCCTGGATTATCTGGATGGGCCCAATTGAATCACACAAATCCTTAAAATTGGAGAACCTTTCCTGACTGTGGGACTGCAGTCAGAGAGAGATGTGACTATAGCAGAAGGGTCAGAGAGAAAAAAATATTCCTGGCTTTGAAGATGGAAGAAGGCCACAAACTAGGGAATGTGGATGACTTGTAGGATTTGGAAAAGACAAGGAAACCCATTCTCTTCTACGGCCTCCTAAAAGGAATGCAACAGTGCCAGCACCTTGATTTTAGCCTTGTGAAGCCCTTTGGACTTCCAACTCATAGAACTGTGTAAATTTGTGTTGTTTTATGCCACTAAGTTTTCAGTAATTTGTTATAGCAGCAATAGAAGGCTAATACATATTGCTGTACATTTTTTCTCAATTTGTTACTTTTTTTTTTTAACTTTACGGGTTTTTTTTTTTACTATGCAGGAATGTGTTTTGTATAGTTGAATTTATCTTTTTATTTTTTAATGGCCTCTGGATCTTAAGCCTTTTCTACTACAAGATTATTCTAAAACTTACCATATTTTATTCTAACATTTTTATCTCATTATGAACTCTAGTATTAATGTTGGTTCCGTGTCTTCTACATTCTGATCTCTTACTGACAGTGAATACTTTTATTTATATCAGCTCTTCTGACATAGACTAGAAAACTTCATAAGATCGGCGCTGGTAGTCAAGGAGTTGGGGGACATACTAAGACATGGATAGTAGTCATGCCAGAAGGCAGGGACATACTAAGTGTTAAAATTTTAAACTACTTTGGCAGGTTGATGATACTGTTTAGCAGAAACTAGAATGGTTGATTTTAAAGGAATATTTTGTGAATACCTCTTTATTCTTCAGATTTTAGTTTTATGTTTTCATTCTTGTGGGAGACTTCCCAGATGCCTATGACTTGGTTAGATGTAAATGTTTCCATCATGTAAGCAGTTTGTGGAATATTTTGATAACTGATGCTGATACTTAGCTGTGGTTAAAAATTTTTACTAAAAGTAAAAAGTTCTGATGGGGGGCTGTCTCCTCAGTTTGTTATATAAAACTATCATAAATACAGAATGAGGCGAATTTAGGCCATTTCAGAATGCAGATATTGTAACATCATAGAGTTAGTTTATTATATCAAGTCCATATAGTGGTAACATTTATTGAGTACCTAACTGTGAGCCAGGTACAATGCTAATAAGCACTTTGCATAATTTCCTCATTTAGTTCTCAAACCCTGCAGTAGATGCAGTTATTATCCCCATTTTACAAATCAGGAAAATGAGGGTACAGAGAGTTTAATTTGCTCAAGATTTTAACTTTTAAATGATTCAACTGCCTTTGGAATCTAGGAAATCTGACTTGCTATTAAACACAGTATTATTAACTGCCATGTGGTGCTTTAGACTGATGACTGCTGCATGGAAAATAATAAGTGTTATAGTTTTAAAAGTTGCCAGTACAGGGACTTCCCTGGTGGCACAGTGGTTAAGAATCTGCCTGCCAATGCAGGGGACATGGGTTCGAGCCCTGGTCTGGGAAGATTCCACGTGCCGCGGAGCAACTAAGCCCATGCGCCACAACTACTGAACCTGCACTCTAGAGCCAGTGAGCCACAACTACTGAGCCTAGTGACACAACTGCTGAAGCCTGTGTGCTGCAACTACTGAGGCCGCGTGCTGCAACTACTGAAGCCTGCGTGCCTAGAGCCCGTGCTCCGCAACAAGAGAATCCACTGCAATGAGAAGCCCATGCACCGCAACAAAGAGTAGCCCCCGCTCGCCACAACTAGAGAAGGCCCACGTGCAGCAATGAAGACCCAACTCAGCCAAAAAAAAAAGTTGCCAATACAGAAGGAGTATTTCAAGACCTTTATCTTTCTAATTAAACTAATTCCTTACTTTCCATATCTGTAAAATGAAGAAATAACCCATCTCATTGGGGTTGATGCAGTGAAGTTCTGTTAAAACACAAGTCAGAGTATTCTACTCCCTTGCTTTTGTCACCCTGTGGTCTCTTTATTGTGATAAATTAGAGTACTAACTTTGTTCGTGGTGTGCAAGGCTTGATACAGTAAGGTCCAGTAAGTTAAGTATTATTTCATTTCTTACCCTTCTCCTGCTTATGCCTGCCATCTTCTTTTGAACTTAATATTCGTCCTTAAACATGACATACTTGTGTCATGCTCCCTCCATGGAGCGTCCTTTGCCTTTTTCTACCTGATATACTGCTGTTCAAAATCCACATCAAATATGAATATTAGTCATTTCCTCTCCTGTACTCCCAATTTGTGTTAATATATCTTTGCCCACTAACTTATGAGCTTCTATAGGGAAGAACCATAACTTTTAAATTTTCTTTATGTGTGAAGCATATAAATAAATGCTTACTGGATAAGTGAATAGTCCTAATGTGGCTATCTTCTAAATATCATCTGCTTCTTTATAGCTTAGAAAGCAAGTAAGTACTTACACTGTGAGGTGCTATATCATAAATTACTTCTATTAAATGCTTCCTTTTTTTATACCCAGTCTCTGTAATAATGTTTAACATTTTGGATGGTAATGTTTAGTTAAAATATACTGTAGAGAACATAGGATGTTTTGTCACTGTAAATATCCCTCTATGGGAAAATATCATAAATTCTCATTGTACTGAACAAATCTTAAGGAATTCTAAGTATCTTCTCTTTTTTGTTGTTGTTCTTTGAGGGTATTTTGGGCTATTTTGTTTTGGTACAGTTGTAGTTAGAAATGGAAAATAGTTATGTTTGCCTCCTGTATATGGATTGCTTTCATATCCTCAAGAAAGTTTTTCCCTCATCTTTTGTATTGTTTCCTGTTGCTACTGTAACAAATCACTACAAACTTAGTGGCTTAAAATAATACAAATTTATTATATTGTAGTCTGAAGGTCAGAAGTCCCAATGGATCTCAATGGGCTAAAATCAAGTTATTCGTAGACCTGCATTCTTCCTGGAAAATCTAGGGAAGAATTCATTTCCCTGCCTTTTCCGGCTTCTAGAAACCCGTATTCTTGTCTCACGACCCTTCTTCCATCTTCAAAGCCAAGTAGTGTAGCATTTTCAACTCTCTGATTCTGACCTCCTCTTCTGCCTCTCTTTTCTACTTTAATTGCTCTTATTTTGGTTTCATTTTCATTTTCTGAATATTACTTAACATATTTCATTCACTTGGAAGTATAATTTTGTGGTGTACTTAAGAGAATGTGATGTAACTCTTCTTAACCAGCATTCAGATAACACATTTGTAAGGAATTATCATTTTGATAAATCTGTAAATTATAGGACCTAAAAACCTATTGCAGAGCAACTTTGCCCTAGGGATTAAATGTTCTTAATCTCAGGTTTGTGAACCTCTTGGAGGGGAGTGTGAATCCCCAGAATTGTGTTCAAATGTAAGTTTTTAGCCATATATGTATTTTCTTCATAGGAGGTAGATAACTGTGCTTTAATCACAGTTTCAGTAGCATCTAAAATACCTTTCCTTTGTTTTCCTTCCCTTTTCTCTCTGTTCTTCTTTCTTCTCTCTATATATAGACACACACTGTATATATACTACATCTTCTTAATCCAGTCATATGTTGACAGGCACACTTGGGTTGCTTCTGTGTCTTGGCTATTGTAAACAGTGCTGCTATGAACATTGGGCTGCATGTATCTTTTCGAATAAGTGTTTTCATTTTTTCCAGGTATATACCCAGGAGTGGAATTGCTGGATTATATGGTAGTTCTATGTTTAGTTTTTTGAGGAACCTCCATACTGTTTTCCATCGTGGCTGCACCAGTTTACATCCCTACCAACAGTATACAAGGGTTCCCTTTTCTCCACATCCTCTTCGACTTTTTAGATAAATTACTGGGAACAAGTGCCTTTCAGCTATTTTAAAGAAGACCAAGAATGAAATCCTGAGTTTTTGACAATAAGAGTACATTGTCATTATATAAACATAGCTGTTGTCTCAGAGACTAATAGATTGCAAACATGATACCCAGAGAGAGTAAAAAATCCTACAAATTCTTAAATTTTAATTCCATGATGGCAAATACTATTTTTCTTTATTTTCCACATTTACTAGAATGGGCATCTATTGTCCACATGATCAGGAAAAAACATTTGTTGTTATTTTAAGTAGGAGACTGATTTCGTTCCTTGCTCATAAGTCATTTTTATCTAAGTAGGGGATTATAATTACAGATTTTAATAATGCTACAAAGCAGAGCATAACAAAGTTTATAAGAGCTGCCACTAATGTCTTTGGGAGTGGTTGCATGTTTTTAGACAGGAGTTACTGTTTTTATTTGGGGAAAGAAGACATTTGAAGGCAAGGAAGTTACGAGATTAAAAGCACAGGTGAAAAGTTTAACCTTGGCAGGAAGGAAGGTCTTTCAAAAAAAACCCCACATTAAACAACTTGAAAATTTTTGTGTTAAGTATTCTAGTCTTAGAGCTTAAAGTTGAAAGCTGAGTTGTTAAATTCTAAACTAATGAAGGCTGTGGTATAGGGAGTACAAATTTATTTACATAAGCTTCTAGAGTACCTTAAAGTTTAAAGGATCGACTTGAATAGTTAAGGGAAGCACTTATATATTTGGTATGGTTGAAAACACGAGATTCAAAAAGCAGTTTATATAAATTATTGGCCAGCTTTAAAACCTCTTTTGTTGTATTAAGGTGAACAATGAATCAGGCAACCTTATTCTTCCAGTAAGGAAATCTTTATTTTATTCAATTTTCCTAAAAGGGCAACACATCTCTTCTAGGTGGTACTTTCATAAAACAGAAAAAAAGAAATTGGAGTGGTGAGGAGAATTATGTTAGGGATACTTTTGTTTAAAACATATTCCTGCACTGTTAAAAGTAACATTCTAAAGTTTCTACAGTATTTTGAGTAAAGCCAAGATATAGTTAAAATGTGTTTTTAATTTATTTAAATTACTTTTAATTTATAAATATTAATTATAAAATAATTTTTGGAGAAACTGAAAAATGAAGGGAAAATATTCTAATATCACCATCATAAAATAACTTTTAAAATTACTAGGGTTTTCGTGTATTTTCTAATACTCTTGCTTAAGCAGTTTTATATTTTAAAAATACAAAATATGCCTAAGAAGCATTATACAAATTGTAAGTGAGAATTAGTAATATTCAAAGATGATAAAATAAGAGTCCATATGCTCTGAAGAGGATAACTGCTGCTGCACTCTGAAGTTAAAATATATACTGAGCTTCTAAATGGGGTTATTTTCCTCCTTGGGTCTCCCCAGTCTTGTAGAATCTAGTATAAAATTCTTAAATTTTCTAATTTACTACATAATTAAGTGAGAAGGAAGAGTCAGGATCCTAGAGTAAAATAAACACTTAAATAATTATGGGGAACTTGAATTTTGGTTTTGACCGAAGTTCTACCTTAATGACTTCGTAACTTCACTGAACTTCAAATGTGCTGAGCTTTACATGCATGAGTTCAATTCACACATATTTAATCTGAGCCTAATATGTCTAAGTTATGTGCCATGTTTCTGGTATATACTTAGACTTAAACTCTTAATAAACCAAATAACCTTCATTTACTATTACTTCTATCCCTCCAAGATGGTTTCCACTGTAATCTTATCCAGCTTCTTCGGATGCATGTCATGTTTATTTATAGTAGAGGTAACTTGTTCCAGCTCCTCCCGGAAGGAGGATTCCAATTTGATATCTATCTCAGCCCAGTTTTTATGCACCCATAACTCCTCTGGTCAGTTCTCTGAACTGAAGATTGGTAAGAATTGGCCCCAGGCAAGAATCAGAGCCTCTAAACAACTGAATAATAAAAAGCTTAGACAGAATAGTCGTCTGTAAATCTAAAGACTTTCAGAACTTCTATACAAAGAATTATTTTGACCCTAGTAATAGAGGATTTTGTTTGACCTTGTAAATTTTATTTTTTCCCAGCTCCTCCCTGACTTTGAATTACCAGTATGACAACTACTTCAATTTTAAATTCTTTGTTGTAGTAATAATTAACTTATAATAACACTTATATAGTGTTTATGTGTCAGGCATTGTTTACGTTTATTAAAGGTAGGTATTGTAACTTTCTCAAGGACATGTAGGTACATTGCTGAGCTAGGATCCAACTTAATAAAGTTTGACTTTAGACTCCTTACCAACAACACAGTGCAGCTTTAAAAGTATACAACTCTCTGGCCGAAGACTTGTATCGAGACTATATGAAGAACTTCTAAAAATCAATAATAAAAGACAGCACAATAAAAAATAAAAGACTGGGACTTCCCTGGCGGTACGGTGGTTAAGACTCTGCACTTCCACTGCAGGGAGCATGGGTTTGATCCCTGGTTGGGGAACTAAGATCCCGTGTGCCACACGGTATGGCAGAGGAAAAAAGACTTAAAAAGAAGGCATATAAATGTGACCAATCAGCATATGAAAAAAATGCACAACATCATGCATCCATCATGGAAAATGGATATAAAAATCACAATGGGTTACCACTTATATACTTACTACAATGAGTAAAGTTTAAAAAACTGAAAACAACAAGTGTTGGCACAGATGAGGAGTAACTGAAACTATCATACATTGTTGATGGGAATGTATAATGATCCAATCACTTTGGAAAACAGTTTGTTAGTTTCTTATATAGGTAAACCTACTACCCTATGACTCATCAATTCCATTCCTAGGTAATTATTAAAGAGAAATGAAAACATACGTCTACAGAAGACTTATACAAGAATGTTTATAACAGCTTTATTCATAATAGCCAACAGCTAGGAACATTTCAAATGCCCATCAACATAAGAAAGAATAAATGAATTGTGATATATTTATTCAGTGAGAGGACTCTGCTTAGTGGTAAAAAAAGAATGAAGTACTAATACAACAGCGTAATGAGTGAAAGAAGTGAGACAAAAAGGGTACAAGTCGTGATTCTATTTGATTCCATTTATGTGAAGGCCCATAACAGGCAAAACTAATGTATATATTAGAAACCGGGGATAGCAGTGTTACCTAGGTTACCTATTTGATGGGAGGGAGGCTTCAGGGAATTTTCTGGAGTTCTGTATCTTGATTATCATGTTGGTTGTACAGATGTGTAATTTGTCAGAATTTGTTGAACTTTATATTTAATATCAATATGCCTTATGTGTAGAGTAAAGTAGAAAAAAAGCAAGGGGTAGATGTCACACAAGCACTCTGACAACAGAAATGACAACTGGCAACTTAACACTTAGAATGTGCAGAGATAATAAGTAGCACATAATTGTTACATTGAACCTCAGTTGATAGTAGTAATAACCAAGACATGTTTAAGTTATATTCAGTGTAATTTTCTAAGAAGTCAGCAAGGTATACCACTTTTAGAAAGGATTTCATTAATAATTATTAAAAGTTTTACAACTAAAATGCTGAGATGTCAGTTATCTAGAACATTAGTATATGAAACATTACTTAGATTTTATGTAAAAAATAGTTGTGGCTAATACTGGGAAATGATTCTAAATGGAATTAGAATATGGTCTCTCTTAAGAATAGTCTGCCAAAAAGAGGGCATGAAAGACCAATTTATCTGATAACTTACTAAAATAAAACATGTTTATATATATTTGTGATTTAGATTCCCAGGTGTTAGAAATAATCAAAAATGTGTCTGAGCTAATAAACATGTTTGTTTCAGCATTTTACTTATATTTCAAATATGTTAGAAACATACAGATGTCACAATTAAATGTGCTAAGATACAGCAGTAATTTGTCCTGATTATATTGTAGGAGGTGGACATATATTAGATAAATGTGATGGCAGACTGTAGTTTGACCGTGTTTGTCTCTGGGATCCTTTGTTACATGTTCCATGGCAATCAGATGTGCTTGAACTACTCAAATGATGAATTGAAATAATCGATCTGTAGTCTTTTATTGTGAGATTGGTCTTCAAAATAAGTTAACCTTTAAGTCAGTTACTCTGTGGTTTTTGATCTTTTTCAATCAGGTTACTGTCTGTGGACTGTCATGGAAGTAGTAAACACTTTAGTTACTACACGTTAATTGATGTGGTCTTTGGTTTCTCAAGCAAGACTGATACCTTGGCTGTTTTTTGTTTATGGAAAAGCTAACTTCTAATCTTTGCATCTATTTTAGTAATAGTTATGCACGAGTGCGAGCTGTGGTGATGACCCGGGATGACTCAAGTGGTGGATGGTTACCACTTGGAGGGAGTGGACTAAGCTGCGTCACTGTCTTCAAAGTCCCTCACCAGGAAGAGAATGGCTGTGCTGACTTTTTTATCCGTGGAGAGCGACTCAGGGACAAAATGGTAATGAATAATGCATCTATTGCTATAATTTTAAAATTCTATAGAATGAATTTTCTGTTTAAAATTATGATTAGTATACTATTATTTATGAAAATTATTTTTGTCCAGGATCAATGATTGTTTCTGTAGCTCTTTTAAAGTTAAAGACAGCAAAATATGCCTGTTTCTTTGCAGCTGGGACTGACGTTAATGTGCATGTGTTAGAGGGGAGCTGCTTTTCTGTTAGGTTTAATGCAAGAACATTCATGAATAGTCCCCCTAGTTATTAACCCAGGTGCACCATCTTCCCCTTCTCCCCACTGTTGCCTAGACTGGAGGTTGGCGCTATAGTCCACAGGCCACATCCAGGCCTGGCATGTGTTTTTGTACAGCCCATGAGTTAAGAATGGTTTTTACATTTTTAAATGACTGGAAAAAATCAAAGAGTAATAATTTTATGAACATGAAAATTATATGAAATTCAAATTTCTATGTCCATAAGTAAAGTTTTATTGGAACATAGCCAAGCTGATCTGTTTACATTTTGTCTCTGGCTGCAGTGACAGAGTTGAGTAGTTGCAACAGAGACTGTAAATATCTGGCCCCTTATAGAAACATTTTGCTGGCCCCTATCCTAGACTCCTGTGTTCTCAGATTGTTTCTCTTCATCCCCTATCAATCTAGGCTCATCATATGACTACCTGGTGGCCATCCTAGGTTTTAACTCTACTATCTTCCACCCAGACAAGTGTTTTCTTACATTCATATATTTAAAAATTGAATCTAACCTTTGATAATGTTAGACGTCTACTCTCTCTTAATTAGTGTAGAAAGCTCTTTCTCTTTTATTTCATTTGTGAGCCAAAAACAAATCATATCTAAAAAGCTGAGTAATGTTAATGTCATTCCTGCATTAAGCAGAGAGCATACAACTTAGAAGCAAAAAGAGAATAAAAGTGCCCAAAATTTCCAAGACTCTTGAACATAACTGTTATTCCCTTTAACTATATATCTGTGGATTAGTTTGTGAGCTCATTCAGCATCTATAGTATTATTTCTATTGAAAATGTGTTTTAAGTGTTGAATAATTCTTTTATACATGAACATTTTATACTACTTTTAATTTTGGTTCTTGGTTTCTGGATATTTTTTACTATTGAATTATTTCAGTAATTTTAAAAGTTGCCTAACTTGTCTGTGCTCCAGTTTCTGTCTCAGTTAACTGGAGAGTTTTCCTAAATCGTCTTGAAAGCCTTCTAACTCTAATTTTTTGTGAGTTTAGGATTTACTACTGTGTATCTCAATTAACCAGAATGTGGTTTTAGGACTAGGAAACCCCATTTGAAGTCAGAAGTATATATGATAAATTTAACATGTCATCTCTAAAAGTTTAAATATTTAAATGTGGTTCTGGCCTTGGATAACATGGTGGCTAACATATACTGATGCTTATTTAAAATATGGCTTGTAGACTTCTAAGAGAGAGCCTATGGTGACCCATCCTGGAGTGTAGTGCTTTTTGTCTGAGCTGTTGATAATTGGCGAGTGTTGGAGAAGAAGTTGTAGATTTTAGAAACTGAATAAAATAGTGACAATCTAAAGCATTTTTTAATAGTAAAGATGGAAAAAGAGAAGAAAGAAGTCAAAGGTGGAGAAAGGGAGGGAAAAAAAAGCTTGCTAGAAAAAGCATAAGAACAAGGAAAAGATGACCTAGATGTGAAAAAGAGGGAAAAAAAATATCAGAGTGAAACAACACAGTCGACCCTACGTATCCATGGATTTCACATCTCTGGATTCAACCAACCACAGATGGAAAATATTTGGAAAAGAAATTACAGAAAGTTCTAAAAAGCAAAACCTGAATTCTCCTTATGCTGCCAACTATTTACATAGCATTTACTTTGTATTAGGTATTATAAATAATTTAGAGATGACTTAAAGTATATGGGAGGGAGGATGTGTGGGTTATATGCAAATACTATGCCATTTTATATAAGGACTTGAGCATCTGCAGATTTTAGTATCAGTGGGGGCTGGGGGGCGGGTCCTGGAACCAATCCCCTGTGGATACCAAGGGACTACTCTATTGGCTATATTGATGAGCATGGACAGTTTACTTGAGGAAAATTAAATAAGGAACCAAATCTGCATCACTAGGAGTGAGGCTGGTCAGAGATAAGCTCAGATTAATGTTTTAGGTGGTTGCTCAGAGTGTGGCTTTGACATAAGCTTAGAGAGAGTAAGCCTGGGATTTGGACATAATACAAACTTATTTCCTAATGTGGGACATAAAAAAGGGCCTTAACTTAATCCTAAGGTGTAGAATCATAATAGACTAACAAGAAAATAGGTTCTTTTGATAGAAGCACTGACCTAGGAATCAAAACGGTTGTTTCACTTAACCATTTCTCCTCGAGGAAGCTTGTTATTTGTGAAACAGGAATGATAAATATACCTCAGTGTAGACATAAAGGAAACATTACTTTCAATTGGAGGATTGTCTTAATTCTTGTAGGGAATAGTTATAATAAAGCATTTTAGGTTATGGGGAAATTGTATGACCAAAGGCAGAGGCAATAATGCATGGCCATAAATTGAAAGTAGCAGTCTTGTGAAGTCTCAAGACAAATGGGACAGTGACATTGAAATAAGCAGGTTAATTGGCCCCTTCTGCTGCATAATACACTTCTAAGATACTTCTGAAGCAATTACAGAATTGAAGTATTATTCTTTTACATTATCACCGCATTTGGGGGTCATTAATGTCCATTTCTATAGATATTTTTATTGATTGGCTTTATTTTAATCCATTTTTCTGGGTTCTAGTAATATAAAACAGGTGTACACTGTGACTGTTGAATCTATAAGTTTATAAAGTTAATGATAGTTTTCTTTAATATCCTTCTTGATGAGTAAACTGAACTTTAATATTGTTCCTATGTAATAGTTAATCATGTAAAAGATAGTGCTACAAACTGTGTTCTCTACCCATTTTGTCTGTGGGTCACATCTTAGAGTCCTCTACCTTGGATGAATTCTAGAAATGAAGTGAGATACCTACCCCTCATACCTCAGGAAAAAACTTGTGTCCTTTAAGAAAGAATGGATAATTAGTAATGAGGTACCTATAGCCACTTGTGTAGCTAATAAAGAAATACTAGATAATATATATATATATTTTTTGCGGTACGCGGGCCTCTCACTGCTGTGGCCTCTCCCACTGCAGAGCACATGCTCCGGACGCGCAGGGCCAGCGGCCATGGCTCACGGGCCCAGCCACTCCACGGCACGTGGGATCCTCCCGGACTGGGCCACGAACCCGTGTCCCCTGCATCGGCAGGCGGACCCTCAACCACTGTGCCACCAGGGAAGCCCTAGATAATATTTTAAAGAGGGCTTATAATAGTCAAAATACTAGTTACAGTAGTGAAGATGAAAGATGGCTTTTCTGAAGAGTGAACGAAGCATTTAGTAGAAGATTTTTCCAGTCTTAGATTTACAAGTACTTGTACTAAAAATGTCTTGTTACACTTCCCAGAGGGTTATATTTCACTCTTTTTTTCTTTTTTCTTTTTTTTTCTTTTCTTTTTTTTTTGATAAGAAAGGGAGCACAAATCAAGAGCAGGCTGATGAGGATTTTTCAAGAAGGTGGTATTTTGTATAATTTGCTCAGTATTCATTCATTCAGAGTGACCTGAAATTATTTCCTCTGATGCTTACCTATAACTTGCTTGTTTTTGTGATACTTACAAAGGTAGAGTTTATTTCCCAAGTTGCTAATCTAAATTAGAGCTTCCCAAGCTATGTGCCATGAATAGGTAAAAGTGGCTGGAGCCTCCAAGTCTCTTTGCCTCTTAACCACTAGGCTCCTTCTCTTTTCTGGTTGCCTTATAATTGTTATTTTTCTGAGTATGCCTGAGAAATAAGTTGGAAAGCACTGCTTTATGTAATTGGCTTTCATACTTTATTGATAATTCAGGAGAAATTGAAAAAACACCAGGCTTTGGTGTTGTAGCCCAAGATAATGAAAGTACTTTCTCCCAGATACTTAGGGATGTATGGAATGGTCTTTGACAAGGATAGCTTCTCAGAACCCCTTTTCTTGATATGTATGAGTTGTATCATCCATTTCCTTCTAAATCTTTATAGCTTTGATTTCTCCCTTTAATTCTTTAATATAAATTAGTGTTATCTTGGATCACATTTTTTTAAATGCTAACTAAAACTTAACTGTTAATTTGTATAAATAATCTTTACTGTAGTGCTTCAGATCTCCATGATAGAAACTTTCTCTTTTGCATTCATTTTTCTGTAGTGGCTCTTCTCTATTGGTGTGACATTGCTATTTTATAAGCAAACATTTTGTCATCTTACCATATGTATATGTTAAATTATTTGATCATTTTTAGTTGAATTGTATGTGATAGGAAAATCTAAAATACTGAACTATAATACACTTTTAAAGTCTTTATAAGTACCTGAATAAACTTTCAATAATGATATTAAATTTTTGCTAAAATATTTACTACTAAACAAAGTTTTTAATAACTGTGGGGATCTAAATTAGCCATTCTTAAGCTTTTATTGTAGGACAATAAAATACTGTAAATTTACTAATCAATGTTATTGTGCTTTTTAAAGCATATTGTGTGCTAAGAGATGACAAAAATCGAGTGGGCTACATAGAAAGATACAGTAAGACTTACAACCACAACCTCTGTACTTAAGATGTTCTGTGGAAAATAGAAAAAGGCACTGTTCAATGTCAAAGCAAACTTATAGCTATCATTATAAACTTAGAGTTTATACTAAGTATAATAATTGAAACAAAGAAAGGAAAAAGCAGGAGATATCAAGTTTAGGAAGTTGCCAAAGAGATTAAGGAATTGTTGTTTTGGATTAATAAGTAATTAGGTTGTGGATAAAAGTGGTTTATAAAAATTAAAATGCCTATGAGATAATAGTTCTGTTGTTTAAAAAGATACATTTCTAAAATGGAGTTTCTTTACAGTTATTAGAGCCTAAAGCAAAACTTGAGTATTTTTAAAGAAGAAAATAAAATGATTATAGCATAGCAGTAGCTTTATTAAAAATGAGACTCATCCTCCTTTCCACCATGGGAAACCCCAAAAGACCAGGGAAATATCTTTCTGCCTTGGATTGAACTTTATAAAGTACAGAACAATTTTCTGCTTAGCCTTTCCCACTGTGCCTCTGTGAATTATTCTATTGTGAAACATCAGTCCTTCTACAGTACTCTTCCTCCACTAAAAAACCAATTCTGTTAACTGGCATTACCCTTAGGACTCAGCAGCTCTGTCTCTTGAAAGATACTGGTTTTCCTGTTCACCATAATATCACAGAGTTGGGAAATAAGTGGGAGTGGGAATAGAGGTAGTGTCAGCATTTTTGTTGTTCCTTGTTCCCCTCACAGAATGTTACTATATAACCCACATATAGACATTTTTTTACTGATACTCTGTACCATTCAGAACACCATCCTTTAGCTTTTATTTTCATCTACTGATCTTAGCAATTCCTTCTAAATGCCAACTTTTCCACATCTGAGCCTCATCATCATTCTTGGCTACTTTTCTTTGCATGGCCTGACCTTCTGGTCTTCATTTCAGCAGGCTACTTTCCTGGATCTGGTTGTTACCAGAACTTTTCCATTTGAGGAGTTTTACAATTTCCTGTCATTTCTATTTTATTTCCCATCCCTTGCTGTACAGTTTGATGCTTACTCTATTATCTGTGCCACTCATTTCGCTAGATTCCTTCTGGCGTCTTTTATTATTTTATTATCTTTATTATTATTTTATTCTTATTATTCTTTAATTCTTTTATTATATTTAGTATCTTTTATTATTTTCTTTTTAAATCCAATCTGAATTTTCCTTATCAGTCATTTAAACCACTCTTTCATTGATATTTCAGTGGAAAATATGTTGCTGAGTTGTTTTTTTAAAAAAATTTATTTGTTTTATTTATTTATTTTTGGCTGCATTGGATCTTCGTTGCTGCGTGCAGGCTTTCTCTAGTTGTGGCGAGTGGGGGATACTCTTTGTTGCAGTGCACGGGCTTCTCATTGCGGTGGCTTCTCTTGCTGTGGAGCATGGGCTCTAGGAGCACGGGTTTCAGTAGTTGTGGCACATGGGCTTAGTTGCTCCATGGCATGTGGGATCTTCCCGGACCAGGGATTGAACCCGTGTCCCCTACATTGGCAGGCGGATTCTTAACCACTTCACCACCAGGGAAGCCCCTGTTGCTGAGTTTTAATCTTACCTTACACTAAAGGAACTTTGTTGAATACCCATTGTTAAAAGGGAAAATTCAGTATTTAAAGGTGAGTCTTTCATGCAACAAATATTTATTGAGCATCTACTATTTGCTAGATATTTGCTGTTCTAGGCACTGGGGATATGTAAATGGACAAAGACAGAAATCCCCGTTCCTAAGGGAACATACATTGTGGTGAGGGCCAGAGAAATACTACCGTAAATAAATAAGTAAATGAATATTATGCTATACATAATACTAGAAAGTATTAAGTGCTGGGGAAAAAGGAGTGTAGGGGATTTTTTGTGGGGAGGTTAGTTAAAGTTTTACTTAGAATAACCAAGGAAGGCCTTACTGAGAAGATCTAGGTAACATTTGAATAAAGATTTCTATAATGAACAAGGCCTTATATTTTAGTTTATATGTTCAGATTTTTAAATCTTCAGTATTCTTAAAGTAGGATAAATCTATATTCTTACTCAAATTCTTATGCTACACTGTATAAGATCTTGGACTTTTCATGGATTTGGTGAATGATATCAAAGTATGCATCAATAATAGTCAGAGGGCTTCCCCGGTAGCACAGTGGGTAAGAATCCGATTGCCTGCCACTGCAGCGGACATGGGCTTGAGCCCTGGTCTTGGAAGATCCCACATGCCATGGAGCAACTAAGCCCACGTGCCACAACTACTGAACTTCCACTCTGGAGCCCGTGACCCACAACTACTGAAGCCCGTGTGCCGCAGCTACTGAAGCCTGCGCACTTAGAGCCCGTGCTCCACAACAAGAGAAGCCACTGCAATGAGAAGCCTGCGCACCGAAACAAAGACTAGCCCCCGCTCACCACAACTAGAGAAAGCCTGCGCACAGCAACGAAGACCCAACACAGTCATAACTAGATAGATAGATAGAAAAAAATAGTCATAAACCTAGGTATGAGTGATTCCTCCATTTATTCAATCAGGTCTTCTTTATTCTTGATTCTGTTTCATCCTTTTCATCTCTACCCCTCTTCAGTCTTGTCTGTATTATTGCAGATAAGGTTTCTAATATTTGTTCAAGGCCCAGTTTTCACCTCTCTCCAACTTTTGTATTGCTTACAATACTGAACTTTCTAAAGCTTGGGTCTCATATTCCTTTAGTAGTTTCCCCAAAATTCCTAGATACAATTTCATCTCCTTAATTTCACCACAATAAACTCGTATAATCTGACCCTTACTTCCTTGAATCTATCTACCTGTTTCCCAAAGACAACACTTCCACGATGTTGCCTTACTGAGTTACTCATCGTTCACTAAAAGCATGCATTGAACTTAGAGAAATGCTAGCCCCTCTTTTACATTAATTAAATACTATAAAGATAGTATACTACAAGTTGTATGTGGAATAGAGAATGTGTACATACAGCTTGCTAGTCCTGAGGAAATAATAATGGCAGAAACAATTTCCCTTTTATTGTCACAGGTAACTCACAGATGGACAAATAGGAAAATTGAGTTAGAGGAAGCACCTTGGGCAAACCAGTTTTGCTGTGAAGGACTGTAATTGAAAGAAATGCTAATAATAATAACATTCATCTAGTTTAGAATCACCTGTTCATTTTAGGGTCAATCCATTGAAAAGATAATAAATTATACTATTAATTACTTTTCTGTACAACCATGAATTTTGTGACTTTCTCCCAGCAGTTTTAAAATAGTTCATTCTTTAATACTACTAATATTCCTTGAAGGGGAAAAAAACCTGCCTGCTGCATTTCTATTCTCTTTCTTTTGGAGCAAAAAATAGCTGTGTGTGTGGCAGGGGGGATGTTAGCGGTTTCCTGTGTTTGTGTGTGTGTGAGCGGTTTCCTGAAAATTAAGATTTAGAATGTAACCCATATTACTTTCCTGGTTGCTATTATTTCCTCTTTTTAGAAAATGTCAGCTTAATACTTATTATTCAGTTGTTTTGAACTAACATTTCATTCTTTAGTTATTGATTTATACTGGTTGATCTAGTCTATCAGGTTCATCATGATTATCTTGGCTTCATCTTTCCCTTTTATACCTGATTGTGATATATTTCACAACCTTTCCATTACATTCCCATTGCCACTAAACTATTATAATGGATAATAGCCTCCCTAATAGCTAAAGCCCAAAATCTTTGATCTCAAATTATTGACCTTACTTAATAGTTTTCTAAATATTTCCTTACTAAATTATAATCTGAATGTAGCATGCTTTTAGTTGATTGGTTGATTGATATTATTCTTTTAATTAATCAACAGCTGTTTGAGAGCCTTCTGTGTACTAGGCTTCTTTGTTTTTAAGTTTAAGGTGTACACTGTGATGGTATGATTTAGACTTCTTGTATCAGTCTGCTCAGGCTGCCATAACAAAACACAACAGACTGGCTGATTTAAACAGCAGAAATTTATTTTCTCACAGTTCTGGAGACTTGGAAGTCCTAGATCTGGGTGCTGACTTTTCTCTGGGATAGATGACCAAGAGTAGTTGCTGGGTTGTATGGTAGTTTTATGCTGAGTTTCATAAGAAACTGCTAGACTTTCTTCCTGGGTGGCTGTACCATGTTGAATTTCTACCAGCAGTGTATGAGCAATCCAGTTTCTAGGGATTCTTGCCTGCATTTGTGTAGTCAGTATTTTTTATTTTAGTCGTGTTGATACGTGTGTAGTGGTAGCTCGTTGTAGTTTTAATTTCCATTTCCCTAATGGCTAAGGTTGAATATCTTTTTATGTGCTTATTTGTATCTTCTTTGGTGAAATATCTGTTTGTGTCCTTTTCCTGTTTTCTCATTAGATTGTTAGTTTTTTTTGCTGTTGAGTTTTGAAGGTTTTTTTTAAATTTTAGATACTAGTCCTTTTCAGGATATATGGTTTCTAAATATTTTCTCCCAGTCTACAGATTGTCTTTTTAACCTTCACGGGATATTTTGCAGAGCAGAGTTTTAAATTGATGAAGTTCACTTTATCAGTTCTTCCTTTCATGGATCACATTTTAGGTGTCAAGTTCGTGAACACTTTCCCTAATCCTGCGTCCTGAAGATTTATCCTATTTTAAGTTTTATAGTTTTATATTTTATATTTAAGTCTGTGGTCCATTTTAAATAATTTTTATATAAGGTGTGATACTTAGGTCAAGGTTCAGTTCTTTTGCCTACAAATGTCCAATTTTTTCCAGAACCACTTGTTGAAAAAGTTGTCATTTCATTAAATTACTTTTGTACTCTTAAAAAATAAGTTAAGCATTTTTATGTAGGTTCTCCATTTTGTTCCATTGCTCTGTCTATCCCGCAATAGGTATCACATACTGTTTTACTGTAGCTGTATTGTAAGTCCAAATAGTGGGTAAAGTGATTTCTCCCATTTTATTCGTCTTTTTCAATATTATTTCAGCTATTCTAGGGTTTGTGCCTTTCCATATAAATTTTAGAATGATCTTGTCTATGTCAACAAAAATCTTTACTGGATTTTGACAAGAATTGTATTAAACCTGTTGGTCAATTGGGGAGAATTGACATATTTACTGTGTTGAATCTTCCAGTCCATGAATGTGGTATGTCTCCAGTTTAGGTCTTTGAATTCTTTCATTAGCATTTTATAATTTTCAATGTATATCTCCTAAAGATATGTTTTGTTAAGTGTATGCCTAAGTGTTTAATTTTTCTTGGAGCAATTGTAGATAATATTGTGTTTATAATTTTGGTTAGTGCATGCTCATTGTATGTGTATAGAAATTCAATTAATTTTCGTGTGTTGATCTTGCATCCTGTTACCTTGCTGAACTGTGAGGTTTTGTGGTAGATTCCCTGGGATTTTCTAATGTAGACAATCATGTCATCTACAAATATGAAAAGCTTTATTTCTTCCTTTTCAATCTGTATACCTTTTATTTCTTTTTTTTTCCTTATTGTAGTGGCTAGAACTTTAAGTTCTGTGTTGAATAAGAATGGTCATAGTGGACATCCTTGTCTCATTCAGATTTTAACGGAAACATATTCAGTCTTTCACCCTTGAGTATGATGTTAGCTATAGAGTTTTTTTATAGATGATTTTTTTTTGGTTTTTGGCTGCGTTGGGTCTTCATTGTTGTGCGCAGGCTTTCTCTAGTTGCGG
The DNA here is from genome assembly GCF_949774975.1 of Lagenorhynchus albirostris. Classification (NCBI taxonomy): domain Eukaryota; kingdom Metazoa; phylum Chordata; class Mammalia; order Artiodactyla; family Delphinidae; genus Lagenorhynchus; species Lagenorhynchus albirostris. The sequence goes on from NC_083095.1 coordinate 82,158,704, forward strand.
CAAGCGGGGGCTACTCTTCATTGCAGTGTGTAGGTTTTTCATTGCGGTGGCTTCTCTTGTTGCAGACCATGGGCTCTAGGTGTGCGGGCTTCAGTAGGTGCACAGGCTTCAGTAGTTGTGGCTTGTGGGCTCTAGAGCGCAGGCTCAGTAGTTGTAGCACACAGGCTTAGTTGCTTCGCGGCATGTGGGATCTTTTCGTACCAGGGATTGAACCCGTATCCCCTGCATTGGCAGGTGGATTCTTAACCACTGTGCCACCAGGGAAGTCCCTATAGATGATTTTTATTGAGTTGCTGATAATTTTTTATTATGAATGGGTGTTGGAATTTGTCAAAGGTTTTTTCTGTGTCAGTTGATATGATCACATCTTTAGCTTGTTGATATAGATTACACTGATTGATTTTTTTAATGTTGACCCAGCCTTGTATTCCTGGAATAAGTCCCACTTGGTCATGGTGTGTAATCTTTTTGTATATTGTTGGGTTTGATATGCTATTTTTGGAGAAGTTTTGTGTTTAAATTCATGAGAGATACTGGTCTGTAGTTTTCTCTTTTTTTGGTACTGTCTTTGTATAGTGTTGGTATCAAGATATTGGTGGCCTCATAAAATGAATTGGGTAGTATTTCCTCCTCTTCTGTTTTCTGAAAGAGTTTGTGGAAAATTGATGTTAGTTCCTCTGATAATATTTGGTAGAATTCTCCAGTGAAACAATCTCAGTATAGAGATCTCTCTCTCTCTCTTTTTTTTTTTCTTTTTCTTTTTTGGCCACGCCCTGCAGCTTGTGGGGTCTTAGTTCCCTGACCAGGGATCAAACCCTGGGCCCTTGGCAGTGAAAGTGTGGAGTCTTAACTGCTGGACTGCCAGGGAATTCCCAAGAGTGATCTCTTTTTGAGAGCTTTTAAATTACAAAATCAGCGTCTTTAATGGTTACAGAACTGTTTAGGTTTATCTATTTTATATTGGTTGAGTTTTGATAATAATGTGATTTTCAAAGAATTGGTCCATTTCTTCTAAGCTGTCTAATTTGAGTGTAAAGTTGTATTTAGTATCTCAAGTACTGTTTTAAAGGCTACAAGGATCTTTAGCAATATCCCGTCTCATTCCGAAAATTGGTGATTTGTGTATTCATTTTTAATTTGTCAGTCTTACTAGAGATTTATCAATTTTGTTGCTTTTTTTTTAGACCAGCTTTTTGTTTCATTGAGTTTCCCCCCCATCTATTTTCAATTTCTATTTCTGTTCATTTCTATTATTTGATATTTTCTTCCTTCATCTTGTTTTGGGTTTATTTTGCTCTCCTTTTTCTAGTTTCTTGAGGTAGGAACTTCAATTATTGATTTGAGATCCTTCCTTGTTCCAACATCCGTAACCTTTTGAAAGACTTCAATTCACTGTAATATAAAGGTTTGAATTTATAAAGTTTAACCTTATTTACTAAATTACTCAAATCTTATGTATCCTTTTTGTGTGTGTGTTTGCTTCAATTTAAAGGCTGAAGATCTACAACTATCATTATGTTTTTGGATATTCTTGTGTTTCTAAATGGTTTTTTTGTTACATAGATATTGCTGTGTAAGTCAGTTAATAAAGGTTCATGGCTGTTAAATTCTTAGATCACTGAGATTGATTCCATCAGAATTGTACAGGCCCCTCTCCAAATTATGCAGACCCAGTTGAGGGTGAAGAGAATTGTTTAAGCTTATTTAGTTTTATTCTAGCAATTCAGAGTTCTGACAGCCTGTGGGGACTTGGGAAAGAGCCAAGTAAAGAAGCAGGGGCGTATTGCCTGTGCCTAAGAATTTGCCACCAGGAGTTAGAGCAGTATCCTAATTGTGACAGTTCCCTCCTCTGTTTTGTATCTCATCTCCTGTTCCCTCATCTTGTCGCCTTTCACTATCATTTTCTACTGATCCAGTTTCTTTAATGGTTACAGGTTTCTAATGGTTTTCTATTTTCAATCAGTTTTGGTAAGTTATAATTTTTCTAGGAAATTGCTATTTCACTTAGATTTTCAAATTTGAGGTCATAAAACCTTACATTGTATTGCATTCTTCGTTTTTTAATATTTATTTTATTATTTATTTATTTTGTCTGCGCTGGGTCTTAGTTGCGGTACGTGGGACCTTCCTTGTGGCATGTGGACTCTTACTTGCAGCATGTAGTCTTCTTAGTTGCGGAATGTGAACTCTTAGTTGCAGCATGCATGTGGGATCTAGTTCCCCAACCAGGGATCGAACCCGGGCCCCCTGCATTGGAGCACAGAGTCTTACCCACTGGACCACCAGGGAAGTCCCACACTGTACTCTTGATTACTTTCTAAATCTTTGCTCTGCCTTCAGTTTTGATTATGTAGTCACGGTATAATTATCCTGTTTAGGAAATTTAACATAAATGTAGTACTTTAGTCCATATTCCAGTTTCACCAACTGTTCTAATAATGTTCTTACAACATTTTTGTTCTCTCAGTACAAGATCATGTAGCATTTAGCTGTCATGTGTCTTTATGCTCCTTTAATCTGGAGCAGTTCCTCAGTCTTTCTTTCATGACATAGACATATTTTTAAACTATTGGCTCCCTCCCTTCCTTTTGTGGTAGCTGAACTGTTATTATTTGAGAAGAAACACTACTACTGTTCCTTCTGTTACTTTTAAAATTTTTTCTAAAATCTTATTCATCTCAGAATCCAGCTTTGAACACAAATTTTTATTACTAGATAATTAGTAAAAATGTGTTATTTGATAACAATATAGTTTCATATTTCATAGAATGCACTGGTGTCCTTTATAAAGGATACTAGTTTTTATGTCATCCAGAAAACTAAAGTTCATAATACAAGGCAACTATTTGAGATACCAATTATTGATTTTGGTTATCAAGTAATTTAACTTGAATATGGAGTTTTTATTTCAAAAATGAAATGTTTTTTCCTTGATTCAAAGGTATTTCAGAAAGTTACTAAAGTAATTTGTCTAGTTACCACCTATTACTACATCTTAGATAATACTTTTTGTAAACATGTAATTATCTACTTGTAAGGTAGCATCTATAATAAAGTTATATAGTAGTTTGAAAGTACATTTTTAACTTTGCTCTCCCAAATTATTAGTTGTTATTAGTGAAACAGAAATGTACTTATACCCATTTTTGGCTTGGTCTATTTTAAATTCTTCTGGCAAACAGTCCAGTAATTTGCTCTATATTTCCCAAAATAACTTGGAATATATCTTCAGAAGTTTTAGTTATTTAGTAACTGTGGTGTCCCCTCCCCCACTTTTTTTCTTTGTAATATATCCTAGAATTTCTTTCAGAAGAAGGAAAATCATTGGAGATTATGTTTTCACTGTCTTTAGAATCAAATAACTTAAGCTTCACGGAATCTATTCATAAGCTCTTTGAGGTCCTGAGTACCTTTATTTATCATTCAAACTCCTCCCCCTCCCATACTCAAAAAAGTAAATACTGACCTCTCAGGCTTTCATAGCAACTGTACTATTATGGGCTAGTGGCATCACCTTGTGACCAAAATCACCACTGCTACTAGTATGTATTGAAGATCTACTCTGTTGTCAGACACTATTTGAGTTCTCTGTATGTATTGCCTTATTTAATTCTCAAGTCAGATGGATAATGAGTGGTGGAGAGTAGATGGGACCCAGCTATTCTAAGCTGTAGAACCCACAAGCTTAATTAATTTCTACACCAAAATTCCTCTTCGCTTTAATAACATTTTTCTTCTTGGGAAGTGTATGTGTACTGTTCCTGTTCCTTCTGTTATTCATATCTTAATTACTTTATTTTGGAAATTTTTTACTCATGTGAAGAATATCCATTCTCATTAACCACCTTTCTTCTTTTCCTTTCTCTTTTAACTCTTAGCTTGGTACTGTAAGGAAACCATTTCTGTTCCCTGACTCCCTTCGTCTATATAGATTTTAATATATTTATGCTAATAGTAGTTTCGCTTTCCTTAAATTCAGAGTTCATCTGTGCATCTGTTTGTTCTTTCATAATATCTATTTAACCTTTTTAGAAGAAAGACAAAGAATATTTGTTCTTTTTGTTACCACTATCTCAAAAGACTTCAAGATCTTATTAATCATGGTTCCAAAAGTATTTAGCTAGAAAAGACTTGTATGTCTTAAGCAACTTAGACCTATTTAGAGTCTATAATATTAAAATGCAAAGCTGTTCTGCCAAATACTCCTTAATATTCTCCCTTCGGTATAGTCCCCTTCCTAAAGGTGGTTCCAGTCAGTCTGTTTGCAGTGACTATATTCTACTCAAACCTAGTCAGGTATATTGGTATGTAAAAGTCTGAAATTTTTTCTTTTAGAGGTGTCAGTATAAAAACATTTAAGTGCTTTTGAATTTGTTTTTGCTTTTTCTAGTTAAATTTTTTTCCATTATTCTTTTTTATAGTTTATAATAAATAGTGATTCTTTTCTAATCCCAGTATACTTGTAGATGATCCAAAAGTTCAAAGTATTCTAGTACTGATTATAAAACATGACTCTTTAATTTCTTCTTCGTTAACTAGCCACGTGCTTAGTGGATCCATTAGGGGTTATTGATGTCAAGTTATTTTGGCAGCATATTCTTTTGTAGTTATTCTTGTTGAGTCACTCTTACACTTAATATTTACTTTACAGTTGTTATTTACACTCAATATCTTTTCTGCTTATTAATTTAATATATAACCAGTCTTCTTTAGGGTAGAAATAAGGACAGCGCCACTAGTCTACTTTCAAATTTATCTTTCTCTAATTTATACATGTCCTTCATGGTTACTATGGAGGTCTGATGAAATTCACATCACTCCTTAACCCCAGAAAGAAGTATAGTCAATTAATAATTAGAATTAGCTAGAGATGTGTTTCAAGTTTGACAGCTGTTTACAGACTATTTTTACGGTTATACTTTTAATGGCTTCTGGCAGTTGCTTTTAGGGTAGTCTTAACAGAAATTAAAATTATTCATTTCATTTTGTACTAGATCTTCTCTTGTAAAAAAGTTCTAAGAGTGAGTGCAGGTCTTGTATTCTGGGAGAGATGTAACCACTTCAGGCCTGTAGAACACCTGTTACTTTACTTTATTGGTAATTAATAGATATAACTCCCTACTGGCCAGAAGTAATTTATCAGGGTACCTTATTTTTCCAACAGCATAAATAATTCACCTGGCAGTGCTGGATTGGTTGATCGTAATCTCTTGGCAAAAATGTAATTGCCATTTTCTACAGTTTGTTTGCTAGTTATTCCAATCATAGATATGGTAAACTTTGAATCTGCTTCCTGTATGCCTGTTACTGTTAATATTACTGTGATCTTAAGATACAGAATTAATACAGTGAAAACTGCAGTGAACTAAAGTCAGAGCACATTGTTCTGATATAGTTGAGAAGAGGCAGTGGAAATGGGAGGCAGCATAATTCACTAACTTTTAAGAATCCTTCTAGCTCTTAAAATTATTTTTGTTTTTTCTGGAATGCAGATTTAGTATTGATCACACCTTATGAGACATTCTTTTAACTACTTTTTTTTAACACCTTTTTAATCTCATTGATCTTTTTTAAAAATTTGAGATGGACAGTTGTTATCCCTATTACTTAATAAAGGTGTGATTTATGTTGTCTTTAGTGTGATGAGAATGCATTTATTTTTTAAATGCTACTTAAAGTCAGAAGCAGAACAACTTTTTAATATATTGTGTGACTTAGATGAGAAATTGTTATGCCCTAGATATGGAGGCTTTGATAATTATGTAAATGCTGAGTGATGCAGAATGTTCTAGGAAGCATAGTTTTTAAATTATCTGCAAAGATGGTGAGTGGTTATGTCAGTAGATTACCTGCACTTTTCTTTCTCATTACCTATTCCTAAATTCAGAATAGGTACTGCCATAGTAGCCTTTTCCTAAATGATAATTATTTTTAAAGGTACGTTAAATACATACTATGAACAGTAAGATATATTTTATTTCCTAATGTTACTTTGTAGATAAAAGTTAATGACATAAATTGACATCTACTTCATAATTAGGTGACATTTTGTTTTTGTACCAACATGATGTGTATGATGTGCAACCTCAGTATTTGTATGACTTTTAGGTGGAACACATTCTTGCATAGGTACTTGTATGAGTCAAAGAACTAGTTCAGGGCTTCCCTGGTGGCGCAGTGGTTGAGAGTCCGCCTGCCGATGCAGGGGACACGGGTTCGTGCCCCGGTCCGGGAGGATCCCACATGCCGCGGAGCGGCTGGGCCCGTGAGCCATGGCCGCTGAGCCTGCGCGTCCGGAGCCTGTGCTCCGCAACGGGAAAGGCCACAACAGTGAGAGGCCCGCGTACCGCCAAAAAAAAAAGAACTAGTTCATTATCCTTACCATTTCCTCAGTGTATTTTAAAGCTCATTTTAAAAATTTATTTTTCTATGTGTTTTTGGAACGTCTATAAAAAAATAGATGGCCATTTGTAAATAAGTGGTATAGATGAGTATAGATCATGTTGAAATTTTATTTATCTAACAGATAATAGTTGGAAAACAACTTTGGGAAGTTTCAGAGAGGAGCTAATTCAGCAATATTTTCATGTATTAAAGATTAATTTAGTGACATTTTCATGTAATAATGACTGTAGGACCAAACTCCATTTTTTTATGTCCTTTTTTAACAATTGCAATTTAGCAGTTTTCTAAAATACATATCTCTTTCCCACTGTTTATGAATACAGTAAATATGTTGCAGTAATCCATAATGCCAATTTTAACTTCTTGAATTCCAAAACCTAATATAATTATGAATTTTATTGTTATTATTGCAAAATGGCTGTTGCAACAGATAGTTAAATCTTTGTTAAATGCCAGGTGCTAACACACTTTGCCTATAAGCAAGCAGGACATTATTTTGTTACCTTCTTTGTTACTTATTTCAGAATAACAAGACTTAACTATCACTGATATTCAGTGACAGGCTGGTAAAATTTAACAATCAGCTTTTGGTGGGGGAGGGCAGGGGGATTGTAGAGAGGAAATGCTTTATAGCTTAACATATTCCCACCGTGGCAGTTTTCAGTCAATATAACGTCACTGTATGTGGAGTTGGGAAGAAGTGATTAGTATTTTTTCTTTTGTTACCTGTGCCTTTGGTGTCATATCCAATAAAACATTGCCAAATCCAATGTCATGAAATGACATTGACATTGACATATGACATTTTTTGTCCTATGTTTTCTTCTAGGAGTTTTATCATTTTAGGTCTTCTTAGGGTCCTTGATACATTTTGAGTTAATTATTGCCTGTGGTGTTAGATAAGGGTCCAACTTCATTCTTTTGCCTGTGCACATCCAGTTTCCCAGTACCATTTGTTGAAAAGACTTTCCTTTCTTCCACTGAATGGTCTTGGCACTGTTGTCAAATATGTTGAGGTAGTTTCCTTCTAGTTCTTGTTAGGTATTTTTATCATGAAAAGATGTTGAATTTTGTTAAATGCTTTTTCTGCATCAATTGCGATGATCATGTGGATATTTTTCCCCTTTATTCTGTTCAAGTAGGATATTACATTGATCAGTTTTCATGTGTTTAACCATCCTTGCATTCATTTGTTGAGGATTTTTTGCATCAATATTCATAAAGGATATTGATACATAGTTTTCTTGTAATGTCTTTGGCTTTGGTATCAGCACAATGCTGTCCTCATAGAATGAGTTAGGAAGTGTTTACTCCTTCAATCTTTTGGGAAAGTTTGAAATATTGGTATTAGCTCTTTAAATGTTTGATATAATTCACCAGTGAAGCCATCAGGTCCAGGGTTTTTCTTTATTGAGAGACATTTAATTACTTACTAGCTATATATCTATTCAATATCTATTACTTACTGATCCAATCTACTTACTAGCTATATATCTATTCAAATTTTCTATTTATTTCTGATTTAGTCTTGGTCTGTTTTATGTTTCTAGTAATTTGTCTGTTAAATATAGGTTATCTGACTTGTTGGTGTACAATTGTTCATAGTACTCTCTTATAATGCTTTTTATTTCTGTAGAATTGATGGTAATGTCTCCACTTTCATTTCTGATTTTTATAATTTGTGTCAATTTGCATCTTCTCTCTTTTTCTTCTTAGTCCTTCTAGCTAAAGGACTTATTAAAATCTTTTTGAAGAACCAACTGTTGGATTCATTGATTTTCTCTATTATTTTTCTGTTCTCTAATTTGTTTCTGCCCTCATTATTATTTCCTTTCTTCTGCTAGGTTTGAGTTTAGTTTGTTCTTCTTTTCTAGTTCCTTAAATTGTAAAGTTATGTTGTTGATTTAAGATTTTTCTTTCTTTTTTTTTTAATGCAGGTGTTTCTAAATTTTCCCCTTAGTACTGCTTTCACTGTGTGCTATAAGTTTTGATGTGTTGTGTTTTCGCTCTCTAAGTATTTTGTAATTTCCCTTGTGATTTCTTCTTTGATCAGTTGGTTAATTCCCAAATTTTTTAAAATTTTCCAGTTGTCCTTTTGTTATTGATTTTTAATTTCATCTTATTGTGGCCAAAGATACTTTGTATGATATCCATATTTTTTATTATATTGAGATTAATTTGTGGCCTAACATATGTTCTGTCCTGAAAAATACGCCATGTGCACTTCAGAAAAATGTGTGTTCTGTTGCTGAGTAGAGTGTTTTGTATATGTCTGTTTGGTCTAGTTGGTTTACTATGTTAAATTCTCTATATCTTTATATTCTGTCTGGTTCTTCTGTTGATTATGTGAGTGAGGTATTGACATCTCCAACTATTACTGTAGAACTGTGTTTCTCCCTTCAGTTGTGTCAATTTTTGCTTTATATATTTTGATAGTCTGTTACTAAGTACCTAAATGTTTATTGTTGTATCTTTTTGCCCTATTGAACCATTTATTAATATATAATATTTTTATTATAATGTCCTTTTTTATTTAAAGTCTATTTTGTCTGATATTAGTATAACCACCCCTGATCCCTTTTGGTTGCTCTTTGCATGGAATGTTTTTTTCCATCTTTTCACTTTCAACCTGTTTGTGTCTTTGGTCGTGCTTTTATTTGCTCTGCCAATCTCTGTCATTTGGTTGGACAGTTAAATCCATTTACGTTTAAAGTAATTGCTGATAAGGAGGGACTTCTGTGATTTTGCTGTCTTTGTATGTCCCTAGTAGCCTTTTCTCCCTCATTTCCTGCATTCGTATCTTCCTTTGTGTTTAGTTGATCGTAACAAAATGTTTAAATTCCTTTCTCATTTCCTTTTATTTATATTCTATAGCTATTTTCTTTGTGGTTACCATGGAGGTTGCACTTAACATCCTAAAGTTATAACACTCTAATTGGGATTTAAACTAGCTTAACTTCAGTAACATACAAAAACTGTTTCTTTACAGCTTTGACCTCACCCCTTTCATTTGTTGATAAATTACATCTTTATACACTGTTTGCCCAGAAACATAAATTAATACTTCTTTTAAATGTATTAGTCTCTCAAATTTTGTAGAAAACAATATTTGGAGTTGTACACCACAGTTACAGCAATACTTAGCTTTTACACTAATAATTCATTGTTTTCTTTAAATGTAATAGTCTCTCTTAAATTTTATAGAAAACAAAGTGGAGTTTCAAACCAATGTTAAAAATATTGCTTTTATAATTGCCCTTGTATTTACCTTTATTTCTTTATTTGGCTTAAATTTACTTTCTTATGTCATTTTATTTCACCATGTAGGTCTCCCTTTTGCATTTTTTGCAGGGCAGATCTAGTGGAAACAAACTCCCTTAGCTTTTGTTTATCTGGAAATGGCTTAATTTCTTCGTACTTTTGAAGGATATTTTTGCCAAATATAGAATTCTTGGTTGACAGCTTTTTATTTCAGCACTTTGAATATGTCCACCCACTATCTTCTAGCCTCCAAAGTTTCAGAAGAGAAATCTGCTGACGTTCTTACTGAGGATTCCTTATATGTGATAATTCACTTCTCTCTTGCTAATTTGAAGAATCTCTGTGTCTCTGTGTGGCCTGTTGAGTTCATCTTATTCAAAGTGTGTTGAGCTTCTTGGATGTTTATGTTCATGACTTTCATAAAATTTGGGGAGTTTTCAACCATTCTTTCTTCACATATTCTCTCTGCCCCTTTCTTGTTCTTTTAGTTCCCACGATGTGTATGTTGGTCCTCTTGATGCTGCCCGTAGGTCTCTTAGACTCTGTTTGTGTTTCTTCAGTCTTTTTCCTTTCTGCTCCTCAGACTCTAATTTCTGTTGTCCTGTCTTCCAGTTCACTGTTTATTTTTTGTGCCTACTCAAATCTGCTTTTGAATCCCTCTAATTGGAGTTTTCATTTTAGTTATTTACTTTTCAGCTTCAGAATTTTTTAGTTTCTTTTTAGATTTTCTACCTCTTTATTGTTATTTCCATTTTGTTCATACATTGTTTTATGTCATACTTTGCTATATGACCTACTGAGAGAAACAAAAAGAAATCAACAGAAAATGTCCCAGAAAAGACCCAACAGCAGATCATTAGACAAAGACTTATTAAAAAAAAACTGTTGTAAAGATGCTCAAAGAACTAAATAAGATATGGAGAATCTTTGAATGCTTTGGGATTTTTCTGTTGAACACTGGACATTTAAATCATAATATAGTAACTTGGAATATGGTAATATGGAAATCAGATTATTCCCTCCCTTGGAGTTTCCTAATTTTTGTTATTGTTTTTTGTTTTTGTTTTTTTGATTGTTGTAGGTTGTCTCTGTGCCAAGGATCAGCCCGAGGTGTAAATTTAAGGTTTTTTCATGTCTTTTCTGAGCCTTTCCCTGGATATGCATAGTCACTTTCTAATTCTTCCTGTATATGTAGTTATTTTTGAATGTCCTAGTCTTCAGTGTCTGGCTCCCATCATGGGAAAAAGTGGTAAATGACAGATAAAAAAGGGAGCTGGCTTTTTAAATACCTTGGAAGTCACTTCATTCTGATGCAGAGGAACTTGCAACAATGAGGGAAGATACAACAGTGGCAAATGGCTACCCTCCTCCTTGTCTGCACCTCTGTGATCAGAAGCAGCAATTAGTGATGAGAGCACTGATCCCTGATACTTGGAGGATAAGGTCCTTTTTACCTACCATGGCTTCTGTAATTTGCATGTGCAGGGCTCCCTGCCCTATGGCTGGGAGTTGGGATGAGGGAGGTGCTGCTACTGTGCTACTACCTGAAACAGACAAAATTAACTGCAATTTACTGTCCATGTCTTCCCTGGAAGTTAAAAGCTTTCAACAGACTCTATAGAGTTCTAACATAGTCACAGCAGACAGATTCTGCCAGTCAGTTTTGTCTAGGTAGGGAGACAGATTCCTGGTGCTTCTTGCCTCCTGCCATCTTCCCAGAATCTTCTTTAATCCCATCTTAATTTCTGTATTGAGTGACTTTGTGAGTAGATTAAGTAGCAAGACCTCTGTATTAATGGGTTGGGAGTGCTTTTATTAAAATATAACAGCTCTTTTCTCACCTACCTTTGTATTTAAGAGCTACATTAGATGCATTTGATATATGTATAGTAATTTTGGCATTTAACTTTTGGCAGGTGGTTTTGGAATGTATGCTTAAAAAAGACCTCATTTACAATAAGGTCACTCCAACATTTCACCACTGGAAGATTGATGACAAGAAATTTGGTCTTACCTTTCAAAGTCCTGCTGATGCTAGGGCTTTTGATAGAGGCATTCGAAGAGCTATAGAGGATATTTCTCAAGGTAGGTTATTTTGACTGTTTTCTTAATTTGTTTATCAGTTATATATAGTAGAAGTGACTTCAAGCAAGTCAGCTTTTGTGATATGAGATTAGGCTTTGAAAGCTGACTGTAGGTGAAGATAAAATAATGGGCTCCTTAATCTGTTTTATGTTTGTCACATCACAGTATATACCAGTTACATGTATTGTCTTTTTTTTTTATTGCACTTCGAAGATGCTGCGTTTTTTTTTTTTTTTTTTTTTTTACATCTTTATTGGGGTATAATTGCTTTACAATGGTGTGTTAGTTTCTGCTTTATAACAAAGTGAATCAGTCATACATAAACATATGTTCCCATATGTCTTCCCTGTTGCGTCTCTCTCCCTCCCACCCTCCCCATCCCACCCCTCCAGGCTGTCACAAAGCACCGAGCCAATATCCCTGTGCCATGCAGCTGCTTCCCACTAGCTATCTACCTTACTGCGTTTGTTAGTGTGTATATGCCCATGACTCTCTCTCGCCCTGTCAGTACATGTATTATCTTGAAGAGCCCATCGAGAGCACACTTCAGATAATTTAAAAGTTTTAAAAATAAGAGCTCAAAGAAGAGGGCAGCAGTCAGGTAGAACTTTGAAAATTCTTCGTGAGTATGTTACTCATATCCTTGTTTTGGTAATTATAAAGAGAAAATTTGTAATAATCAAATATATGTCAACTCCAGTTATTCTATGGCAAAACCTTCTTTACTGCTTTATCTGATTTCATTAATAAGGATTGGCAGAGACCTCAACCCAATCTATCCCTCTGTATATCTTACCAATCTGTTAAGATCATTAACTCTAAAGCTTGCAGATTTTAAAGGGAGAAAGAATATTTACATGTAAGACTGCCCTGTGCTTAATTAAACAAAAAGAAATCACGTTAAAACCCATTTCTTTACCCCAAAGAAGTCATAACTAAGATTTGATTTGCTTTTCTAATTAAGAAGAAACATTATCTATATTAGCAGAAATAACCTTCTTATACAACATAACTGAATGAAAATGTGTTGACAACATTGTGACTCATATATTTTGAAGATGGCATTTTAGTAGGAAAATCAGAAGAAATAAACTAATTACGAGACAAACCATAGGCAAGAACGTGGAAATGCTTAGTACAAATATGTATTGCTAAGTGTGTGAAACTGAAGTTAAATAATGTATTTAGCTACTTTAAAAGACTAGAATTTGGTAAACAAACAATCTTTGATTTCTGATTCAGAAAAAAATTCCATGAAATGATAGCACTCATTTTTAGTACAAGAACCCATAAATTCTTCCTATATCAGTGTTCTCATTGTTCCCTGCATATTTGAATCACCTGGGAGCCTTTTGAAAAATAGCATAATTGGTCCCCACTCCAGCTCACTTGAATCAAACTGCCTGGGGAGTGGTGCTGAGGCATTCCTTTTTTTTTTTTAAGTTCCTGTTCATTTCACATGTGGTAAGGAATTGTCAGATGATTATATATCATGAATTTAGGGAGGGGCAAGGTGAATATGGATCTTCAGATTCTCGAGTAGTAGTTGTCGTTCTCAAACCACTGCAAGAAACTTAAAAATAAAAAAATTTATGATGCCCAATGCCTCACCCCTCAGAGATTCTGACATTATTGGTTTGAGACTGTGTTCTGGCATCAGTATAATTTTTTTAAAGTTTCCCAGTTAATTCTAATATTTTGTTAGTGTTGAAGCACCAGTGGTTTAAAAAGAAAATCATTATCCATGGTTGCTGGAATATTTAGTTTTGAATACTTTTATGCCCACATTCATACCCCCATAGGAACATACTTCTTTCACTAGAATCAGATAGATTGGGTTTAACCTTTTAAAAGAAAATTAATGAGAAGCTTACAAACACCTAGCCAGGTAGAATAGGCTACAGTACTCAGCCTGTCTCATTGTTTTTGAACATTTTTGAAAACATACTGGTTAGCATTATTATCAGCCACTGTATAGGTTTTCAGCAATCCCATTTTCTTACTTAGCCTCCCATGACAGTAAGAATAAACTATGCACCCTTTCCATAGGGCAGCTTTCTCTTCATCTCCATGATAGCTATGTCTCAAGGGTAGCATAAAGTCAGAATACTTTGCTAAGGTAAATCCTTCCTTATTAATTTATTGGAACTAAAGGCACTCTTGAACGCCATGAAAACTTATATAGAGGCATTGGTACACAAAAGTCAATAGCAACAATTGGCTATTGACTATCAACAGTGGAGTAAGGCTCATTTTTTTGCCTTACTAAAGCTACTAAAATCCTAGTTGGGGGTACTAAATACTGTTTCCTGGGTCAGAGTACTTAGAAAAATTGAATAAATCACGTGGGTATTACCTAAACACCAGAAGAGTGTGGTGCATATACTTTTCCTGGCAGTTTCAGTATTTGAGAGAAATCAGAGACAGGGCTTGCCAGAGATAGCGTACTTTCACAGAAAACACCTCTTTAAGTAAGTAACTGGAAATTTACCTGTAGAAGAGGAAAACAGTTGCTTTATTCTCTGTCTAACAGAGGGGCAAGTATGAGTGACCAACATCTGACTGGTTGCCAGGCAGTCCAGAATGATCTCTGATTAGTCTTCTACAGTATCATAGTGGTATTATCAATGAGTCAGCAATACTAAAATCTAAAACAAAAATTCTATGCTTAATTAACTTTTACCCATTTTCTTAGGATGCCCAGCATTTAAAAATGAAACTGAAGGAGCAGAAGACAACTTACAAGTAAGTAGTTTGGATTAAAAGGAATTTCTAGACATAAAGGTTGTGGAGGAAGTCACTAGCCGTAATAAATAAACAATTCATATAAATTCTTAAGAAATTTCTGGTCACTGTATATGTCAGGAAATGCAGGGAAACAGAACCAATAGAATGTGTGTATGTGTATATATATATATATATATACACATATATATGTATGTATTTATTAATATGTGTAAAGAGGACTTGGTTTTGTTCGGTTTGTTTGTTTAAGGAATTGGCTCATGTGACTGTGGGAACTGGCCAGTCCGAAATTCACAGAGTAAGCAGGTAGGCAGGCATCCCAGAAGTTCTGGCAGGAGTTGATGTTCTGCTCTTGAGTCAGAAGGCAGTCTCAAGGCAGACTTCCTTCCTCCTTGGGGGACGTCAGTCTTTTCTTTAAGTCTTTCCAGAATGAGTCCACCCACTTTATGGAGGATAATCTCCTTTACTCTGAGTCTCTGATTTAGATGTTAGTCACATATGAAAATTACCTTCACAATAGTTAGACTGGTGTTTGACCAAACCACTTGCCACCATCGCCTAGCCAAGTTGACATAAAATTAACCATCACAGATACCCCACCGCATAGGCAAGGTACTTGTATTAAAAATTCATAGAAAAGTAATTTCAAATTATGAATAAGCATATGGACACCCTTCTGTTTTATATCACTAGTAATCAGCAGGTAGTATAAATTAACATTTATTAGTTATGAAATTATCAAAGATTTAAAAATTAATATTACCCCAGACTGTGTCTTTCCATGAGGTTGACAGATTGATGCTCTGCTAGAAAATATAGATTGGTAGATTCTTTTTAGAAAGCAGTTTGGTAATAATGTATTTAAAAGCCTTAAAAAGAGAAACAGGACTTCCCTGGTGGTCCAATGGTTAAGACTTCCCCTTCCAATGTTTCAGGTTCGATCCCTGGTCGGGGAGCTAAGATCCCACATACCTTGTGGCCAAAAAGCCAAAACATAAAGCAGAAGCAGTATGGTAACAAATTCAATAAAGGCTTTAAAATTGGTCCACATTAAAAAAAAAAATCTTTAAAAAAAAAAAGAAATATTCATACCTATTGATCCAGTGAATCAATTTAAGGAAATAGAGATACACAAAAAATTTGTATACACAGATTTTTGGGGGTGTGTGTATGAAATATTGATAATAAAAAATAAGCTATCTAAATGGAATGGAAATGGTTGAATTAATTAAGGTATCTTTGTCATGCGACCACTAAAAATTTTATTATTAATTTACTTGCAGTGTATTGAGTAGTAAAAACAGATAATTATATGGTGTTGTCACCCATTGTTACTCAGCTAAAATGTTAAATTTGTTACTTTTGGATTGTGGGATTCTGAGCTATATGGCTTTCTTTTTAGTACTTTTAATTTCCTAAAGTATTAAGACTTTTAGGAGAATAGTGAAAGAACCCAAGTTTATATGTATACCTTGTATTAATAATCAATTATTCATATTATTGTAAAAATAGTCATCACCTAAAGGACATGGCAAAATGTTTTATGTACATTTATAATCAGAAAATAAAAATGGTTTTTATTTCTGAAAATTTGAGAAATATAGTAAAGTTCAAAAAATAAAACATAGATATGCTACCATCCATGATAGCCATCATACATATTTTTTTAAATATTTATTTATTTATTTGGTTGCTTCAGGTCTTAGCTGCAGCACGCAAGATCTTTGTTGCCACATGTAGGATCTTCGTTGCTGCATGCAGGATCTTTAGTTGCGGCACATGGGATCTTTAGTTGCGGCATGCGAAGTCTTAGTTGCAGCATGTGGGATCTAGTTCTCTGACCAGGGATCGAATCCAGGCCCCCTGCATTGGGAGCACAGTTTTAGCCACTGGACCACCAGGGAAGTCCCATACATATTTTTAAATATAGCCTCTGAGTTTTTTTCTGGACAAATAAATGGGTACACATGTGTTACTATGATATCATTATTCTGTAGCTTTTTTTTTCACTTAAATGCATAATGATATTTTGTGACCTTAAATGTTTTTTCAAGTTTACAATTTTTAATCTTTTTTGTGTCTATCTAATTTGTTTTCAATAGATGTATCCTAACCCATTATCCTTATAGTACATTTAAGAGTTCTTATTTGTGTTTTAATATATGAATCTGTTTATTTTCTTGATGATTAATTATTATTTTAAAAACTCAGTTTCCGTTAATTAGGTATAAGAAATAAATAATAAAATGCAAAATAAGTATACTTTTTATAGTTAAGTGTTTCCTAAAGTTCTGTTCTGGTATCAATGAGAATATGGAGCTGGAAATGGGGAAACATTTTCTGAATTGCTCCCTGTGAAGAGAGTAAATTTGGTTAAAATTCAACTTTAAAAAGAATTTTTTAATATTCTGCTTTGGTTTTACTTCATTTCTATATATAGCACTGTATAGAGGAAAAACTTTTACAGGACTTAATTGTTTGCAAGACTTTGTGCATATTGCCATCAATGGCTAGTAAAGAGAATTATTGTATAACCAAAGCAACAAGTAGTCAATCTGTTTTTAGCTCCTTGGGATCTCTGTTTCATAGTAAGGTCTCTCCACTGCCCCCAGTCCAACAGGTTACACACACACACACACACACACACACACACACACACACACACACACACACACTCTCTCTCTCTCTCTCTCTCTCTCTCTCTCTCTCTCTCTCTCTCTCTCTCTCTCTCTCTCGCCTCCCCCACACGTACACAAACACACCTAAAAGAGTTATTTATATTTTAGCTTCATTATACACTGAAGCACTTGCTTGGTTTTTGTTTTCATAATAAAATAGAAAATGTGCATTGTCACTAGAGACTCTAAAATAGGCTTCCGTGTAAGTGTAATTTCACTAAGAGCAATTTTTATATCAAGTTTTAGTTCTTGGTTTTTACTTACTGTGGTGTTTTAAAAATAGATTCTTAAATTATATTCCTTTTGGTGGAATCTTATTCTCCTCCCCTTGAGTGGGCGCTATACTTACTGGGTTGTTTTTTAATAAGGAGTATATGTTAGAAATGACAGGAATATGACTTCCAAAGGTAGGCCATAAAAGGTATTGCAGCTTCTTTCTGGCTCTCTTAGATCCCCTGTACTGGAGGATGCCAACTGCCATGTCATGGGGACACTCAAGCAACTCTATGGAGATGTGCTTGTGGTGAGGAACTGAAGTTTTGTGACAATAAACACGTTAATGAGCCATCTTGGATGCAAGTCATTCACCCCCAAATGAGCCATCAGATGACTGCAGTCATGGTTGATGTTTTAACTGTAACTTCCCTAGGGACTGTGAGGTGGAACCACCTCATTAAGCTGTTCCTGAATTCATGACCTACAGAAACTGTAAAATAACAAATTTCATTTTAAGCCTCTAGGTTTGGGGTAATTGGTTACTAATAGAGATTTTGCTACCCATAATAATGTGGTGCTGCCATAACAAATACTTCAAAATGTGGCATATAATTTGAACTTGGGGACAGTAGATAGAAGCTTAAAGTTAAGCCTTTGAGGAGACTGCTGATGAGGTCTTAAATGAAAATGAAGAACACCATATTGGAAACTGAAAGAAAGGAAATCACTGTTATATAGTAGCAGAAAGTTTAGCAACACTGTCACCTGTAGTAATAAGTGAAGTAGAAAATGTACTACTTCTGGTTATGGTAAAGCAGTGGATGGGAGAAATAAGCTCAGGAAGGGCTCCTAAGCAAACAAAAAGAACCAGGACTTGATGGTTTGGAAAATTCTCATCCTCTCAATATGTCAAACTATGCTAAAATTAGGAAATGGCTTCCAGGCAAAGATCATATCCTGGGCACTCTCAGAATAGGTTTGTCTAAAGAAGAAGCCAGTGGTGTGACTATAAAATCCTTTGTTAAAACCTCAGAAAGATGTAGTGTGAGCCTCAGAGAACCTTTCAATCAAAGTAAGAGGGCTTAAAGCAGATTAAGGGTGTCCTCAGCAGAAATTTAAAGTAGAGAAGAGTTTGTCTCAGAATTGTGACTGTGCTTTTTGTCTAACAGAGTGTGAATCCCAGTAAGATTTCCAAGAGACCCACAAAGTTTTCAAAAGAGTTAATTGGTAGAAATATTACCAGTCTGAGTAGCGGCCCCTTGGATCCCCAGAATTTTACCGGCAAGGAGCAGGTTGAAAAACATTTTACATGTAAACATGGACTTCCTTTCATAAAACGGAAAGATAACTCAGAAATAGAACCAAAATCTCAAAGGGCAGAGCCAAGAGCTATGGAGAATTATTCCCATATTCAAGGAACTTCTAACGTGTTCCCACCTTGATTACAGAATTACTTTGGATCAGTGACTCCGTTTTCTCTTATTCTGAACCAGAAGTTTTATAACAGTTATCCTCTGCCTGTCCTACCATTGTATTTTGGTTGTGTGTGGGGCAGATAATTTGTCTGTTCAGTTCATGGGTCCTCACAACGAGAGGAACTGTACTTATGGAACACCATTCAGCTAAGTTGCTCCCAAATTTCTTACTCAAAGAAACTATGAGATAGTAAATGTTCTTTGAAGCTGCAGTTTTGTGGTAATTGGTGGTTATGCACCAACAGCTAACCAATACATAAGCAGAAAAGGAAGATGAGTAGAATGAAAGCTAACATTTATAGTCATGTTCATTTTATCTTGCTCCCATTCTCAACTTTTTTAGATGATACATCTAGCTTAGGTTAAATTCCATTTTTCAATAGAAGATTGTATTATATCTTGGTTTTATAGCCCCTTTACAACTAAAAGTATGTTCAGGTAAAAAAAACACAGTTCTTATTAGTTTAAAAAATTCTGAGCCCGATTATGTATGTATAATATATTAACCTTAATTATACCAAAAGGGGCTGGGGGATACTGAGATGCTAGCAAAATGTGAAATTTTTAAAAAAGAATCAACTTACAGAATTAAACTGCCAAAGAAAACTCTTAAGTTTACTTTAGTACCATTTATTTCATGATATGCTAAAGTTTTCACATACATCATTCTTATTTTGGAATGTATTGGAGGTTATAAAGTATTCTAATTCAGTTAACCACTTTATTAGGAACAAAGTACGTTATTGTTTTGTAAACCACCTATGGGCTTGACATACATAAACATTGTGAAATTATCTTGAGTGCAAGTTGACTGTAGTTTATGATAGTGGTTATGTCAGGTTTACTTTATTAGTGATTATTTGCAAAGAAAACTAAAATGGCTTTAAAAGAATAACCCATTCTCTAATTATTTTAACCCCAAGGAAGTAATGACTGTTAGTTAGATCATAAATGTCTTTAAGACTTTAAATATCAGAGTGGAAATCCTCTCCATTTTGAGTACTTATTAATTCATTCAGTAAATATTTGAGCACCTGTTCTGTTCCAATAACTATGCTAAACATTTGATTATTTGCTGGTAGATAACTTTCAGCTTTCAGCAATTCAGTATCTTTATCAGCATCATAAATCATCAGAAAGGTATTTACCTTTCTATTTCATACTTGTCTTTGAAAGGTTTCATAACATCATTATTTGGATTTAAAATCATATCTTGCTCATCTTTTATCCCTGATGTTTAGTACAATTTTGACCATATACATAGTTGGTAGGAAAGGTTTTTTGAAGAAAAATCTTCAAAATTAAGGAGTTAAAAGAAAAAAAAAAAACAAGCAGCAGTAAGGTATGAATGTTCTTTTCATTTGGTTTCTTTATTTAAGTATTTTAATGAGCCGGTGAGGTGGGGTGTTTTTTTTTTTTTTAATGTTAGCTTACATTTGCTTTAAGATTATTTTTACAGTGTTTTTCCAACCAGAGTTGTTAGTCGTAACAGTGCTTATTGTTCAGATAGGCTAGATTGCTAACAAAACCCATAAAACTCACCTCACGATTGGTTTGTGATTATAAGAGGAAAAGATCTCAGATTCCATGCTTTGGGGCAGAAGAAAGGTGACACCTAATTGATCTGAAGTGAAAAGGTATCATATTTTCTCTTCGCCACTGAGAAATACTTGACTAACTTACTCTTTTTTAGAATTAAGTAAGGTCATTTTTGAGCCAAATGATTAAAAGGATTGTGATTTACATTTATTGTTCAAAGTCATTTGCTTTAGTCAAGGGCGCTATGAATTGTTCATGTACTCATTTTCAGAGGTAGTAACATTTTAATAAGGCTCTGTATCTGAAAACTAAGTTAATGGATAGAACTTTATTTAGCTAGCAAAATGGATTTTATATTACTGTGATCTCTCACCATCCTACCTTATAGTTAAGTTCCTGTAACCTTTATATATTTTAGATTGAGTTTAATTATCTAATAAGGGAGTAAAAAAACTCTATATAATCTTTTTGCATAATATTTTGTCACTATTTAATTTTTCCTTGACTCTTAAACTAATCTTCATGTAGGATATTTGGTTAGTTAGAAAATTATAAAGAAGAAATCAAGAATCATTTATCCCTACCTAGTGGTAATTGCTATTAAGATTTTGGGTTCTTCTGCTCAAGTTTTCCTTTGTTCTTGCATGTTATATTCAAATACATACTTCTTTTTAAAAGTACCATCAGAATCAGTCTCTTCTCCATTTGGATTGTGTTTTTGATAGGATTTTTGTTTGTATTGGTAATGGTAGTGATAGTGGTGGTTGGAATTTAAGTAGTACAAATCATAAAATTTGAACCCACGCAGTCTGATTTCAGAGGCTTTGAATTTTGCCATTATATTGTGTAACTTTACTACAGTTTATTTAACCATTCATGTTTCATTGAACATTTACTTTATTTTCCACAGTCTTGTACATTAATTTTTGTTGGTACTTCTGAATGTGACCTTAGGATAAAATCCTAGAAATAGATTTACCAATTAAAGGATTGTCTAAAGATTTATATAGTTAGCAGAAACTATGCAACTATTGCCTGCCTATTAACTAAAAAACAGATTTGCAGACAATAAACAATCCCTGAAAACCTAATACCACATTTAAGCCAAACTAACTTTTCATTTAAAGTGTAGTTTCTGTTGATTAATAAGGTGGAGGACTTGTTTTTCTTTTTTGTTTTTGCTGGACATTATATGTTGGTACTTTTCTCGTATGCCTTCCATATTATTTCATCACTGATTACTGTGTTCAGGTTGCCTAAACAAAATACTATATATGCTATTAGTATTTTTAGACAAAGCTCATAGACATGCAAAATTGAAAATTCAAGGTTTAGTTTATTCTTAAACTAATAAAAAGTAACTAAAGAAATCTAGCAAACAGAATAGGAGACACTGGTGGTCAAATATAAAATGCATTGCTACTGGGTGCTACATCAAAGTGTAAATAGTGATTTTGTTGGGCTTGTAGAATTGTTAGTCATTTTTTTCCTTTTCTGTGCTTTCTAAGTTTGCATAATTTGTATAGTTTTAAATACCAAAAGAATAGCTTTGATAGCATTTTTAACATATGCAATGCTAGAATATAAGATTTCTTTATCAAAGAACATCTAAAATTTTTTCATCATGCTAAAGTAAACTAATAATATAATTATTTAAAACTTCTCTTGTTGAATATGACCCAGTCACACGTTCAAACCTGTGATTCGTGATAATACAACTACAAGAATGAAAGTTTGGAACAACTGATAGACTGTGATATCAGGTTTTTTTGCACTATATTGTTTATTGGGAATCATACATTTTAAAAAGTTTACAGAACAATGCTGTTTTCTCTGCCTCAGAATTAATATAGAGAGAAGGGACAAAGGAAGGAGAAAAGCAAAATCTGTATTTATTTTCTCTACAGCTGTCATCTAGACTTATGTTCTGAAAGAGAACTACAGCTAGAATTATTTTATTACTTTATACTGCATCCTTTTGCCTCTACACACAAAATTGCTGTAATAGTCTTGGAGAAATAAAAAACTAAACAATCTCTGAGCAACCATAGAAGAATAATTATTATACCAGCCTCTGAGAGTGGAACAGATTTCCACTGTACATGAAATATTGGCATGGTTTACTTTTTAGGTAATACAGATGAGCCAATGCCAGCACAGTACTAAAAGCATTGAATGTGGATGTATATTACTGCTATAGACAACTTTTTAAAAGCTGGAGCTCATGCAAATGTATGTACATCCTTTGTGCGTATCATACATTAGATTTTCTGCTCTTGTGGAAGATTTTTTGGCATTTTCCACCACCTAACTTGAGATTACACCCCTTTTCCCATAGTAATTGTTACCTTTAAAGAGTTTTAATCCAGTAAAAAACATTCAAGTTTGACTAAGCCAGAATACTTTTTACTCAGTCTGATCCAAGTTTTAAAAAATGTTTTGGCTACTATTAATTTTAATAATGGAAATGGTACAAATAATCTTTTTTATAAAATAACAATTAAAATTTTTTTCTTATATGAGTTTGGCAGAGATAGTTAAATGATAAGGCCCAGTGTGGGTAGAGATGTGAGGAAATAGTCTTTCTTGAGAGGTTTTCAAAGGGCACATAAGTTTGCTAGAGGGTAGCTTAATACTCTCTAGTATTAATGGGAATTAATCCTAAGGAAATAATACTACCAGTGCACCAAAATGTATTTATAAGGAGGTGTGTTGAAATGTATATGACCAAAAAATTGGAAGCTATTTAAATGCCCCTAATTCGAGTTTTGCAAATATTGAACTTCTTTGCAACCATTTTAAAGCACAGGGTACACCTTTATATATTGACACAGGGAGAGGTTCATGGTATGTTTTGTGGTAAAAGAAAGCACTACATGGATAGACCTAAATATATAAATGGAATCAAATTATACATAGACTATAAACATATATATATATATATATATATATATATAAAGTCTAGAAAGGTACATGTCAAATAATAATAGGTGCTATTCCATACGGGGGTGTGTGTGAAGAATTTTTTGTGTAATTTGAACTTTTAACAGTTATTAAAATTATTTCTTTTGTGGGTGAAGACTTTTCATTGTTGTTTAAGGAGTTCTTTTTCTACATTTTTTTCTATTGCCAGAGTTACTCCCAAGGGTCTATATTAATATAATGTGATCTGACTTGTGGTTATTTGCATATCACTGATTATTTATAGGGTACTCACTGTGTGTCAGGTATAGTTCTAAGCTCTAGGAATAAAACAGAGGGAAAGTCATTACTGGCTCACGGGAAAAATACAAATAAGAGAACACTTAGAATATAGGGTGATAGATATAAGTATTTTTGAGGAAGTTCAGAGGAGGGAGTAACTTTGGAGTGGATTAACAGACTTTTTGAGGCGTTTATGGCTGATGTTAAGGAGTTCTTTTTTTTAATTTTTATTTTATATTGGAGTATGGTTGATTTACGTTGTGTTAGTTTCAGGTGTACAGCAAAGTGATTCAGTTATACATATACATACATTCATTCTTTTTCAGATTCTTTTCCCATATAGGTTATTACAGAATATTGAGTAGAGTTCCCTGTGCTATATAGTAGGTCCTTGTTGATTATCTGTTTTATATATAGTAGTGTGTATATGTTAATCCCAAACTCTAAAAAGGAGTTTTTCTAGTGGAAAAATTGAAGATAGTCTTTGTGGGCAGAGGAAATGACATGTACAAAGAATCAGAAGTGTGAAATGTTAGACAGTACTGGAGAGAAACAGTACATCTGAAGCAAAAAGAGATGATGAAACAGTAGAGTAGGAGCCATGGTAAAGTAACAAACCTATGCATTCATTTGTTAGTTCTTCTGTTCATTCTCAAAATTTCTTGTTCATGAAAAGAAAACACTATGTAATTTTTAGTAAGACTAGTCCATTATCATAGAAATTAAATAGCATATCCATAAATAAGAGTGAAAGTTGTGATAATGCCTAGTCTTAGTGAGAATATAGAACATTGCTTGTGGATATATGAATTGTTAAAACCACCTTGGAAAATAATTTTTATTTTATAAATCAGAGCATACGTGTATCTTATAATCTAGCATTTCCACCCCTGGATATGTACCAGAAAAATTCTTGTATATATGGATCATGAGGCCTGTAGAAGAATGTTCTTAGCACCCTTGTTTGAAAGAGCAAAAAATTGTGTTTTATCTTAGGCAAGTTACATCATGTCTTTGAGCTTTAGTTTCTTCCTGTGGAATAGAGAGGTAATAATGCTAACTAGCTCAAAGGGTTGTTGTGAGGATGAAATGAGTTAGCCCATGTAAAGTACTTGAGACAATGTCTGCTACATAGAAAATGCTGAATAGGTGTTAGCTGTCCTCACTACAAAGAAGTGAAAATGAGTGAGCTATTGCTACATATATCAACATGAATAAGTTTCATGAAAAAAAATGAGCAAAAAAAGCAAGTTCCAAAATGTCCCAAATAGCATGATATCAGTCAAATAAAATTCAGAAGCATCTAGAACTAAATATTGTTTAGGAATAATACTTATGTGGTAAAGCTGTAAAGAACAGTAAGAAATTGTAAAATAAACAACTACTTCAAGATAATATTTACCTATCCAAGTGGTAGAGGTGGGGGATGCTATTATTTGTTGTCTTGATAATATAATATTTGTTGTCTTGGTTATTTCTCTTTCTTAAGTTGGGTGATAAGTATACACATATTCACTTTATTACCTTTATATTATTATATCTATAGTCCTTTATATAAAATATTTCCTAAGGGAAGTATCAGTGGTTTGGTGTGTATCCTTCCTTAAACTGATAAAATTTTAAAATACCTATTCATCCATCCTATCAATTTGACAGATAGGATCATGTCATACTGACAGTTCTGTCCCTAGCTATTTTTCATTTAGCAATATCTTGTGAGTACTGCAATACACATCTTTTTAATGGCTTTTAGAATTCTATCATATATGTACACCATAATTTTTTAACCAGTCCTGTGCTGATACAGCCATAGGATGTTTTCTCCTTTTCTTTTTTTGTTAAAAAGAGTGCTACGATGATTATTTGTGTGTGTATGTATCTGTATATACGATCACTTTCTCAAAGAAAAAATGCACTCCCACCAACAGTGCAAAATATCCTGTTTCTCCATACCCTTGCCAGTGTTGAGTATTATTATATTTTCCATCTTTTCTAGTCCGTATAAAAAATTGTCATCACATTTTTAAGTCTTTAATTGAAGTCCATCATCTTCTTTTCATGTATTTGTTGTCTGTTTCTTTTTCCTGTGAAATAAAATTGGACTTTATCTTGTACCTCAGTGCTTCTGGAGTGAGAGAGCCCATTTCTATGGATTGTGTAAATTATGTATCTTGAAAGCGTTCCTCAGACAATAATGATTCTCGGCCCTCTATTCTCCAGTGTGTACAGGGTTCCCCAATAGAGCTTTGATAATTGGATACCTTAGAAGGGTTCTGAGTAGAAAAACCAACAGATTTGCACGCCTAGCCTTTTCACAAGACTGGAAACAAGGAGATCACTTAGAAACCTACTAAAATAAGAGAGGCAAAAAGGATAATGAGAGCTTGCATTAAGAGAGTAGTAGGTAAGTGGATATGGAGAAGAGAAAATGGGTTTGAAAGACACTCAGAAGATTAGCTTGTTTAGAAAATTATTTTATTTTACTGACCAAAAAAGATATTCTGTATGAATCCAGAAGGGTTTAGGGCAAGGGTTGAACAATGTCTCAGTTTATTATCTCAAATACAGAGTGGCGGGGGGTGGAGGGAGGAATCTACTTATGCCAAAAAGCAAGTGACTGGTTCATTAGTCAGTTGAATTACTTGACTGTTTTGATAGAATATAATTGTATTGTATTTTTAAATATTATGACTCTATATCAAAAGAAGGGGGGAAAGTATATACCTAGATTTTAAAAGAAATCGCCCTTATAAATGTAAATAAGCTCTAGAAAAATTGGAAAATCATTCATAATCATACCATCAAGGAATAATATTAACGTTCATTTTATATCCTTTTAACCTTTCATCTTTTTATGGTTATAATACTATAAATAAAATTTTATATACTGATTTTTTAACATTAAACATTTCTCCACAAAGTAGGTATTATTCATAAACCTAATTTCAAATGACCACTCATTCCATTAAGTGGGCATACCATAATTTACATAACCATTCCCTTAATTTAGGACATTAAGGTTATTTCTTCATTTTTACTATTAAAAAAATTCTGAGAAAAATATTTTGTGCCTAAAGCTCTTTCCATTTAGTACAATTTTTTTCTTTACTAGATTGAGTAAGTGGTCAAAATGTGTGAATGTTTTAAAAGCTTTTGATGCATTTTACTAAAATTGCTTTTCAGAAATGGTTGGTCCGGATTTTCCTCCTGTGTATAGAATAAGCAGTGAATGAGAATGACCATCTTCCTTATCACCACTTTTTTTAATACTTTGTCAACTTAATATACACCTAAATTTAAACTTGCTGAAAGAGACATAAGTAGTAGGAAAATGGTCTTTTCCTGTTTAGGATTCTCTAAAAATGTTAGTTTCTCACAATTCATGTATAATATGTCCCTTATTATAGATTGTAGACTCTACATTTTCAAACAGTGAGGGTTGGTTTGTTTATTTTTACCATATCAGACACCTGAAAGATGTTTTAGTTATTTTATTAGCTGAGACACATTTAGATGTATAGTTATAAATTCACTGTGAAGTATGAAATATTTCTTTTTTTAAAAAATATTTATTTATTTGATGGCACCATGTCTTAGTTGCGGCTCATGGGCTCCTTCTTTGTGGCATGGGAACTCTTAGTTGCGGCATGCATGTAGGATCTAGATTGAACCTGGACCCTTTGCATTGGGAGCGCAGAGTCTCATCCACTGTGCCACCAGCGAAGTCCCAGTATTTCTAATTAATAGGTTAATTCCAGGTATTTTGGTAAGCATTTTTAAGTTGAACTAAATCATTTATTACCCAAATACTATACACATTTTATTTGTTTAATAATGAAACAATACTTTTGATATTTCCCTTTAATAATAATTAAAAAATTAATTAAAAATAATTAATCAAAATGAAATTTATTACTGTTTAATGTAAGTAGAATTAACCTCAGTCAGTACAGTAAAACACTGGGTCATGTAAACATTTTGTATTTGTTAAGATACAGATTTTTAAGTAAGCTTTATTATATTTTACAATTCTTAAATGACTTCTCAGTTAGATTAGAATACAGTAAAGACAACCTGATCAAAATAGTTGTCACCATTAAAAGCATAATTACTTTATGATCACTACTAATACAGTTTATGCTTGTTTATAGTTTTTAATCTCTTGAGTATCTCAACTAACCCTGAGATTTTTAATACAAATACTATACCCAGTTTATAATAAAAAGGAGCTGTGATTTAGAGAAGTTAATTGCTTAAATTTCATACCCAAGTTGGATAAGACAAGGTTCCAACCTAGGCCCTTTCTCTAAACCTTTTTGTTGTTATTGTTGTTTTCTTCTATTCAGTTTGCTTATGATTTTTGACAATTACTTGGGTCATTTATTTTGAAAACTCCCTGGAACAAATAAATATGCTTCCTGAATTCTTTTTTTTTTTTTTTTCTGAATTCTTTTTACTCTCCCAAATTTTGATCATTAATTTTGAAAGAATGTTTGCTGAATACCATTATTTAGCCACCTCCTTTCCAATAACTTATTAGCATTAACTGTCATAACACATTGATATAACTATTAGGAAAATTAGCTAAAAATAGCAATTAACTGGGTTTGACACATGTAGTTTTAAGTGACAATAGACTCTCAGATACATTTTTTAAAGTTTAATTGCTTCCTGATAAAATAACAGCTTTTAGTTTTCAGAGCATTTTCACATATATTACCATCTCACTAAATCCTTATGACAATCCATGTCATAAAACAGTATAGGTATTATAATTATTTAATTGAAAAAACTGAGTTCCAGAAAAATTAAATGTCACAAAGCTTCTTTGTTTCAGAGCAATGACCAGAACATGCATTTATAAATTTATAATATCTTAGCTATAACTTTTATGAACTTTATTGCTTAATATTAGAAGTAATACCAAATTTTAATAACTTTTATGAACTTTATTGCTTAATATTAGAAGTAATACCAAATTTTAATAACTTTTATGAACTTTACTGC
Source organism: Lagenorhynchus albirostris (assembly GCF_949774975.1). Lineage (NCBI taxonomy): Eukaryota > Metazoa > Chordata > Mammalia > Artiodactyla > Delphinidae > Lagenorhynchus > Lagenorhynchus albirostris. The sequence continues at coordinate 82,187,319 of NC_083095.1, forward strand.
TTAATATTAGAAGTAATACCAAATTTTAATGTTTTTTATTTTTATAAAAAAGCTTGTAAATGTTTCTACCTTTAAAATTATTAGCCCTATAATGATTACTCTAAATTACTTTAGAGTGAGCCAGTAAAGGTATTTCTGTAATTTTAGTTGGCTGTCACTTTTTCTTCCCAAATAATTATATACTAACGGGAAAAATAATAGCAAAGAGTTATCTCATTTCTTAAAAAAATAAAAAAAAGAAACAAAACCTTTTCAGGACTTTCTGTTTTGTAATGTGCTAAGTTTCACTTATTCAACATTTATTTCACAGAAATATTGTTTATGAAATTCCAAAAGCATTTTGTTAGTGACTGTCATTGATTGAACATATCTCCTTCACTGAGTCTTGTATATGGTTTGAATCCTTCTAAATAATCAGCAAGTTCAGGCTAATTAATTAATTCACTCATTCAATTACTTTTAAAATTACGTGGACTACTGTCTTCCTTCTTCGATCCCTCGTATCACACAGCACAATCCTTGGTACTGTGTAAAAAGAAAAAAGTTCTTTAAAAAAAACTTGCAAAGTAACAATTTTATTGATTTGTATTTTTTCCTCATAATTTCTTCATTTTCTGTGTACATATATCACTTTTAGTTATAATTAACAGCTTTATTGTAATTAGATATCTTTCTCACTTGGCATGGATAGCCTTCTAATTCTTCCTATGTTATTTTTTTTAAGAAAGTCCATTTTGCTTATAAAGTTGATTTTTTTTTTTTAATTCATATTATTTTATTTTGACATGGCTTCCTAACGCACATTTGAGTTTGGGGAATTGCCATACACATTGATGGTCATGGTACATACTTACTGATTTGCTAAATTTTTGTTAGAGTAAAGGTATCTTATTTTGTTGTTGTTTTTTACATTCTGGTAACTAATGATTTGGGGATTGTTCCCATTAGGCAGCTGAAGAGGATACTTCCAGTTCTCTAGTGAAAGATCATCTCTTCCAGCAAGAGACAGTTATAACCAGTGAGCCTTACAGAAGCTCAAGACCTTCTCCCTTTGAAGATCTGAATGCCAGAAGAGTCTACCTGCAAAGCCAAGCCAATCAGGTGAGAAAATAAATATTTTTCAATATATTATTCATATTTATAGAAATCGGATGTGTTAGATGAGAACATTAGGACCATCTGCCCTTTACCAGTCAAAGAACAACAGAAATCCAGGAGAATAAGATTTATAATGAATCAAATCCGGAATGAGACAATACATATATGTCATAATGTCCTAAACAGGTTTAATAATTGAGTCATAAATTTGACTTTAAATTTTTTGATGATAAAGGGGAAAAGGTGTTAGTTACATTTTCATTATCCAGTAGAGGGATACAGAGGAACATAAACCATAGTTTCTGTTCTAAAAGAGTTTATGATGGCATAATAGATACGTGCTCATAGTGATTGGGAGCACAGGATAGGGGTATTGAAGTCGTTGTGGAAGATGAGAGTTTGTGTTTTTTCTTAAGATACACCTGAACTTTTCAAGGATGAGAAAAATTGTTAACTAATTGAAGAGGGTGGGGCTGGTGATGAAAATTGGGGGGGAAAACACAGGAGGAGCGAGGGGATGAATGTTTTAAACAGAGGGAATTTTAGTCAGCATAGTCTGCCATAACAAAATACCATAAACTGGGTGGATTAAATAACAGGTTTTTTCCCAGTTCTGAAGGCTTGGAAGTCCCAAGGTTAGGGTGCCAGCATGGTTGATTCCTAGTGAGGGCTCTCTTCTTGGATTACAGACAGCTGCTTTGTCTCAGTGCCAGAGAACGCCCAAGTGAGCAAGCTCTCTGGTGTCTCTTATAAAGGGCACTAATCCTATCATACCAGGAGCACACCCTTCATGACCTAATTACCTCCTGAAGACCCCATCTCCAAATAGCATCACACTGGGGGTTTGGGTTTCGTATAATTTGGGGGGGGCAGGGGTGACACAAACATTTAGTCCATAGCAGGGAACAGTATGAGCCAGAGGTATGCATGATCTAGGGGGAAAACAACATGGAGGGTGAAAAAGAGAGGCAAAGAGAACAAGAGCCAGACTGTCGGGGTTTTATGTCCTGCAAACCACCTTGGACTTAAATCTTGTTTGTTGTTTCACAAAGCTGGGTACACATTCATGTGCCAGAAGACACAAGGAACCACAGATTAAACACAGTGCATTTTTATAGAGTGTCACTTTTACTTACAAACAAAAAAATCCAAAGCGGTGTACCAGGTTTACATTCCCACTAGTCGTGGGAATTTTCCTGAATACTTGGTATTGCACCCCCCCTTTCCCCCTCCCCCTTTTTTTCCCCAATTCAGTCACTTAGTGGAAGTAAAGTAGTATTTTATTGTGATTTTAGTTTATACTTTCCTGATTACTACTGCTTTTGAGCACCTTTTTTTATATGCTTATTGACCATTTAGAAATTCTGTTTTGTAAAGCACCTATTCAAGTATTTTGCACATCTAATATTGAGTTGTCTTTTTCTTATTGATTTATAGCCATTTTCTTTTTGTTTATTTTGGAAATAAGTCCTTTGTTGGATATATATATTGCAGATATCTTCTCTCTGGTGGTCTTTTTACTCTCTTAATAATGTCTTTTGCTGAATAAGAGTTCTTAATTTTAATAGAAGAGTGATTTAGTGATCGTTCCCTCTGTGGTTAGTGCTTTTTGTGTCATGTATAAGAAATCTTTGAGTATCCTCACCAAGCCATGAAGATATTTTATGTTGTCTTTTAGAAACTTTATTATTTTTTCTTTCATGTTGGATTTTTGTAAGTGGTATAAGATTGAGGTCAAGGCTTCCCTCCCTGCACCACAACCCCCAAATCTGGATAGCCAGTGATCCAGCACCATATAGTAAAAAATCTATGCTTTCTGAAACAAGTGCATTGCATTTTCAGCTTTGTCATGTGACTGTATGTGTGTGGATCTATTTCTATTCTCTGTTCTGTTCCCTTAGCCTATTTGTCTATTTTTTTTTTTATTTGTCTATTTTTATACTGGTACCACACTTTTAAAATAACAGTAGTTATATAATATTTCTGGGATCTGGGAGTTATGTCCCCCAGCTTTGTCCTTTAAGATCTTGTTGTTCTTGGACGTATGTAAATTTTAGAGTCAGCTTATCAATTTCCACAAAACTCCTAGAATTTTGATTGACATTGTATTGCATTCATAAATTAATTTGGAGGAAGTTAACATCTTGACAATACTGAATCTTCTAATCCATGAAATGGTAAATTCATTCATTTATCTTTTGTTAGATTTATTCTTAGGTATTTAATTTTTGTAAGTTTATTTAGTTATTAATTATTATAAGTATATTTTGTAAATTGACCTTATATCCAGAGACATTGTTAAACTAATTTATTAACTCTGTACTTTAAATTTTTTAAATGTCTGTTTCTTGTCACACTGGCTAGGACTTGTAGTGCAGGAGGGATTGACTTTCTTATTTTGTTCCTTATCTCAGGGGAAAGCTTTCTATATTCATTGCATTCATCATTAACTATGATATTTGCTGTATGTTTTCATAGATCCTTTTAACAGATTAAGGTATCTATCTATTATTCCCACATCACTAAGTTTTTTATGACATGCTTCTGCAGTAATTGAGATGATTCTAATTTTTTTCCTTGTTGATTCTGTTGATTGGTAAATTGTAATAATTGGTTTTCAACCTTGCAGTCTTGGAATAAACCCATCTTGGTTGCCATATAATACTCATTATACATACACATATAAACATATGCACACATAAAATTGGGTTTAATAATATTTTATCTAGGATTCTTATGTCTGTGTTCATGGAAGAGATTGGCATATAATTTTCTTTTCCCATAAAATCCCAGGCAGGTGTTGTAATCAAGGTATGCTAACTCCATGAAACAAATTGGGCAGTGTTTCTTTCTTGCAGTTTGTGGAAAAGTTTAAATTTGTTGTTTTTCTTAAATGTTTGGTAGAATTTCCTGGTGAAGCCATCTGAGCCCAGAATTTTCTTTATCAGATGATTTTGAGCTACAGATCGATTTCTTTAACAGATACAGGACTATGCTGATTTTCTAATTCTTTTTAGAAAGTCTTTTTACAGGATTTTGGTTTTTATTCCTTTTTATGGAAAATTTCAAACATACTAGAAGTTGAATGAATAGTGCAGTCAATTGCTGTGTACTACCCTGCTTCTGACATTAGTCATTGGCAAAATGATGATATGCCATATTTTCATTATTATTCAGAAATGGATTGATTTTTAAACATTTGGGGTTTTCTACTTTTCTTTTTATTGCAGATATTCTAAGAATATACTCTGAATGATTTCATTCGTTAACATTTGTTGAGACTTATTTAATGACTCAACATAAGGTCCGTGTGCCATGTGCAGTTGAAAAGACTTCATATTCTTAGATGTTGTGTGTAGTGTTCTTTCTATATATTAGGTCAGGTTTGTTATCCTTATTAACTTTAAAAAAATGTGCTTGTCAGTAACTGAGCAAGGTATGTTTAAAAATCTCCAACTTTGATGGTAGAATCATCTTGTTTTAATTCCATCAGTTATTTACTTTATATATTTTGAGGCTATTGCTTGTAATTTTATAATTGTCATACCTTTATGTTGAATTGACTCTCTTGTCATTATGAAATATCCTTCCTTATCTCTGGTAATACTTTTTGCCTAAAAGTCTACTATGTCTGATATTTTCTTTTGGCTAACGTTTACACAGTGTGTGTTTTCCCATCCTTGTACTTTCAACATTTATATGTCATATATAAGATGTCTCTTTTAAACCATATGCAGTTGGGTTTCGTTTTTTTCTCAGGGTGTTTTTGTGTTTTAGAGTATTTTGTCTCCTTACTTCTACTGCAATTATTGATATAGTATAAATCTACCATCTTACTTGTTTTCTGTTTGCCCCATTTTTCTTTGTTCATTATTTCCTCCACTTGCCTTATTCGGGTTATTTAACTACTTAATTTTTCTTTTTTATTAGATAATTAATAATACAGTTCAGTGCTTTTATTGTAATCCTAGAGGTCACAATACGCATTGTTAACTCCTTAGAATCTACCCTAAATTGATTGTTTTTTAAACCACTTCTGTCTGGAAAATGCATGGATCCTACAATACCTTAATGCCATTTATCTCTTCTTCATTTACCGTTTGTGTTGTTGTTGTCATGAAATTCATTCTGTGTGTATGTATTTATAACCTCCCAAAATAATATTTTAAACAGTCAACATTGATTTCAGTTTATCCGTCTACTTATGCTTTTGGCTGTTCTTTAATCCCTTGTTTATTACCGTACTACCGTGTAGGATCATTGGCTGCTTATTGCTGTTGGTGAATCTTCGTTGTCGTTTTTCTGGAAACATCTTTTATTTCCTCCATATTTGAAGGATGTTTTGCTGACTGTCACATTCTAAGTTATCATTTATTTTCTTTCACCACTTTAAAAGATGTCACACCATTGTCTACACTTTTCCATCGTTGCTATTGAGAAATGCTGTCTGTCTTTGGCTTTTCGCTGTTTTATTAGCCATGCCTAGGTACTAGGTTTTTTTATTGGGTTTATAGAGCTTTTTGAATCCGGCTGATATCTCTGAACAGATTTAGAAATTTCTCCACCATTGTCTCTTCAAATATTGTTTCTAAATCTGAGGCTCAGGGAGAGATATGGACTGAACTTAAAGTTGGGAGTCATTATCTAACGATGGAAACTAAAACTATGAGAGAAGTTTGAATTACTTTGTAAGAAGAATAGTATTCAAAGCTGGAACCTGAGGATCACTAAATGTTAAAAGACAGGGTGTTGAAGAAGAACAGTCACACAGATAGGAGAACTAGGAAAGGGCAATAATGTCTCAGAAGCCTGAGAAGGAGAGTTAAAAAGGTAAGTGAGGAGTAGTTAATTAATGTATTGCAATTACATGGTCCAGTAAAGGACCTGGATGAATCCTGGATTCATCTCTGTAAAGGTAATTGATACCCCTAGCATAGTTTCAGGGATTAGGAGGCATTCATGACAGTAGAAGAAACAACTTTTTTCTTTTTGTCTGAGCTCCTTTCAAAAGTTTGACTACAGAGGCCTTCCTTTAGAGAGCAGGTGGAGCTAGAAGGTGGAGGGCCAAGGAAATAAATATGTTTAAAATTTGAAGGGTTAAAGAAAGTGAGAAGTTAAAGATTTGGGACAGAGAGAATAATTGATAAAGACCCAAAGGAGACTATCAAGGACACAGGAATTACACTGAAAGAGGAATTACTTCATTTTTCTAGACTGAAGAGAAGTTTAGGTAGAACTACAGATTTATTAAAAAGGAGGTAGAAGGTTAATGAAATTCAGACTTGATCAATTCAGCAGTGTGTGCCCTCGCATTCTTGCATAAACCTAAAATTTAATTGTTTTTATCTTAAAAACTTGAATATGGGGGCAGGGGGTAAAGAGAAAATAAAAAACCTTCTGGATCATCTGGGAATTTTTCTTCCAGCAAGTCCCAATACAACCATACCACAGCAAATAAATAAATATAGTTTGAAATATTCAAGTTAGACCCAGATTGTGAAAGGTTCCCTGCCAATAGATATGATTAATTAGGTTACTTAAGGTCGCAAGATACATATATTCTCAGGCTATGTACGTTGGTGGGGACTTATCGTAATGACCTGGGCAAGTACCAGGCTAATAGCATGTATTCATTCAGCCTCTCTGGTCCTCCCATGATTGGAACTTCAGTTAGGATTATCCCCCTTCCTCCACTCTAATTAAGTCTAATGCCAGTGTTTCCCATATAAGTAAATGGTATATCACTTATACATTTGCTCAGGGCAGAAACTTGAAGCTATCCTGACTCGTTCCTCTCTCAATCTCATACTGTAGATATCAGCAGTCAATCAGCAATCCTGTAAGCACTACATTCAAAGTATATTTCTCAGACGTTCATCATTTCTTACTGCTATAGTCTTCTAATTTCCCTACTTCCACTCTTATCCTTCCCATCCACTCTAATAATCTGTTCACACAGTAACCAAAGTGATCCTTTAAAAAGATACAAATCAAATGTGTTCAAAACTTTATAAAAGTCTAACATCCTATTTAGAACAACATACAGAGGTTTTACAGAGCTGTGCATGATTTTGTTTGTGGCTTCTCCAGATTTATTTTCTATTCTTTCTCACTCACAAGCTCCTTAATACCTCGACCGCCTATGTTTTAAGTATATTAAGAATATCTATGCCTCAAGGGCTTTGCATCTGCTCTTCCTTTTATCTGGAACACTCTTCCTCCAGATGTTCCTGGAGCTTGCTCCTTACTTCAGGTCACCTCTTCTGTGAAGCCTTCCCTGAGCACTCTAAATGAAATACCAACCCTTCCATCACTGTATCCTTATGCTATTTTACTTTTCTTAATAACACTTATTTCCTGATTATAATTTGTCTCCTATTTGTACTTTTTTTGTTTGTTCACTGATACGTTCAGGAATCTAGAAGTTCCTAAGATAGAGTAAGCACCCAGTAAATATTTGTTGAATGAAAGAATAGATGAATAAATGCTAACAGCATCACCTTGGAAGCATCCTACATCAGAGGAATAGCCTTGCCGAAAGGACTAGACTACTTCGTTGCTGTCAAGAAATATGAAGAGTGTGAGATTTAACCCTAGCTAGCAAGTTATATGAATGCTGCCAGAAGACATAAGACTGCTAGGTCAGAGCCAAAGGACTGTTACTCACAGCACAATAGAGTAGCATGAGCTTCATGTTTGTGTCAGTTCCCCTTGCTTCCCAAGTCCCATGGGGGTGGTGCTAAGCTGCTCAGGTGAATATTGCACACTCAGTGGGTTTGCATCCCAATATTGGAACCCTGAGTTTTGGGGAACCCCAGTCTTTTATAATGGGCGATAATCCTGCCTGACTTTTGCCAGGGAGGGACACAGTGTCTTTGTTATACTCGTTAACTAAACAAACCTAACTTCAAAGGAGAGATACTATATCTTTCAAGGTTTCCCTATTCACACATCTTTGAAAAGATAGTCTGAAGCAAAGGCAGATAGTACCTCTACTCACTGTATCTGCAGAAGTGAGACCCATGGAGAATTGTCACCTAACACTAGTTTAGGTTTTTCCCTCTAGCAGTGCTTAAACAGGTATTGTCAGTGTTTGTCTTTGGCTCATTTTCTATGCTTCCGTGGACTACTTAAATCCTTTTGATGGATTAGGTACATTCTTTCAAACTGCTAGTGCCCTCAGTCAAGTTTTAGTTAAATCTAATAGGCCTGGAGGCCATTATAGTCCTTTTACTCGATTTCGCTTACTTTCAAGTTCCTGGAGGTCATTTCACTGCAGATGAATAAGACCACATGTATTATGGTCTTACAATCAAAGGTTTATGATGTATTTAATACATAGAAAATAATACATGTAATGAATACCTGAGAAAGCAAAAAACTTTTAAAAAAAGAGCACCTCCAATCCTGTTCCCTTGCCTTCATCCTAGAGGTGACCTTTACCTTGGACTGTGTTTGCTTATTAGCATTCTTATGCTTTTCTTGGTAATTCTACCACTTCTTTTTCTTCTGCCAGTAGATATTTTAGTTGTTTCCATATTTTTGATATTAGGCATACTGCTAGTACAAACTTTCTTGCCCCTCAGCTATTCTTGTGCAAGAGTTTCTTTAGGGTGTACAGAAATGGGCCTTTGATACTGATGTGCTATAAAAAGGCTCTTGGGCAAATTAGTCTATAAGATTCATGTGTTCTGTGACTATAAGAGAGATATTTTGAGCATTTGAGAGGTTAGAGAAATAACGCTGAATATTCCATTACAAACTAATTTTAACCATATACTCTTATATAACTTGTTATTGAGTAATAAAATTTTCAGTGACACTTCTTTTTGAATTTTATTTTTGGCCAGTATCTCCTAGTTTATGGTGGTTTTTCACTCTTTTTATGGTGTTTTGGTGAACAGATGTTCCAAAATTTAATACAATTGAATTTATCATTCTTTTCATGGTGGTGTTTTTAAAAACTCCTCCCCACCCTTATCTGAAAGATTTTTCTCTTGATTTTATTCTAAAAGTTTTGCAGTTTTGTTCATAAGACAAACTGCAAAACAAACTGATTTTTGTTCCACTTTTATTTTTTCCATATGGATTACTGATTGTTAACAGCACCACTTATTGGATCCTTCCCCCTACTTATAGGCAGTGCTGTATCTGTCATATATCAAGTTTCTATTTCTGGTCTCTCTTATCTGTTGGTCTGTTTGTCCTGGCACCAGTGCCACTTGTCTTCTTTACTATAGGAAGTTTTAACTCTATAGCAAGTCTTAATATCTGTAGAGCAAGTGCATCTACCACTTTTTTCTTCTTCTCTTTTTTGTTGGTGGATGGGGGAGCTGTTTACTCTTGCACAGAATTTAGAATTAGCTTGGGACTTCCCCAGTGATCCAGTGGTTAAGACTCCACCTTCCAGTGCAGGGGGTGTGGGTTCAATCCCTCGTTGGGGAACTAGGATCCCACATGCCATGGGGTGTGGCCCAAAAAAAAAAATTAGAATTAGCTTATCAAGTTTGTTGAAAAATCCATCTGCAGTCTGTATTTGAATTGCACTGAATCTGTGTATTAGTTTGGGGAAGAATTTAGCCTTCTTTTCCATGAATATATAATATATCCTTCTATTTAGCTCATCTATAGTGCTCAATAAAGCTTTGTATTTTCTTCATGAAAAGATATCATATATCTTTTAAAAGAGTGGATATGTGGGGCTTCCCTGGTGGCACAGTGGTTAAGAATCCGCCTGCCAATGCAGGGAACACAGGTTCGAGCCCTGGTCCAGGAAGATCCCACATGCCTCAGAGCAGCTAAGCCTGTGCGCCACAACCACTGAGCCTGCGCTCTAGAGCTTGCGAGCCACAACTACTGAGCCCACAGGCCACAACTACTAAAGCCTGCGCACTCAGAACCCATGCTCCGTAACAAGAGAGGCCACCGCAGTGAGAAGCCCACACACCACGATTAAGAGTGGCTCCTGCTCGCCGCAACTAGAGAGAGCCTGCGCACAGCAACAAAGACCCAAAATGAGTCAAAAATACACTTTAAAAAAAAGAGTGTATATATGTATATGTATAACTGATTCACTTTGCTGTACATGTAAAACTAACACACATTGTAAGTCAATTATACTCCAATAAAAATTAAAAAAAAAAAAAACATTGGAGAGGTTATAATCATGCAAAACTAATCCAGCCTGTGCCCTAGAGCCCACGAGCCACAACTACTGAAGCCCAAGCACCTAGAGCCTATGCTCCACAACAGGAGAAGCCACCACAATGAGAAGCTTGCGCACCGCAAAGAAGAGTAGCACAAGCTCGCCGCCACTAGAGAAAGCCTGCATGCAGCAGTGAAGACCCAATGCAGCCAAAAATAAAGATCTTTAAAAAAAAAAAAAAGTAATCCAGAAATCTTACTTCATCCCACATCAGTCCTTTAGTCCTACAACATAATTAAAATGGAAATACTTCTGTTTCTCTTTATGTTCCTACCATGTGATTAAAGTGCTAATGAAAGTAAAATTCAAAACTGCAGGAAACAAGGCCAGGAATGAGATAACCTCTTCAGTCATTAACTATTTTTATTAAACTTTCTTTCCTGTTTAAGACACTACTAATACTGAGTAGGTGGTTCGAGTTGGATATATCCATTTAAATTGCTGTTTGAATTGAAGCATACAAACTTTTTAATCCAGCATTTTTACTTTTAGCAATTTCTGATACAGATACACTTGGACATGTGTATTAAAGATAAATATGTATAAGGATAATTTATGCAGTATTGTTTGTAAGAGCAAAAGGTGGGGAAAAGCCTATATATATATAAATCAGACTAGTTAAATTAAGTCATCCATTCAATGGAATACTAAGCTGCTATTAAAAGAATTAGGTAAAGCTATATGTATAAACACATACGCACACTTGCATGTGTGTGTAAATTAAATATGTGGCCAAAAAGTGGTAAGTACCACCTGAGTGGTACATTTGTTACAGTTGGTGAACCTACATTGATACATCATATAATCACCCAAAGTGCATAGTTTACAGTAGGGTTCATTCTTGGTGTTGTGCATTCTGTGGATTTGGACAAATATATAATGATATGTGTCCATCATTATAGTATCATATAGACTTTTTTCACTGACCTAAAAATCCTCTGTTCTCTGCCTGTTCTTCCCTCCTTACCTCTCCCTTCTCCCAAACACAGATCCTGGCAACCACTGATCTTTTTACTGTCTCCATAGTTTTACCTTTACCAGAATGTCATATAGTTGGAATCATACAGTATGTAACCTTTCACTTAGTAATATGCACGTAAGGTTTTCTCATGTCTTTTTTTTTTCAATACTGAGTAATATTCCATTGTCTGGATATACCACTGTTTGTGTATCCATTGAGCCTACTGAATAGATAAACAAACTTAGTTTCTTCCAAGTTTTAGCAATTATAAATAAGGCTGCTGTAAACATTTGTGTGCAGGTTTTTGTGTGGACATGTTTTTGATTCCCTCGGGTAAATGCCAAGGAGCACAATTGCTGGATCATATGGGAAGAGTATGCTTAGTTTTATAAGAAACTGCCAAATTGTTTTCCCAAGTGGCTGTACCATTTTGCATTCACATCAGTAATGAATGAGGTTTCCTGTTGCTCCGTGTCCTCCCCAGCACTTGGTGTTGTCAGTGTTCTGGATATTGGCCATGCTACTGGGTGTGTAGTGGTATCTCGTATTTTTAACTTGTATTTCCCTGGTGACTTATGGCGTGGAGCATCTTTTAATATGCTGATTTGCCATCTGTATATCTTCCTTGGGGAAGTGTCTGTTGAGGTCCTTGGCACATTTTTAAATCAGGTTGTTTATTTTCTTATTGTTGATTTTTTAATAGTTCTTTGTATATTTTATCTAAAGAAGAAACCTATGAATGAAAAATATGACAGATATAAAGAAAAAAAGAGGTTTTTGTACATTATAGGTATCAGTCCTTTATCAGGTATCTTTTACAATATTTTCTCTTACTCTGTGACTTGTCTTCTCATTCTCTTGACATTTTATTTTTCAGAGCAGATGTTTTTAATTTTAATGAGGCTCAGCTTATCAATGCTTTCTTTCATGAATCTTTGATATATCTTAAAAGTCACTGCCATAACCAAAGTCATCTATTCTGTTCCATTGACCTATTTTTTTTTTTTGCTGGTACCACACCGTCTTTCTTAGTGTAGCTTTATAGAAGATCTTGAAGTCAGATAATGTCAGTCCTCTAACTTTTATTCTCCCTCAGTACTGTGTTGGGTATTCTGGGTCTTTTGCCTGTCTATGTAAACTTTAGAACCATTTTGTTAATATCCACAAAATAACTTGCTGGGATACTAATTGGGAGTGCATTGAATCTATAGGCCAGCTGGGGAAAAACTGACATGTGACAGCCTTGAATCTTCCAATTTACAAACATGGATTATCTGTATTTATTTCTTTGATTTCATTCATCAGAGTTTGATAGTTTTCCTCATACAGATCTTGTACGTATTTTGTTAGATTTATGCATTAAGTATTTCATTTTGGGGGATGCTAACGTAAATGGTTTTTAATTTCAAATTCCACTTCTGGTTTGTTTGTTTGTTTGTTTGTTTGTTTTTGCCGCACCGTATAGCATGTGGAATCTTAGTTCCCTGACCAGGAATCAAACCTTTGCCCCCTGCAGTGGAAGCACAGAGTCTTAACCCCTGGACCACCGGGGTAATCCCTTGTTCATTGTTGGTTTATAGAAAAGTGATTGTCTTTTGTGTATAAGCCTTGTATTCTGCAACTTTACTATAAATCATTTATTAGATGCAGGAGTTATTTTGTTGATTTTTTCAGATTTTCTATATAGATGATCATGTCATCTGTGAACATGGACAGCTTTATTTCTTCTCAATCTGTATACTGTTTATGTCTTTTTCTTTTCTTACTGCATTAGCTAGAAATTCCAGTATGATGTTGAAAAGGAATGGTGAGAGAAGGGACATCCTTGCCTCCTTGTACCTATCTTAGTGGGAAAGCTAAAAGTTTCTCACCATTAGTTATATTAGTTTCAGGGTTTCTGTAGATATTCTTTATAAGTTGAAGAAGTTCTCCACTGTTCCCAATTTACAGAGTTTTTATCATGAATGGGTGTTGGATTTTGTCAAATACTTTTTCACAATATATCGATAAGATCATGTGATTTGATGTGTTACATTAATAGATATTTTAATATTAAACCAGCCTTGCATAGTGGGGTTGAATCCACTTGGTCATGATGTATAATTCTTTCTATACATTGTTGGATTCAATGAGCTAATATTTTGTTGAGGATTTTTGCATCAGTGTTTATTTGAGATGTCTGTATTTTTGTTTGTTTTCCTTTTTGGTAATGTTTTTGTCTGGTTTTAGGATTAAGATAATGCTGACCTCTTGGAATGAGTTAGGAAGTATTTTCTGTTTTCTATCTTCTGAAAGAGATTGGAGAGAATTGGTATAATTTCTTACTTAAAGTTTTGTGGTATTCACCAATAAACCCCAGCTGGATCTGTGTGCTTTCTATTTTGGAAGGTTATTAATTATCCGTTCAACTTCTTTAATAGATATAGACCTATTCAGATTGTTTTCTTCTTCTTGTGTGAGTTTTGGCAGATTGTGCCTTTCAAGGAATAGATACATTGCATCTAGGTTATCAGATTTGTGGATGTAGAGTTGTTCATAGCATTCCTTTATTATCCTTTTAAATGTTCATGGAATCTGTAGTGATATCTCCTCTTTCCTTTCTGATAGTTAGTGATTTGTGTCCCCTTTTTTTTTTCTCTTAGTTGTCCTGACTAGAGGCTTATCAGTTTTGTGGCTCTTTTTAAAGAACCAGCTTTTGGTTTAATTAATATTCTCTGTTGATCTCCTGCTTTCAGTTTCATTGATTTCTACTCTAATTCTTATTATTTCTTTTCCTTGCTGTGGATTGAATCTTTTCCTAGTTTTCTAAGGTAGAAACTTATATTATTGATTTTAGATATTCTTTCCTAATATATTCAATGCTATAAATTTCCCTCTATGCACTACTATTGCTGTATCCCACAACATTTGATAAGTTGTGTTTTCATTTCTATTTATTTCAAAATAATTTTTAATTTCTGTTGATATTTCTTCTTTGACCCATGCGTTATTTAGAAGTGTGTTGTTTAACTTCCACTTATTTGGTGATTTTCCAGATATCCTTCTGTTACTGACTTATACGTTAATTCCTTCGTAGTCTGAGAATGGACATTGTATGATTTCTACTCTTTTAAATTTATTAAGGTTTGTTTTATGTTCAAGAATGTGGTCTATCTTGCTTAAGGTTCCATGTAAGCTTGCAAAAATGTGTATTCTGCTGTTGTTGGATGAAGTAGTCTTCAGATGTCAATTATATCCACTTGATTGAAGGTGTTGTTTAGTTCACCTGTGTCCTTACTGATTCTCTGCTTGCTGAATCTGGTCATTTCTTTATTGTTTTTTAGCATCTTTATTGGAGTATAATTGCTTTACAATGTTGTGTTAGTTTCTGCTGTATAACAAAATGAATCAGTTATATGTATACATATATCCCCATATCCCCTCCCTCTTACACCTCCCTCCCACCCTCCCTATCCCACACCTCTAGGTGGTCAGAGCACCGAGCTGATCTCCCTGTGCTATGCAGCTGCTTCCCACTAGCTACCTGTTTTACCTTTGGTAGTGTATATATGTCAGTGCTACTCTTTTACTTCATCCCAGCTTACCCTACCCACTCCCCAGGTCCTCAAGTCCATTCTCTACGTCTGTGTCTTTATTCCTGTCCTGCCCCTATGTTCATCAGAAGCACTTTTTTTTTTTTAGGTTCCATATATATGTGTTAGCATACGGTATTTGTTTTTCTCTTTCTGAGTTATTTAACTCTGTATGACAGACTCTAGGTCCATCCACCTCACTGCAAATAACTCAATTTCATTTCTTTTTATAGCCAAGTAATACTCCATTATATATATGTGCCACATCTTCTTTATCCATTCATCTGTCAACGGACACTTAGGTTGCTTCCATTTCCTGGCTATTGTAAATAGTGCTGCAATGAACATTGTGGTACGTGTCTCCTTTTGACTTATGGTTTTCTCAGGGTATACGCCCAGTAGTGGGATTGCTAGATCATATGGTAATTCTATTTTTAGTTTTTTAAGGAACCTCCAAACTGTTCTCTAGTGGCTATATCGATTTACATTCCCACCAACAATGCAAGAGGGTTCCCATTTCTCCACACCCTCTCCAGCATTTATTGTTTGTAGATTTTTGGATGATGGCCATTCTCACCGGTGTGAGGTGATACCTCATTGTGGTTTTGATTTGCATTTCTCTAATGATTAGTGATGTTGAGCATCCTTTCATGTGTTTGTTGGCAATCTGTATATCTTCTTTGGAGAAATGTCTATTTAGGTCTGCCCATTTTTGGATTGGGTTGTTTGTTTTTTTGATATTGAGCTGCATGAGCTGCTTGTATATTTTGGAGATTAATCCTTTGCCAATTGCTTCATTTGCAAATATTTTCTCCCATTCTGAGGGTTGTCTTTTGGTCTTGTTTATGGTTTCCTTTGCTGTGCAAAAGCTTTTAAGTTTCATTAGGTCCCATTTGATCATTTCTGTTTTTATTTCCATTTCTCTAGGAGGTGGGTCAAAAAGGATCTTGCTGTGATTTATGTCGTAGAGTGTTCTGCCTATGTTTCCCTCTAAGAGTTTTATAGTGTCTGGCCTTACATTTAGGTCTTTAATCCATTTTGAGTTTATTTTTGTGTATGGTGTTAGGGAGTGTTCTAATTTCATTCTTTTACATGTAGCTGTCCTGTTTTCCCAGCACCACTTATTGAAGAGGCTGTCTTTTCTCTGTTGTTTATCCTTGCCTCCTTTATCAAAGATAAGGTGACCATGTATGCATGGATTTCTCTGGGCTTTCTATCCTGTTCCATTGATCTATATTTCTGTTTTTGAGCCAGTACCAACCATACTGTCTTGATTACTGTACCTTTGTAGTATAGTGTGAAGTCAGGGAGCCTGATTCCTCCAGCTCCATTTTTCTTTCTCAGGATTGCTTTGGCTGTTTGGGGTCTTTTGTGTTTCCATACATATTGTAAAATTTTTTGTTCTAGTTCTGTGAAAAATGCCATTGGTAGCTTGCTAGGGATTACATTTAATCTGTAGATTGCTTTGAGTAGTAGTATAGTCATTTTCACAAGGTTGATTCTTCCAATCCAAGAACATGGTATATCTCTCCAGCTGTTTGTATCCTCTTTAATTTCTTTCATCAGTGTCTTACAGTTTTCTGCATACAGGTCTTTTGTCTCCTTAGGTAGGTTTATTCCTAGGTATTTTACTCTCTTTGTTGCAGTGGTAAATGGGATTGTTTCCTTAATTTCTTTTTCAGATTTTTCATCATTAGTGTATAGGAATGCAAGAGATTTCTGTGCATTAATTTTGTATCCTGTTACTTTACCAAATCCATTGATTATCTCTGATAGTTTTCTGGTAGCATCTTTAGGATTCTCTATGTATACTTTCATGTCATCTGCAAACAGTGACAGTTTTACTTCTTCTTTTCCAATTTTGATTCCTTTTATTTCTTTTTCTTCTCTGATTGCTGTGGCTAAAACTTCCGAAACCGTGTTGAATAATAGTGGTGAGAGTAGGCAGCCTTGTCTTGTTCCTGATCTTAGAGGAAATGGTTTCAGTTTTTCACCATTGAGAATGATGTTGGCTGTGGGTTTGTCATATATAGCCTTTATTATGTTGAGGTAGGTTCCCTCTATGCCCACTTTCTGGAGAGTTTTTATCATAAATGGGTTTTGAATATTGTCAAAAGCTTTTTCTGCATCTATTGAGATGATCATACTGTTTTTATCCTCAGTTTGTTAATATGGTGTATCCCATTGATCGATTTGCATATATTGAAGAATCTTTGCATTCCTGTCATAAACCCCACTTGATCATGGTGTATGGTCCTTTTAACGTGCTGTTGGATTCTGTTTGCTAGTATTTTGTTGAGGATTTTTGCATCTATGTTCATCAGTGATATTGGCCTGCAGTTTTCTTTCTTTGTGACATCTTTGTCTGGTTTTGGTATCAGGGTGATGGTGGCCTTGTAGGATGAATTTGGGAGTGTTCCCCCCTCTGCTATGTCTTGGAAGAGTGTGAGAAGGGTGGGTGTTAGCTCTTCTCTAAATGTTTAATAGAATTCACCTGTGAAGCTGTCTGGTCCTGGGCTTTTGTTTGTTGGAAGATTCTTAATCAGTTTCAGTTTCAGTACTTGTGATTGGTCTCTTCATATTTTCTATTTCTTCCTGGCTCAGTTTCAGAAGGTTATTCTTTTCTAAGAATTTGTTCATTTCTTCCAGGTTGTCCATTTTATTGGCATATAGTTGCTTGTGGTAGTCTCTCATGATCCTTTGTATTTCTGCACTTTCAGTTGTTACTTCTCCTTTTGCATTTCTAATTCTGTTAATTTGATTTTTCTCCCTTTTTTTCTTGATGAGTCTGGCTAATGGTTTATCAGTTTTGTTTATCTTCCCAAAGAACCAGCTTTTTTAGTTTTATTGATCTTTGCTATTGTTTCCTTCTTTTCTTTTTCATTTATTTCTGATCTGATGTTTATGATTTCTTTCCTTCTGCTAACTTTCGGGGGGATTTTTGTTCTTCTTTCTCTGATTGCTTTAGGTGTAAGTTTAGATTGTTTATTTGAGATTTTTATTGTTTCTTGAGGTAGGATTGTATTGTTATAAACGTCTGTCTTAGAACTGCTTTTGCTGCATCCGATAGGTTTTGGGCCATCTGGTTTTCATTGTCATTTGTTTCTAGGTATTTTTTGGTTTCCTCTTTGATTTCTTCAGTGATCTCTTGGTTATTTAGTAGAGTATTGTTTAGCCTCCATGTGTTTATATTTTTTACAGTTTTTTCCCTGTAATTGATATCTTGTCTCATAGCATTGTGGTTGGAAAAGATACTTTTTACTATTTCAGTTTTCTTAAATTTACGGCGGCTTGATTTGTGACCCAAGATATGATCTATCCTGGAGAATGTTCCATGAGCAGTTAAGTAGAAACTGTATTCTGTTGTTTTTGGATGGAAAGTCCTATAAATATCAATTAAGTCTATCTGGTCTAATGTGTCTTTTAAAGCTTGTGTTTCCTTTTTTATTTTCATTTTGGATGATCTGTCAGTGGGGTGGGTGTTAAAAGTCCCCTACTATTATTGTTACTGTTGATTCCCCCTTTTATGGCTGTTAGCGTTTGCCTTATGTATTGATGTGCTCCTATGTTGGGTACATAAATATTCACAATTGTTATATCTTCTTCTTGGATTGATCCCTTGATCATTATGTAGTGTTCTTCTTTGTCTCTTGTAATAGTCTTTATTTTAAAGTCTGTTTTGTCTGATATGAGTATTGCTACTTCAGCTTTCTTTTGATTTCCATTTGCATGGAATACCTTTTTCCATCCCCTCACTTTCAGTCTGTATGTGTCCCTAGGTCTGAAGTGGTCTCTTGTAGACAGCATACATGTGGGTCTGTATGGGTCAGACCCACATGTGGGTCAGCTAGTCTGTGTCTTTTGGTGGGAACATTTAATCCTTTACATTGAAGTTAATTATCAATATGTATGTTCCTGTTACCGTTTTCTTAATTGTTTTGGGTTTTTTTTTGTAGGTCTTTTCCTTCTCTTGTGTTTCCTGCCTAGAGAAGTTCCTTTAGCATTTTTTGTAAAGCTGGTTTTGTGGTGCTGAATTCTCCTAACTTTTGCTTGTCTGTAAAGGTTTTAATTTCTCTGTTGAACCTGAATGAGATCCTTGCTGTGTAGAGTAATCTTTGTTGTAGGTTTTTCCCTTTCATCACTTTAATATGTCCTACCACTCCCTTCTGGCTTGGAGAGTTTCTGCTGAAAGATCAGCTGTTAATCTTATGGAGATTCCCTTGTATGTTATTTGTTGCTTTTCCCTTGCTGCTTTTAATATTTTTTCTTTGAATTTATTTATTTATTTATTTATTTATTTATTTATTTATTTATTTTTGCGGTACGTGGGCCTCTCACTGCTGTGGCCTCTCCCACTGCGGAGCACAGGCTCCGGGCGCACAGGCTCAGCGGCCATGGCTTGCTCCGTGGCATGTGAGATCTTCCCGGACCGGGGAACGAACCCATGTCCCCTGCATTGGCAGGCGGACTCTCAACCACTGCGCCACCAGGGAAGCTCTGAATTTATTTTTTGGTAGTTTGATTAATATGTGTCTTTTCATGTTTCTCCTTGGCTTTATCCTGTATGGGACTCTCTGCATTTCCTGTACTTGATTGACTCTTTCCTTTCCCATGTTGGGAAGTTTTCAACTATAATGTCTTCAAATATTTTCTCAGACCCTTTCTTTTTCTCTTCTTCTGAGACCCCTATAATCAAATATTGGTTCATTTACTGTTGTCCCTGAGGTCTCTGAGACTGTCCTCAATTCTTTTCATTCTTTTTTCTTTATTCTGCTCTGCGGTAGTTATTTCCACTATTTTATTTTCCACGTCACTTATCTGTTCTTCTGCCTCAGTTGTTCTGGTATTGATTCCTTCTAGAGTATTTTAAATTTTACTTATTGTGTTGTTCATCATTCTTTGTTTGCTTTTTAGTTCTTCTAGGTCCTTTTTAAACATTTCTTGTATTTTCTCTATTCTATTTCCAAGATTTTGAATCATCTTTCCTATCATTATTCTGAATTCTTTTTCAGGTAGACTGCCTATTTCCTCTTCAGTTGTTTGGTCTGGTGGGTTTTTACCTTGCTCCTTCATCTGCTGCATATTTCTCTGTTTTCTCATTTTGTTTAATTTATTGTGTTTGGGGGTCTCCTTTTCACAGGCTGCAGGTTCATATTTCCTGTTATTTTTTGCTGTATGCCCCAGTGGGTGAGGTTGGTTCAGTGGCTTGTGTAGGCTTCCTGGTGGAGGGGACTGGTGCCTGTGTTCTGGTGGGTGGAGCTGTTTCTTGTCCTTCTGGTGGGCAGGGCTGCAGCTCGTTGTGTGTTTTGGAGTGTCCATGAACTTAGTATGACTTTAGGCAGCCTCTCTGCTCATGGGTGGGGTTGTGTTCCTGTCTTGCTAGTTGTTTGGCATGGGGCATCCAGCACTGGAGCTTGCTGGCCATCGGGTGGAGCTGGGTCTTAGTGTTGAGATGAAGATCTCTGAGAGAGCTCTTGCTGATTGATATTATGTGGGGCCAGGAGGTTTCTGGTTGTCCAGTGTCCTGGACTCAGTACTCCCACCATGGAGGCTCAGGCCCAACACCCAGCCAGAGTACCAAGACCCTCCCAGCCACATAACTCAGAAAAAAAAAGGAAGAAAGAAAAACAACAACAACCAAAAAAATGAACAGACAGAACCCTAGGACACATGGTAAAAGCAAACCCCTGGTGAAATTTCAGACCCACAGAAAATTGGGTCTGCTTCATGCGGAAGATCCAGTAGTGAGCCAGAAGAAGCCAAGAAGGATGGATTCCAGGTATGATGCAGAGATTGTAAAGTTACTTTTGGTTCTCAAGACATCAGTCTGTTCATTTCTGATAGAGAGAGATGTTGAAGTCTCCAGCTATGATAATGGGTGTATCCGTTTCCTTCAGGTTCTATCAGTTTTTGCCTCACATAATTTGATGCTGTGTTGTTAAACACATACACAATGAGGATTGTTATGTCTTCTTGGGGAATTAACCCCTTTATCATTATATAATGCCTTCTTTATCACTGATAACTTTCCTTGTTTTGAAGTCTGCTCTGTCTGAAATTAATATAGGAACTCCTGCTTTCTTTTGGTTAGTATTAGTGTGTTGTGTTTTTCTCCAGCCATTTACTTTTACTCTAACAACACTAAACCACTTTACAGTGAGTGGGAGTACTTTATAATAACCATAATCCTAATTCCTCCTTCCACTTGCATCATTGCTGTCAGTCATCTTATTTTATATACATATATATGCATATGTATGTAAATATGTGCATAATCATACATGATCAAGTACACTGTTGCTGTTTGTTTTTGTTTTTGGCCACGCTGCTTGGCATGCAGGACCTTAGTTCCCTGACCATGGCTCACGGGTCCAGCCGCTCCACGGCATGTGGGATCCTCCCGGACTGGGGCACCAACCCGTGTCCCCTGCATCGGCAGGCAGCCTCTCAAGCACTGCGCCACCAGGGAAGTCCGGAAGCATGGATTCTTAACCACTGGACCACCGGGGAGGTCCCCCACTGTTGCTATTTTTTTGAACAAACTTCTGTTAGCTCAGTTAAGAATGAGAAAATTAAAAGTTTTATTTTATTTTCACTTATTTCTTCTTAACTGCTCTTGCATTCTCATGTAGATCCAAGTTTCTGACCTATATTATTTTCCTTCTCTCTAAAGAACCTCTGTTAACATTTCTTATAAGGCAGGTCTACCAGCAACAAATTTCCTCCATTTTTTTTTGCTTAAGAAAGTCTTTATGTTTCTTTCACATTTTTTTAATGTTTATTTTTAGATTTAATTTTTCTTATACATGATAGCTTGTCTCTCTTAATCCCCTACCCCCATGTTGCCCCTCCCCTCTTCCCTCTACCCACTGATAACCACTAATTTGTTCTCTGTATCTGAGAGTCTGTTTCTTTTTTGTTATATTCAATAGTTTGTTGTATTTTTTAGATTTCACATGCAAGTGGTATCATAGAGTATTTTTCTTTCTCTGTCTGACTTCACTTAGTGAAATACCCTCCAAGTCCATCTGTGTTGTTGGAAATGTGGAAATTTCATTCTTTTTTATGGATGAGTAATATTCCATTGTGTATGTGTGTGTGCGTGTGTGTGTGTGTGTTTATACACACCACGTCTTATCCATTCATCTGTTGATGGACACTTAGGTTGCTTCCATATCTTGGCAATTGTAAATAATGCTGCTATAAACATTGGGGTGCATGTATCTTTTCAAATTAGTGTTCATGTTTCTTTCAGATATATACCCAGAAGTGGAATTGCTGGGTCATATGGTAGTTCTATTTTTAGTATCTTGAGAAACCTCCATACTCTTTTCCACAGTGGTTGCACCAATACATTCCCACCAGTCTCCTTCACTTCTGAAGGATAATTTTGCAGGGTACATAATTCTAGGTTGGCAGACTTTTTCTCTTACCACTTTAACTATTTCACTTCACTCTTCTTGCTTGCATGGTTTCTGCAAAGAAGTCAGATGTAATTACCCTTTATAAGTAAAATATTTTTTCCTCTGGCATCTTTCAGGATTTTTTTCTTTATCTTTGATTTTTTATAGTTTGAAGATGATATGCTTAGGTGCTTTTTTTTTTTTTTTCCCTCCTTTTTCCTTCCCTCCATTTTCCTGCTTGCTGTTCTCTGAGCTTCTTGGATATGTGATTGGACATCTGACATTAATTTGGGTAAATTCTCAGTCATTATTATTTCATATATTTCTTTTGTTCCTTTCACTCTTTCTTCATCTGTTCTTTGTTTTGTGTATGTTACACCTTTTGTAGTTTTCCCACAGTTCTTGAATAGTCTTTTTTTCTTCAGTCTTTGTTATCTTTCCTTTCAATTTTGGAGATTTCTGTTGCTTAATCCTCAAGCTCAGAGGTTTTTTTCCTCAGCCATGTCCAGTCTACTAAGCTCATCACAGGTATTCTTAGTACTTTTGATCTCTAGATTTTTTTGCAGGGGGCGGTATTCTTTATTAGGATTTCTATTTCTCTGCTTGCATTGCTCTTTTGTTCTTGTATGCTATCTACTTTAAACATTGGAGTCTTAGCATATTAATCATAGTTGTTTTAAATTCCTAGTCTGCTGATTCCAATATCCCTGCCATATCTGGTTCTGATGCTTGTTCTGTCATTTCAAAACGTATTTTTGTCTTTTGGTGTGTTTTTTTCTCGTTTTTCTTGATTGCTAGACATGATGTGCTGGGTAAAAGGAACTGCTGTAAATAAGCCTTTAGTGATGCAGTGGTAAAGGAAGAGGAAGTATTCTATGGTTGTGATTAGGTCTCAGTCTTTTAGCCTGAGCCTTTCCCTCAGGATTGTGAATATCACAATTATTTATCCGTTTTTTCTCTCCTTTTAGGTGTGTCAGATGGTTAGAGTTGACTAGTGTTGGGTATATCCCCTCCTCCAGATCAAATAGACTCTGATAATACCACAGTAGGTCAGACCCTCCTTAACTAGTTTCTCCCGAGGACAGGCCTTGTTAAGAACAGTGTTCTGGCACATTTCGTAATGGTTCCTTCTCCACTCCCCTGCTGGAAGCATGTGCGGCTTTTTCTGATACTTATCGTGGGAACCTGGTTGATCTCCTAGAGGTAAACTCACAAGAGTTTGGGGCCATCACAATGACTGTCCCCACCCCCAACCAGGAGTTTTTTTAACTGTCAGAGTTGTCCATCCTGAGCCTCCAGCAATTTGTCAATTACAGTTGAGTTTTCCCCCCCCCCACCCTGGCACTGGTTTCCATGGTGATTTTCACTCATGAGTCTCTGCTCTGGTAAGCAGTGACTCCCTTTTTTTTGCTCTCTCTCTGCAGTCTTAGGGGTGGGGTTTGCCCTGTGTCCTCCTCTCTCATAGATCTAAGAGGAGTTGTGGATATTTTTTGTTGTTGTTCAGCTTTTTTACTTGTTGTTACAACAGAATGGCAGCTTCCAAGCTCCTTATATGCCAAAACAGAAACCAGAAGTCTGTATTACTTTTTAAATTAAATTTTAAATGTATAAGGAAAGACCTAAGTTTAAATAATAAATAGGATGGCTCAAGTAATGCTTTTTGTTAAAACCATTTTGAAAACCCTTACTGCTAATAGATTATGAAGTTTTGGAATACATATTATATATAGTTTGACTAAAAATAAGGAATGCATTCTTTTGTCAGTTAAGTAGAAATTGTTTGTATTTTAGATAATGTTCAGTCATCCAGGCCTAGACATTCAGGGCAGAAGTATAGAATATGTACAGCGGCAAATACCCAAGGAATGTGGAAGCCTAAAGTCCCAAAATAAGGTAAGTAATCTTAGTTTTATCTTCTGATTTGGAATGTAACTAATTAACATGTAAGTGAAATTTTCCAGTCTTTCTAATTCTCCATATAGTTGAGTTGTACTAGAATTGTTTTTTAGTGTATAAATTTTCTATTTGTTTATATATACTTCTAAACCCCGTTACTTAAATTCCCTCCAAATTTCTGGTTTGAGTCTGGGGAATTGTCAATATACTTATCACCAATAGGAATCGTATGTTGTAATATAATGGTCTGCATCCATCACTCCACCTTTAGTCCAGACGTGGAATTTTTTTAGCCGCAATTCCAAATATGTGGGGAATAGAAGTCTGCCCCAACGTGGATTCATGTGCTTACTTATAAAGTAGTCACTGTGTCCAGGGACTGGCACTAGAAGATATAAATGTGACTACTAGAAGCCCACTTATATGGGTGAAGGGAAGCGTCATTTTGATTTATGCCTGAAAAATTTACTTTTCTCCCTGGCCTCAAGGAAACAGGCTACCCAGAAGGATGAGAGAGTGTGATGTGTTTTAAGTCATTTTCAGAGACTTGTATAGCCAACCTATGAACACGTATGTCTTTGTATTAGTTTGCCAGGGCTGTCATAACAAAATACCACAGACAGAGTGGCTTAAACAACAAACATTTATTTGCTCACAGTTCTGGAAACTGGAAGTTCCAGTTCAAGGTGTTGATGCATTTGGTTTCTTCTGTGGCCTTTCTCCTTGGCTTGCCAATGGTCACCTTCTGGCTGTGTTTTTTTTCCTCTGTGCACCCACATCTCTGGTCTCTCTCTCTCTCTTTCTGTCCAAATTTCTTCTTCTTATAAGGATACCAATCAAATTGGATTAAGACCTACCCTAAGGGCCTTATATTTTAATCACCTTTTTAAAAGGCCCTATTTCCAAATGCAGTCATATTCTGACATACTGGGATTGGGGCATCAACATATGGATTTGGGGGGACACAATTCAGCCTATAACGTTCCACCCTCTGGTCCCTCTTCTCACATGCAAAATACATTCACCCCATCACAACACCCCAAAAAACTTAACCCTTTCTAACATCACCTCTAGGTCCCAAATCTCATCTAAATACCACCTAACT
Organism: Lagenorhynchus albirostris; assembly: GCF_949774975.1. Classification (NCBI taxonomy): domain Eukaryota; kingdom Metazoa; phylum Chordata; class Mammalia; order Artiodactyla; family Delphinidae; genus Lagenorhynchus; species Lagenorhynchus albirostris. Next base: position 82,212,559 of record NC_083095.1, read on the forward strand.
CAAGTGTCAATGAACTCAAAGTTTGATTCATCCTGAGGCAGAATTCCTCTGGGCTCATGAGGGAGGTGGCCCCATCCCCTTGGCCATCAGTGATAGCATCTTCCTGAGAATTTTCTTGCTCTTCAACTTCTGGTTCATTTTTGTTTTAAAAATTACTATTTCAATTAATCACTTCCTTCTCATATTGTAGTATAAGCAGCAAGGAGATACTAGGCTGCACCCTCAGCACTTTGCTTGTAAATTTATGCTAAATATCCAAGTCCATCACTCACAAATTCTACCTTCCACAAGAGACTAGAATACAATTCACCCGCATTCTTTGCTACTTTATAACAAGGATCAACTTGCCTCTGGTGTCAACAGTATGTTCCTCATTTCCATCGAAGCGCTCACCAGAAGCACCTTTAATGTTCTTATTTCTACCAAGTCTCTTCAAAGCTACCTAGCCTTTTTATAACATGCACCTCAAAACTCTTTCAGCCCCTACCCATTACCCAGTTCCAAAGGCACTGCCACGTTTTTAGATGTATGTTAGCACAACATCCTACACCTTGGTACTAAAATCTGTATGAGTCAGGGTTCTCCAGAGAAACAGAACCAACGAGAGAGAGATATATATAAAGAGAAAGAGACTTATTTTAAGGAATTGGCTCATGTGATGGTAGAGGTACATATTCAAAATCTGCAGGGTAGGCTGTCAGGCTTGAGACCTAGGGAAGAGCTGTAGTCTGTATCCAAAGGCAGACTGCTGGTAGAATTCTTTCTTGTTCCAGCAAGGTCAGTCTTTGTACTAATAAAGCCTTCAACTGATTGGATGAAAGCCACCTACATCATGGAGGATAATCTACTACACTTATGGTCTACCCATTGAAATGTTTATCTCGTCCAAGAAACATCTTCACTTAAACATGTAAAATAATGTTAGCCAAATATCTGGGCACTGTGGCCCAGCCAAGTTGGCACATAAAATTAACCTTCACAGTCATTATTACAATTTTCATCTCTTTCCTTTTTAGGTCCCTTTGAAATCAATCCGACATGTCAGCTTTCAAGATGAGGATGAGATTGTCAGAATAAACCCTCGCGATATCTTAATACGTCGCTATGCAGACTACAGACATCCTGACATGTGGAAAAGTGACTTGGAGAGAGATGATACTGACTCCAGTATTCAGTTTTCTAAACCAGACAGTAAAAAATCAGACTATCTGTACTCTTGTGGGGATGAGACTAAGTTAAGTTCACTCAAAGACTCTGTGGTATTTAAGACACAGCCTTCCTCATTAAAATTTAAGAAGTCAAAACGAAGAAAAGAAGATGGTGAACGTTCTCGCTGCGTATACTGCCAAGAAAGGTTTAATCATGAAGAAAATGGCAGGGGAAAATGTCAGGATGCTCCAGACCCTATTAAAAGATGCATATATCAAGTTAGTTGCATGCTCTGTGCAGAGAGCATGTTGTATCATTGTATGTCAGACTCAGAGGGAGATTTTTCTGATCCCTGTTCATGTGACACTAGCGATGACAAGTTCTGCTTACGATGGTTAGCCCTAGTAGCTTTGTCTTTCATTGTACCATGTATGTGCTGCTACGTCCCTTTGAGAATGTGCCATCGTTGTGGTGAGGCGTGTGGGTGCTGTGGTGGGAAACATAAAGCTGCTGGATGAAAGCATCCAGTGCCAAAATGAGCTTAAAATCTTTGTGTCCAGGAATTAGCTAACTTGGATTTGTGGAAGCTTTTGGCAAGCATTATGATATCTTGCCTGGTATCATTGGGGCCACACGTGGAGGAAGCAGAACTCATCAGTTCTTGGCATTTCACAAATGCTAGCCATGCCTAACTTTTTCCCTGGAGTGCATGGCATGTTTTGTTGCAGGTTCTAAAGAATATTTGCAAAAGGAAACCATTTTTGGTTATTGGCTATATAAAGTGAGCATAAATATGATCCAACTAAAAGGGGTTAATTTTTTGGCATTTTTGTATATTTATGCATTAGGTGATGGGACTTTTAAAGGTTTGAATTCATTAAGATATAAACTTAAAGTGCACTAGGGGACAGTTGATTTCAATCTAAAAAAAGTTAACACTTGGGAACTGTAAGAAATAAAACAAGTGCAACTAAATCATTTATTAGTTGTTTTTTGAAAGCAGTTTTATGTATAAATAACAAATGTTTATATTTAACTAAATATAAGGTACGAGTTATTACATATTAAACTTTTCCTCCCCTTCCTAGTTCTGAAGTAGATGTACATATATCTACTGTCACATTCCATTATATTTTGAATATTTTACTTATCTAGTTAATAACATTTTGGTTCCATGTGAATGATTTGATATTTTCATTGTCATTTCCCTTTGGCTACAGTTTATATTGAGTTATATCTGTACATTCTGGTAATCTAAAATCCTTAAAAAATATTCTAATAGCCTTGAGTGACCAACTTTTTTTTAAAGCACAGATGTAATTGTCTAATGTTATGATGGGAACATAACACTTATTTTTATATAAAAAGAGACTGAGTAAACATTATAGAAAAAAGTAAGGTTTTTTGGGTTGTTGTTTTGTTTTTTGTGGTATTCAACCAGCAAGTTGTTTTCTTTCAGAGTTTCCTCCTTCAAAAAATTATATTGCATTTACAAATGTTTTACAAGGTGAAAAGTGTAACTGGATAGTTAGAGTAAGTAAAACAGTTTCCTCCTGAGATTTCCACTTATCATTCTGCTAAACCAGAATATGTTCAGCTGTGTTACTAACTTTTTAGCTTAATTCTCAGTGCTTATTATCACATAACAATGATAACTTTTCTCAGTTGCATTTTATTTTATTTAAACTGGCCAAAAGCAAAATTATTTTATGTAAAGGATGTGCTAAACTATCCCAAGAAAGTATTTAATCCAGTATTGTGAATGAAATATCTTGTACGTATAAATTTATTTCTTTTGCAGAGCATTGTCTTACTGGATGTTTTATTTACAAAGTAGTTGGATAAATGTTCTAGCAAATTGTTTGAAGTACTTTGGGGTCAAATTGTCTTTTTTTTTTTTTTTTTTTTTAAGTGTTACATTAAAACTCTAACCAAGTAAGGGGTTCCTTAAGAACATTCCCTTAAAGGGAAAAGTTGAGAAGTGTGCCTTTTTTTAATGGCTTGAAGTTTCAGAAGTGATAAAAATTAAAATCACACTACTGTTAGAAGCTCATTTTCTATGCAGGTTTTTAAATGTCATTTATGTAATCATTCTTTTTACATATCACACTTAAGCTTGTGTTAGCTTTCTTCTTTTGCCCCAGATCAAACTGAACAATGTATATAACACTATCTGTCTGTAAAATACTTTTTTTAAGAAAGCATTTATATTTATATGACAGCTTGAACTGACAACATTGTATATATAGATCATCTTAAAGTATTATTTCACATTGAAAAGAAGAAAAATATATTGATAACTATAGATGTTATGAAGAAGAGGTTATTTCTAGTTTTGTACTAAAAATTAATTGGATGAACTAAATCCAAAACATGATACCGTAGCAGCAGTTTTAAGTCTTATTTTTACTGTTTATATATTTGGAAGCTGCTACACCAGATGATCTTCATCCCTGAAGTTTTCAGCTAAACTTGGTTTCCTAGAATAGACTGTTAACTTTCAAAATTACTTTTTTTTGGTAAAATGGAAATACTGGTTTTCCTTGTGAATAATTTTCGTATTTGTAAGTGCTGAGTTTATAATTCAGGTTTGATCAGGTGTGAACAACTGAAGAAAATAACTTGCTGGCTATATAGGAAAATGCTGTGGAAATGAACTGTGTATATACTTCTGGGAAGAACAAATTTAATCATTTCTTCTGTTGAGCACTAATCAGTATAGTGCAACTCCTGGTCCTGTACTGTATTTTATATGCAACATATATGCTTTAATATTTTAATGTTTGTGCATTAATATTTTCAATTTGTTTAACCACTTTGCTGCTAAGATTTTTCCGTCCCATCCCCATTTTTCCTTTACAGTTTTAAACAAGTTTCTTCATTAAAAACTATGGTCATGAAATGGTTTTTATTTTACCTTGGATCTTTATAGTTTAACACACCCAGGTTCCAAATCAGTCTAGAAGACTAACTGATAATATAATGTTACCTGAATCCCTATGTGGAAATTTTCTCTTGAGTAAATTAGAATTCTTATGTGAATTCTTAGGTTAAATTTCTCATTCTTAAACGTGTATAGGTATATTCAGGAACATTTTCTTGTTCTGCATACAGATTTGGCACTGCCAATTGGCTTGTCCTCTAAAACCTTTCTCTTTGGTTTTAATCTGGTAGTAGAAGCAAATGGCTAAACAAAACTGCTTAAGTAATAGTAAATATTGAAAATGAAATCATCTAGATGGCATGACAAGAAAGACTTTTCGTCTGATGGCTTGTTCAGAATTGATAATCCTTAAATGATTTGTCTCCTGAATTGACAGGGGAGTCATTTGATTTCGGAAGAAATATGAGGTATGTAACTTCAGCACCACCTACTGGATGATTTATAGACCATACGTGAGGTGGCAATTGGGATCTGACAGGGTTCATTCATCATTACTACCAGTAAAGGGCTATTTAAGTGGTGGCCACCTCCAAATGGAGAAAGCAGGAATAAGAAATATCTCAAAGGAACTGTAAAACCAATCTTTTCCCTAATGTGTCTTGTTGAAAGATTTTAAGCACTTTTTTCTTACATATCCTGTTTTAAAATATTTATCGATATTTGGAACTGGCAATCAAACTTAATGTGCCGAAGCATTTATAGAACCAATTCTTTCAACTTGCAAAAGCCATTACCAAAATGGTATTCTTACTTTTCCTCCCATTACCAGTCAGGGAGAATTTTTTAGAAAAAATAAACATCACTGTATTTCATCATGACAACTTCAGAGAGTGTGTGTGTCTCTGGGATAATGTTGGGCAGGGGTTAAAATTTAAAGGGGGAAACTTAAAACTACCTATTTTCATTGGTTATTCAGCAGTGCCTAAAATGAACTTTTGAAGTAATACAAATGCACTTTCAATTCATGTGTATAGTGCCATCTGATATCTTGGGTAAGTCTTGTCTTTTCTTTTTCTCTCCCCAGCCCCCCCTTAAAGGAACACTACAGAGATGTTTCTTAATATCTATATGTCTCAGAAATACAGGAAATACGTACTTTCCTCCAGATTTAAAGAATCTTAAGGATGTTTATTTTGTTGAAATTTACTTTAGGTTTTGTGATACACTTTGGAATATGTGTTTAAGATTGGGTTTTTTATTTTAGCCTAAAGATATATTAAACAAGTGTAACATTTTTCTACATGAAACTTTGAAAACTTTAGTTACCTGGAAAACATAGATTCTTAACTAAATATTCTTATTCTTAATTTGATTTCCAAGATCACATTTCTAAGTATAAGGGGAAGCACTAGAAACTTGCATCATTGTTACACTTAAAAAAAAAAAATTGGTCTGTACTCCACAATAATAGCACCATACGGTGTTTTGCAGTAAGTCAAAACAAAGAAATCACAACCTGAGATAATTTATATAAACCAAAAAATAAGATGGGGGAGGCTTTAAGTTATTAAGGTACTGTTTGCCTAGCAGCCAGGTGGTTATAAAACTTTGATATGCTTTGAAACACTGATGTTAGCCATTGTTCCTGAAAGCTCCTTAAATTGCGTAAGTTGCTAGTTTTGAAATTTTTCAAGAATAATCTAGTTGAAAAGCCTTTGTATTAAAGATACACATAGAGATTTTTGTGAACATTGCCAGTATGTAGTATCATTTGCTTTCTATTTTTGACCTCAAAAGTGCCTCACTTGTATATTATTTCCATTAAAAGCTTGACTGCATTCTTTCCAATAAGCAATGAAAAATTGTTTAACTCATGTCATAATGTATCTCCTTAGATATAGTTGACTAGCTTGATAGTTTTGGATATATAATGTAAATACGCATATATAAGTTTGTAACTGTTTTTGTTACATCATACCCATGTAATTGGACATATCAGATGATATCATAAGAATTTGTTTTAATTACCTGATTAAACCTATCATGAAATATAAAAGGACTTTTTCTTACTCTTCTAGAGATAACAAACTATCACATAAGAGATAATAATTACTAAAGCAGAAAGCAGTAGTAGAAATGGAAGCTTTTGATCATAATTTTTTAAGGTGTATTTTTAACCAAAAGGTCATGTATAGTTCATTTTAATGACTTATTTATTCACCCTTGATTGTATCCAGATTTTTTTTTATAGTTTGTTACCTGATACATTATTTGGTTTGGGAACATGTTACAACGAAGTCTGGATTAACTGCCTTAAATGATGTGTGGGAAATTTTTAACCCACTACTCTTACTCTTTTTTTTTTTTTTTTTTTTTTGGTATCAGAGTTTCACTTAACTTGTAATATAAGCAAAATTAATCTAAATGAAAAATTATTAGGACAGTACTCAAAAATCATAATGTATTTCAACACCAGAATAACTTTTGAATTACTTATATTACAGTTGTATTTATTTGAAAAATCAAGAATTAACTGTTTATACCTTTACCATGAATTATGAAATGTTAGTCTTATGTGTTTATTTACAGGTTTTCAGAAATTTACTTTATGTTCTTCACATCAAGTTAATACCCACAAGTAAGTAGAATAGTTTTTATACGAGAGAAATTGAAACTAGGGTTTCTGCTTGGCTGTCAATATAGTGTCATGCACACAGTAGTCCTTAAAAAACATCAGCATTAATAATATGGAAGTTGGAGTCAACTTTAAAACCAACTACTCTAAGATTTGCAGTTTTAGAGGTATCCTTAAAATAATGGCTAAAAAAATGTATAATAAAAGTCTAACAAAATCATAGTTGAAATGGTGTTTTCTTTTGTCTAGCAGTCTTTATTTTATGTTTTTAAATGATCACTTACAATCCTCAAATAACCATATAATGTAAGTATTATCCTCATTTTACTTAAAGAAGAGGTTTAGATTTCAAGAGGTTAAAAACTACCCCCAAGATCACATTAGAGGTATCGGGATTGAACCAAATTGTCTTACTCCAAAGCCCATGCTTTTAGTCACAGTGCAGTTTTGTGTTTCGTTATAAGAGTCACAGATGTACTTCATAGAATAATCATATTCTTCTGTTAAAATGAAATTTTATTTAAGTTGAACAGTATGATTATTCTGTGAAGTACAAAGCCTTTAAAGACAAAGCCTGTCTTTAAACCAGAGTTGCATTTAGTATCAGGGCTGCTACTTACACACGTGTCAGATTGATGAGTTTACTGTCCCCACTTCCCTCAAACTTAATTTTAACTTAGAAATAATACAATAACCAAGAGTCTGTGTACAGTTTGGAAAGAAGTAGGACAGGAAGAATTCCAGAATTTCTAATACTGAAGTAAGATTCTTTCTGGATGATAAAACTGAGACCTGTTTAGCTTTCATTTCCATTACTTACTAATTTTGCATTGTCAAATTGTAAGATACTTTCTTTTAAAAATGTGATACAGGAGATCTTATGGATATTACTTGTCAAACATAAACCCCTTTTGTGCTCTCAATTTTTTTCTCTCCCCTGTTATAGGAATAATGTCTCCAACTTCTCCAAATCTATGAAGAGAAGAATTCATGGAGAAGAAATTTCAATAGTGTATTATAATTCATTTTTATATTCTTACCAAGAATGACCAGCAAGCTTAAATGTGTGTCTTTCATCAGTAGAGGAATCCACAGTGTTTCACTCTTTCTTAAAATTTAAGAGAAAATAAGGTTGTATGAATGTATAAGCTCCCAGCTAGTTAATAGTTCTTGTTAAATTATCAAAGTAAAATATACGGATAGCATGAAACCCCAAAGTTCTAAGAAAGAAATAGGAATCCAAACCAAATTATTTAAGATTAGTGAAAAAATTGAGTTCACTGACATTTTAGGACTGGAAGGCCCCTTAGAGATCAGTATAACACCCTTATTTTACAAATGTAGAAACAGGTCCAAAGAGGTTAAGATATTAGTGTTAAGGTCATTAACTTATATAGAAACACAGCCTGTACTTTAAACCCATACATCCAACTTCCTACAGTGCATCTCTTGCATGCATCTCAAATTCAGTAAGTCCAAAACTTATTTCCCCCATTCCTTAAACCTTTTTTCTCTTCTCTGCCTTGTTAGATGGTGATACCACTGTACATCCAGTAGTCTGAGCCAGCAACCTGGTTATTATCTTAGTTTCTCATTTTCCCTTAAGTCATCTCACACTACTGATGTTGAGGCTTAGGCATTGAATCACTTGAACATCTTTATTTTTAACAAAAGATGGTAAATATGACTGGAAGGTGAAAGTACTCTAGACTGCAACAAAATGGTGTTAAACTGAGATCTTCAGGTTGAGATATCCCCAGATTTAGACAAAAGAAGTGGTTTGTGTGGGATTGAGGAATCGAATGGTGGTGACTTGAAAGAATACTTCAGCACCTAGAACCAACGAGGGAGTTAAAAGCAACTTGAACTATCGAGTGCAAACATAGAGAAATGATAAATTTTAAACTATATTCCCCTTTCCTTACACCCATTCCCTTTTTTTTCAGTAATATAAGCTTGTTGTCTATTGTTTCTTGTGATGGTGGTTTTCTGAGAGTTTGGGCGAAAGAGAAGTTTGTTAGTGGACACCTTTGGAATCCATAATCAGGTGAGCCCATAGTCAAAAGGTTTTCTTTTTACACCCCATTTTTCCCTAAAGCAATGTCAGAAATAGCCATCGTGGTACAGATTTCTTCCTCTTTTGAATGTTACATCTCCAGGCAATGCCAACTATTTAAAGGATGTTTGGGAGGTGCCATTTCACGTAGAGTAGTAAGGGAAGGCCATGTAAATTTTAAGTAGGAAAAGAACTATCCAGGTTGAAGGAAGAGCAAATGCAAAGGGTCTGAAGAGGAAGGAGTTTGGCTTGTTGAACAGCAAAGAGGCTAGTGTGACTAGAGGTGGCAGAGTGAGGAAGCTCATGAAAGGAGGGAAAGTCACAGAGTACCAGGCACCAGATCTCAGGGCCTTGTAAGGCAGGGGGAGGAGTTCAGATTTTATTCTGAGGGTGATAAAAATCCACTGGAAGGTTTTGAACAGAGACATTTCATGATCTGGCTGCTCTGTGGCCTATTTTTTTTAATGATTAATAGATTTATTTATTGCTTTATGTCTACTATTCCTTTCTCTTGTCAAATGAGAGTTTTTATTTTAATTAGCCCATTCTTGCTTCAGCATTGTATATTGGATGTGTTGGAGGGAGGAGCAGATCAATTGACTACTAGATATATGGAGAAGAAACATGTCTCAAAGAAGAGAAATACATAGGTCATTTGGAGATCCAGGACATTAAGCTGGATACAACACTAAGAAGGTACTTTATGTTGTCTCACTTGGGAATGGATTGATTGTGTTCTTAGTGTGGATAGAAAGGATCAAAGGAATAACTGATGAACTGATTAAAGCAGAGATTGTTAGTGCTGATCCAGTATCCATTTGCTTCTCTACATCTCCAAGCTTCCCCTGGGGATGGGTTGAGGCCATAAGACTAATTCTAGCCAGATGATTTGAGGGGTAGTGAAGTGTTGGGGCAAGGCAATTAAGACCAGTGGGCCTCGTTTGTCTCTTGCCCTGCTAAGGATTTCTTGGAAGTCATGTATAGCTGGTGTAACATGATGGAGGAGGACCACCTGAACTTCTCTGGACTTTACCCAAGTAAGGAATAAACCTTTAAGTCCATGGTGCTTTGGGGTTGTTTGTTTTGTTTTATTTTGTTTCAGTGACATAATTTAGTATTTAACTAAATGATAAGCATAATTTAGCTAAGTGATAAGCATTTTCCTGAATCATTTTAGAGTGTTGATTCAACTTTAGCCAGTGAAAGCAATTACAAAGTGAATCACTTTCTGTGTACAGTTTGTATCAGTAGACCATTAATCTGTCCCCATCCTCACTAAATAAATCCTAAACTTTAAAAGAGTATCTATCTGAAGAAGCAGAACTTTGTTAGCTGTCTTAGGTTGTTTATGTGACTTTGTCTAACACTGAGTACAGGAAAGAGTCACACCAAGATATGAAGCTAAAGATTCTAAGTTTACTGCCGTATCCCCAGTGGCAGTCCCTGGGGATGAATGAAAGGTAATCAGACATTATATTATGAAGACTCATATGTCTTACCAGAAAGTTTAAACTTTATCCTGATGATTATAAAAATCCGTTAACGGGAGGAGGATGCCATGATCAGATTTACTTTTTTGAGTAATTATTAAATTATTCAACAAATATTTATTAAGGCAATTCCAGGATGAGCAAGACAGACAAGTTACCAGCTTTCATGGAGCCTATATTCTAGGTCGGAGAGAGTGTATTCAATGAACAAACAACTAAATCAGAGAGTTGAAAGTTATATACCTGGGTGGCCAATGACAGCCTAAGAAAGTGGCTTTTGAGATGAAATCCAAGTGTCAATAGGGAGCCAGCCATGTGAAAATTAGAGGAAAGCGCATCCCAGGAAGAGGGAACAGTCCTGTGGTAGAGACTTTGGTATTCATATCTGACTTGTTTCTTCTTGGCACACAGGAGTACACACTTCCCCACTATCTTGCAGGTGGGTGGGCTTACGGACAAGTTCTGGAAAACAGACTGTGAGACGAAGTAATATAAATAATTTCCAGGCTGATAGAAGACCCTCTAGTACCCTCTTCCTCTACCATAACAATCATGGGTAAGACCACATATTGAGATGGTAGAACCTCAAGACTGAGGCAGCCTGAATTATTGAGTCTTCTCATGGACAACAGTTGTCTTAGAGAATGACCTAGCCCCTCGGGTTACTTTGTGTGATTTGGGGATTGTGTCTTACAGTTGCATAACCTATCCCCATCCTGTCTAATGCAGGCCCTGAGCTGGGAACAAGCTTTATGGGTTACAGGATGAGCTAGAAGAGCAGAACAGGAACAGAGTGAGCATGGGGAGAATGTCAGAAGCCAGATCACATAGGCTTTTTAAACCAAGGTAAGGAGTTTTTATTTTATTTTAAGTATGAGAGGAAATAATTGAAGGGTTTTAAGTGGGGGATGACATTTTATAATTACAATTCTAAAAGATTACTCTGAGAACTGTATGGAGAACTGATTGGGGAGGAGGGAGGCAAAACAGAAAGGAGGAAGGCCAACTGAGAGACTGTTAGTCTTTCTGAGTTACTCTTGTTTGGATCAGGGTGGAGATAGCAAGGATGAAAAGAAGTGGACAAAATTTACGTATGTTTTGGAGGAGACATCAAAAGGATTTCCTAATAGATTAAATGGGGTGGGTGGGAGAAGGGAATCAGTAGAAGAGAATAATTTGGGGGCTTAAATCTGGAGAAATGTTGATATAGACAAGCCTGGGAAAGGAGCAAGTCTTGGGGGTGGGGGTGGGGAGGCTGTATCACATTTGCAGTGACTATTTGCAGTGGAGAAGTTGACTAGGGACTTAAATATATGAATATAGATTTGAGGAGCAATCAAATTTAGAGATATAAAATTAGTATATAAATTATTTTGCCCTGACCTTTTATGGGGCTCATAGGATTAATTACATAATAAATAAGCTTCATCTAATGAATACATATTGTACCCCCAAATTGCAGAACATACTTTGTTTTCAAACACATTTAGAAAATTTATAAAAATTGACTATATATTGGGCCAGAAAACAAATTCGGTCAAAAACAGATCTCTGATCTCAATGAAGTTAGGAAACAGAAAGATAAGTAGAAATATATATATATAAGGAACATTAAAATCACACTTCTAAATAGCTTGTGGTTACTTAAAATAAAAATTTAAGATTCTTTAGAGCAAAACAAAAATAAAAATAAATATCAAAGCATGAAAGATGCAGCTAAAGCAATACTTGGAGAGAAATTTATAGCTTTAAATTCTAATATTAGAAAAGAAGAAAGTGTTAAAACTAATGAGCTACTAAAAAGCCAATATGAAAAGTTAGAAAAATAGTGTAATAAAGATGAAGAAAGTTTATAAAGGAAGAGAACAAGAAGAGTTGACCTGAGATAAATAGACTGCCAGATATTTCTCCAGCAAAAATGAGTTTATTTGGGATCAGCCGAGAATTGTAATTCAGGGTCTGGAACCATGGTTGGCCACGTGCATGTCCTGCATGGCAAGGGAAGGAGAACAATGTTACAGAGAGGAAAAGGAAGTTGAAAGAGGTAGAGTCCATGCCTTTTCATTGGAAAGAAGAGGGTTCATTCTTCTTGTTGGGCTCTGCTCTCACCACAGGACATGAGAGTGCCCCCTTCTGGTCTCCTGACTCTCTTTAACTGAGGTTTCTGTTTAATAAAATTTTTACAGAAGATAAGGTTGGAATTTAATAAACTAGAAAACATGCAATATAGAAGATAAATAGAGCCAAAAGTTAGTTTTGAAAAAGCTAATAAAGTCGATAAACTTTTGGCAAAATTGGATCCAATAAACAAGGACAAATAAACAAGATCAGCATTCTATATCCAACAAAAGTATATTTCAAAAGCAAAGCTGAAATAAAGAGAGTTCAGTTATATGAAAGCTGAAAGAATTCATTACTAGCAGACCTACACTGTAATAAATGCAAAAAGTCTTTCAGCCAGAATGAAAATGATACCAGATGGAAATCTGGGTATAAACAAAGGAATGAAGAGCACCAGAAGTAGTAACTACATGATCAAATAAATGCTTTACTCATATTTAATTCTTTTTACAAGAATATTGACGGTGTAACTAATAATAAAAACAATGTAGTGTGTGGTATATAACAGATGTAGAAATAAAATGTATGACAATAGCACAAAAGCTAGGAGGAGAGAAATGGAATTGCAAAGTCCTTAGATTATACGTGAAATGTTATCACATGAAGACAGATATAAATATTTATACTACAAATTCTAAGGTAACCTCTGAAATAGCAGAACAGAATTATGCAAAGATTTCCCCTATCCTTCAAGGAGATAGCCTTACATTATTAGACTGGAAGCTATAGTTCTCCACACTGGGCCCCAGGACCTAATTTACAAAACAGAAACACTCATTAAGTTGTTTTCTTTCTTTCTTTTTTTTTTTTTTTTTTTTGTGGTACACGAGCCTCTCACTGTTGTGGCCTCTCCTGTTGCGGAGCACAGGCTCCAGACGTGCAGGCTCAGCGGCCATGGCTCACGGGCACAGCCGCTCCGTGGCATGTGGGATCTTCCCGGACCGGGACATGAACCTGTGTCCCCTGCATCGGCAGGCGGACTCTCAACCACTGAGCCACCAGGGAAACCCCATTAAGTTGTTTTCTTAAATAAAGGTGCCAACCTCCTGATCATTGGCTGTCGGCACCACAAGCAAAGGGCTTTGAAATTACAGTTTCCTTAGGCTGGGCTTCTAGCTTCACTAATCTCAAAGGAAGGGGGGTCAATAGAAAATTTTATGTTTGCAATCCAGAGCCATCCTTTCAAGCACATGAGGAATCTTCACTAACAAAGTATAATTTCCACTGGGCAAAGACTGAATGCTATTTAAATGTTGTTTATACTTCAGCACCACAGAGTACTCTTCATTTTGACTTGTATCTCTGCTTAGAAGTTCGCTCAGTATTTGCTAAATAAATGAATGATTGGCTATGTGGAAACTGTATAAATGAATCACAGAAAGGTCCCTGAGGGTCCCCCCACCAACCCACACGTTCCCACCTCACCACGGTTAGAAATCTGTCCTCTCACAGAGCTTGTCATGTGATTGGGTTGCTTTTGCATTGCTTCTTTTGAGCTGCATCATGACAATGCTACTTCTGCTTTTCTGTCACTTTTAACCTGGCCTCAATTCACAAAATTATCTGAACTCACTTCTAATACCTTGCTCATCGAATATTATTGCGTGTCCTGCACAGACCTTTCATGTGCCAAGAGATCTATCATTCCCCGCCCCCCAACATTGAATAAAAAATACATTCATTACTTCAATTATTTACCCAGGGTTAGGGTCTCTTCTCCGAAGAAATTCTAAACAGATTCTTGAAAGACTAAAGAAGTGGAGAAAATGTAGTTAAGCAACTTTCAGTCTCTTTACAAAAGGCTTCAATTTAGTGTCCTCTTTAGAGAAATTTATTTTCCTTCTCAGTCAGTAAGATGCAGATAATAATGTTTTCAAATACTAACCCATATGGTTAAATTTGTTGGTCTGTTTCTCTATTTGGTAAATTATTATGGTTCATAAAAATCTATTATGCCAGCTTTCTTTAAGAAAATCTTTAAAATGCAGTAATGACACCTAGTATTTAAATGACATATGATTTCACAAATAAAGTTATTTTGTTTTGTGCATGAAGGAATGGACAGAAAGGAGGGTGAAAAAATCTTCAATTTCAGGTGTTATATACCTTGTTCTCTACCTCTGACTTTGAGAGTAGTGCCTGGGGGTGGGGATTAGGGTTGGGAAAAGGGAAGGGAGGTGAGGACAAGAAGATTGAAATTTAGAGTTGAGGTAACTCCTCTGGCCTTTCTTCATTGTCTCCTCAAATCACCCCTTGATTGCTGTAGTCCCAAAGATTCCACCCTGAGATAACTTGACTTCCCACTCAGTGCCCATTTCTGGGGTAATCCCATTGGTTTAGGGGGCTTCAGCTGCCACCCTTGTGCAGGTGACACCCAACTCTATAACTCTGGCTCAGACATTTCTCATGAGTATAAAACTTGTGTTTCCGACTGCCAGTGGACATACCCAACTAGATATCTCTCTGGTAGAGCAGGGGTTGGTAAACCATAGCCTGTGCAAGTCTGCCCTGATGCCTGTTCTCATACAGCCTGCAAGCTAAGAGTGTTCTTTACATTTTTAAATGGTTGAAAAAAAAATCAAGAGAATAATATTTCACAACACGTGAAAATTATGTGAAATTCAGATTTCATTGTCCATAAATTAAGTGTTCTTGGAACATAGCCATGCTCATTTAATTGACTGTCGCTGCTTTCATGCTACAATGGCCAAGTTGAGTGGTTATGAGTAGTTGTGGCAGAGACCGTGTGGCTCGCAAAGCCTAAAACATTTACTCTCTGGGCCTTTATAGAGAAGGTTTGTTGATCTCTACTCTGGTGTGATTCCCCAAGCTAGATCAAAAAAGATGATGCAGCTTTTGCACTGTTGACTGGAATACTCAACTTTGAAGCCTTCTGTTATCATATAAGCAATCTGGGTGCCCTGGAGTCACCATGTTGTGAGAATGCACAAACCAACTGACATGGAGAGTCCATGGGAGAGCACAGATCCAGTCTCCCGTCCCAGCCATCCCTCCGTCCCCAAACTCCCATTGCAAGTGCACTATAAACTTCCAAACCAGAACCGTCCAGCTGAACCCTTCTTGAATTCTAGACCCACAGAAACCATGAGCAATACTAAAATGACTGTTGTGCCTAAACCACTACATTTGGGGATGATTTGTTATGCAGCAGTATGTAACTGAACCACTGCCATTACTTTTTATTACTACGATAGCCTCTTCGTTGCTCCCTCTCAATCATTGCAGTATCATTTCCAATCATCTGTTCCCTCCCCTGGAAGAGAATTTTACATCATCATCCTTGTTATTGCCTTCCTATTATACTTCCCCATTCCTTTGGCTTGGCCACCTGGCTTGCTTGGGCCAATGGAGATGTGAGTGTGGGTTCTAAACAGAAGCTTTTAGAGATATGCCCTCTGCCATGAGAATAGTGCACCTCCTAGAGGGGCTGCTGCTCTACCTGAGTCCTAGAATGGGGAGATGTGGAGTTTGCACACAGTCCACCTGCAACCTGGGGTAGAACCTCAGAGCCACAGAGCTGCTGAACCCCAGCTTGTTCATTGCTGATATGTAACATGAATGACAAATCACCTTCATTGTTGCAAACCACTGAGAATTTGAAGTTTCTTGTTCCTCAGTGTGACTGTAGCAAAATGAGCTTCTACTATGTGCCAAGACCCTGAGCATATATAGACTACATTGCAGTGGATTGCTTCTGGTCCCTTACCTCCTGCCATCACCTGACAATTTCTCCCTAGCGCTTCCATGTTTCTATGCCCTTTGCACACTCTATTTCCTCTTCCTGGAATGCCCTTGGCTGCCTTTCAAATTATATGTACTCCTCAAAACTTCATGTCATCTCCTTTGTGATGGTTCCCCCAACATTCCCCAACAATCTTTCCTAGTAACTTCTCCAGCACTTATCTTTGTATGGTGATATCTAGTTCTGAGTCTTTGCCCCCTGCTAGACTGTCATCCCCTTAAGCACAGGGAGAGTATCTTTTCCATGTTTGTATCAAGTCCCCAGACCCTCGCACAATGCCTAGCACTGAGAGCTCTTAAGGGACGTTTGTTGAAGAGTGACCCAAGACAGAGGCAGGCAGTCCTGAGGGTGAGGGACTGGATTTAAGTTTGGGGCAAACCCTCTGTTTGGAAATCTCTCATTTCTTGCCTTCAGCATTTTCCTGCTGAACAAATCAGATTCAAGTAAACATCAAGAGCAAGCTTGAAGGGGAAAAAGACTCATAGAAAAGTTTGGGGGTTGATTTTATATATGTGAAGCTTGGTTTGTTTGCTGGTTTGTTTATTTTAGTACCACCACACCACTCATTATCTCCTCTCCCTTTAGCAGTCCTCTTGTCCTCAAATCCCCCAACCAGTGAGTTCCAGGCAACCACCCAACTGACAATACCCTAGTGCGCCTTCAAAGAACTACCCTGGGCCTCTGCTAGAGCAGGCATTTCTGATTCACCGTCTCCTGCTTTGGGGGCCTCTGTCAGAGCTGGGGCAGCTTTCTGAGAGAAGGCAGTTGAGAAAGTCTATCACATAGTATGGAGCACGACACCTTTCGCTGATTGATGAGGACTGCTTGTCAGCAGAACTGGGTTGTCCCATGAGCGTGATGGGGACACTTTTAGGTGAGTCTTGAGTTTCCCGTGTATAAAAACCCTATAAGAAAGTAATAATGTAACTATCAGTGATTGGGAGTATTACTTGTTTTGTGTTTGTTTTATTTGACTATAACCCTGACTCTGCCTCTAGCTAGCTCTTTGAGCCTCAGCAAAATGAGTGGTTTAGAAGTAACTGAGAGCTAATGTTCCCTTAAACCTCTGAGATTCTAAGATTTCATAATGGATTTAGCAGCTGCAGGTTTTTGATGATGTGCCCAGAAATACACACCACAATTGGATCAAGATTGTGAAAGCGCTGATCTTTAAATAAGGATGAGTAGGGGAACTGATGAGATTTTGGTGAGGATAAAATAAAATGCTGGATGTGAATGTGCTTTGGAAATGTCTATGCATTTTGTGAGAAGTGCGGCCCACACTGAAGAGTGAAACACTGCATTCAGTAGCTTGCTATCTCCTTAACAGAATTGGTGATTATTTCATACTAATGATAGTCCACAAAGGAGAGAAATGGCTGAAAGCAGGTTCTGTTGAGAGATGGTATAAAGAACAGAATGATCCTCACATTGTTTATGGTCTTCTGCCCTTTCTTTGCTTCATGAATCAGTGATCATCGTCACCATCTGACCAGTCTGCAAGCTAGAAACTCAGCACTCTTCTGGACCCACCCTCTCCTGCATTCCCACTGCCAGGGCCACTGCTCAGCACCACCTCCTTGGTCCAAGCTGCCATTGCCTCTTGTCACCATTAGTCTGTTCCACCCATATCCATCTGTGCCCTGGCCCATCTCCCCCAGTCCCTTCCCTACTCTTCAAGTCAGAGGGAGGGCCTCCCCTGCTCAGATCCCTTCCATGGCTCCCCATTGGCCCTAGGACAAAAGCACAGCCCCTTAATACTGCCATGTGCACTCTACAGCCCCCTTGGCCTCTAGGGCTCCAGACATTCAGGCTTTCTTTCAGACCAAGCTCCCTCTCGCCACAAGACCTTTGCTCAGGCATTCCTAAACCTGACAGCTCCCACAAGTCTCCTCCCCTGATGAATTCCTATTCATCTTTCAAGAAGCCCTGGCATCATTTCCTCAGGAAAGCTTTCCCCGGACTCCCTGACTGGTTACACTCTCTCGTGGCTTCCTGCACGCACTTGACATTTGTGCGATTGTTTGATAAATCATAAACTGTAATTCCCATGAGATCGGGAGCTGTGTTTATTTTTGTTCATCATTTGAATTTCTAGCACCTAGCAAAGTGAGAGCTCAATAAATATTTTTGAAATAAATGAATAGTATTAAGCATTGCCCTCTTCCCCTGGTCCTCCCCTGAGGCCCAAGTACCCCCGGACCAGAACACCCCAAGTTATTAGATCTGTTTTCCTTGTAGACAATAACCACCTAGAGGGGCACTGAGATCATTTCATACTTGGCATTGCAGGTAACTCGAGTGCAGAGTGAACACTGGGAGGGGAAATGAGAAGTGCTGTAGATGAGACAAGACACACCTGGGTCCCCTGGTGCCCAGGAGTGGTTCTGCATGTTTGTGTATGGAGGTCCTACATGGACAGAGGGCATCCACCCATTGGTCCCTGAGCTCTAAGGGCCCTTCCAGGTCTGAAAACCAACAGAAAGAAAATTCAGGAAGCCATGAATAAGTCATTAATCTGAGAGTGACCAGAAAAATCATGGGCCTGGCTTAAATTGCATCTATGTTGGTGAAACAAAATCAGCCCACTCAAAAGAATTATCAAGGCAACTGTGAGAAAGAGATTAAAGTTTGTTTTTGCTGTACCTTTAAAGTCCTGCTTATTCAACAGAATGATTACACTTGTGCTTGTCCTTTTATCTCTATATGAAAGAGACTTCTCAACCTCTCAGCTTCATTCAGGACACTAGACCGACCCTTCCTTCTTTCTTGAAACTTTTTTCCTTTAGCTCTAGGAATACTCCTTTCTGGTTATTGCAGAAAGGAGTAGACTCTTGGTTCTCCTTTTCAGGCTCCTTTGCTAGCTCCTCCTCCTCTGCTAAGCGACTAAATTGTGTCCCTGGGCTTGGACCTTGGCCCTTTTATCTTCTCTGAGTGATCTCAGCCGGAAACATGGCTCTAGTTACCATCTGTTAACTGAAGGGCTCCCAAATTTGTATCTCTGATTTCAACCTCTCCCCTAACTCCCAAACTTGCATAACCAAAAAAAAAAAAAAAAAAAAAAAAAATGTTAACCTCTCCATTTGGATGTGGTGCTGGATATTTTCCATTTCCCCTTCCAGCTTCACTCTCCTCCCATCTGTACTGAGCCCTGCAAGGCTGACCATTATGCGCAGCATCACCAAGCTGTCTTTCCCAATGGGAGGCATCAGTGATAGATACGAAGGAGAGGAGGTGGGGCAGGCATTGCCTTGTCTTCCTCTTTGCCTGCTCACCAGCTACCACTATCTTTTCTGGCTTCTGATAAGCCCGCTCTTCCTCCCCTTGTCCTGTTAGTCCTGGAGCTGGTCACAGTCACTGTTCTGTGCTGTGGCTTGTCCAGGGAGTTTCCCCACCACTTGTTGGTCTCCTTGCCCCTGCTCTTATGATAGTCCCTTTAGTCAACTCTCCTCAGTGCTCCAGTTTGAGTGTGTGTCTGCTTTTTGCCTGACTGATGGAAATGGACATCTACTAGACATCTCAAACTTAACATAGCCCCAATAAGACTCCTCTCCCTCCTAAACTTCACAGTTCTCCCATCACAGTACAGTGCATGGCACCAGCATGCATCCCCTTGCTCCAGCCATGACCCTGAGACTCCATTCTACTAAAAAATACTGGCATTTTGCTCGGTCCTCATGATTTCTATATGAAGGTTGTTCATCTGTGACTCTCCGTCTTTAACAACTACAATTGTAGTGGTAACACTTCAAAGTCTGGGGCTTGTCCTGAATGCTGTTTAGTCCATTTGCAATGAGAATTTCATACCATTTCCCACTACCTTGTGAAACCTTAAATGACATAACCTTATTCATCTTTGTGTCATCACCCGGAACAGTATTTGAACTATAGTAGATGACTGAAATATGTATGTTGGATTTTTGAGTTAATTAATGTTTGCTAGATGTTGGCCTAGTTAAAGGGACACTTTTTGTTCTTGTATATTTAAACTTTTAAATAAAAGTGTAAAACTCTTTTCTGATTAGTAAGATCTTAACTTACCTGAAGTAGTTCTTTCTCAGCCTTAGTATTCTACGACTTTTAGTTTGAATTATTCTAAAGTGCAAGGGATGCGGATTAAGCAGGAATGTTTTTGGCTTTTGGGTTGTTTTTGAGCCGAATAAAGTCCACAGAACTACTGGGAGGCTTTTACATGAACAGATGTTATGTGACCCTGTAGAAGGAAATGTGCATTTGAAAAAAAAGACAGTATAAACAGTAAACATGCTGGGAGGTCAAACTGAGAATGGGAAGAGGAAGACTGGGAATAGGAGGGCTGAGACAAGGGACTATTTCACACCAGCTCGGAAAGAGCTAAGCATTTTTCCTGATGTCTTTAAAAGAAGTTTTAGCCGTTTTTGGAGAAGAGCTGATTGTGGCTATTTATGAACATCACGTTGCTAGGTGACAACATGGGATGAGCACCATGCTAACCTATCACTGATTTCCAGAACTAGCAATGAAGGGATATACATGGGGGCGGGGGGGCAGAATCCAGGAAGGAATGCAGAGGCACGAGGACAAGAAGGGTCTGGAGTACATGAATCAGCTTTAGAAAAACCTTCATTTTTCTCTCTCCATTCCGGTAAAATGATCTGTGCAGGATCTTAGGTCCAACCTTTCCCCTGCTCTCTCATTCGGGGGCCCCTTTGTTGCCAGCAGCCTTTTCCTCTCTTATGACATTTGGCCTCCTCTGGGAGAAAAGCAGCTCTGCTTCCTGCAGAAGCCAAGTCGGGAAATCACCAGGGAGGAAACCCAGGAGTCAGGCTCCCCATGCGGCTCGTCTGAGAACCGGCGTTTCTTCTCTCTGTGCACGCGCGGCTGTGGGAATGTGTGGGAGGCCGAGGGCTGTGCTTGAGTGGAAGCGGGGGCGGCGAGAAGGATGCTGCGTGTGCTGCAACGTGATGAGGCTGCCTTCCAAGCAGCTGATCACCTGCAATTTAAATACATTTTTTAGCCATTGAAATCATAGTGACTGAAGCAAAGCCAATCACCATTTTGAAAGGGACTCCTCATGTTTAGTTGCCTAATAACCTCGGGATATACAGGTTCACACAGCTGGCCAGAATCGATGAATAGTCACCCGTGGGATATTAGCCAGCATCCTGGGACTGTAAGAATTTATGAATGCTTTGGGGCAGGGTGGTGTGTGCGCTTGTGTTCCGTAGGCCTGTGTTTCCTGAGGCTACCCGCACCTTAGGGACACAGGCTTGAAGATAATTGCAAGGTGGATGCTTTGAACCTCATCCAAAGCACTTACTGGAACTAAATGCCTTTTATCTCCTCCTGTCACTGAGGCTGCAGTGAGTCTTCTGCACCTCCTAGTGGCTGTGGGTTTGTGCAAACTAGGTCCCCTTTTCCTCCTGATGCAGCTGCTGCTCCTTGGAAAAATGGGGTTGGTGCTGTTCTCTCTCATCTGGTTTTCCCTGCTTCTGCTGGTGGTATCTGAGCTGCTCTTATAGCTCCATTGCATTTCTCCAAATTAGAGGTTATGCTCAGTGATCCTAGCTCTTGAATGCAACCCCCAACAAGAATCCTCTGATAGTCGCCTTTATGCAAATTTTTAAAAGGATGATTTCTCGGGACTTCCCTGGTGGTCCAGTGGTTAATAAGACTTTGCCCTTCCAATGCAGGGGGCGCCTGTTAGATCCCTGGTTGGGGAACTAAGATCCCACATGTGGTGCAGTGCGACCAAAAAAAAAAAAAAAAGGATTTCTCATTATGAATACAAAATGGCTTCTAAGTGAAACATTAAAAAAATACACTTTCCTTCTTCCTGCTGATGCCCCTGCCCTCCAAGGCAAATGGCTTGGCAGGAAAGGCCAGGGTTGGACTTCTGTCCCCATTTGTCCTCTTAGCCTGGTCGATGCCCCATGAACAGCATATGTGGAGGCCTTGTATTTGAGACAGCACGCTAATTTTGAAAAAAAAGTTTTCTTATGAAAAATTTCAAACCTATACAAAGTAGATGGAATAAGAAGAATAAGATAAACATTCAATATACAAAATAGTCATCTTCAACAATTTTCAGCTCAGAGCTAATCTTACCTATATATAGCTTAACTTTCTCCCCCACATCAAGTATTCTAAAGGAAATTCTAAAAGGATTGGGTTGAATCTGTATCATTTCATCTGTAAACATTTCAGTATGTGTCTCTAAAAGATAAGAACTCCTATAAAAATATAAGTAATACTATTATCACAAACAGTTAAAAACAGTTAATAGTAATTCCTTAATACCAACAAATATCCAAGTTGATGTTCATATGTTCTTGTTTGTGTCATAATTTTAAGTTTGCTTGTTTGAATCAGGACCCAAATAAAGTCCATATGTTGTGATTAGTTGATATGTCTCTTAAGTCTCTTTTAATTTCTTTTCTTTTTTCTGCCTTGCAATTTTTTGTTGAAGAAATGTTGTTTTGTAGTTTTCCACAGTCTGGATTTTACTGATCACATCTTTGTGGTGATATAAGATATCCCAGTATATATTATTCTTGGTATTTTCTGTAAATTGGAAATTGAGTCAAGAGTCTTGGTCAGAGGCAGGGTTTTGTTTTGCTGTTTGTTTTTGGTGAGATGACTTCATGGGTGGTGGGTTATGCTTCTGCTAGGAGATGCGTAATGTGTGGTGTTTTTCTTTCTTTTTGTGATATTATCAGCCAACAGTGTTCTATCTGGTACCATTAATTCATTAGGGGGGCGCAAAATGATGCTTTTCCAGCTCCTTTGTTCCTTCTTCATTTGTGAAGTGAGATTCTCCATAAAAGGGAAGTTCTCTCAGCAACTATTTGGTAGCTAGGTCATACAGGACAGGCAAGATAAATGCTTGATTCTTCATTTCACTTATCAGTTTTCAAAATAGTGAGGTGGTTTCTAGAATCATTCAGAAGCAGTGAATGAGATTTTTTTGAGTATTTTTTAAATCCAGGGACTCCTGGCTTTAACATATTTGACATGTTTTAATCCTTTACACATCATTATCTTTATTGATGTTCCCATTGTCCTGTTCTTGGTCAGTAGGAACTCAAGTAGTTTGGCTTCCCCAATATTGTCCTTCTGTTGGTGTTGGTGGTGGTGGTGGTGGTGGTATACTACCATTTATTTATTCATTCATCAAAGTCATCGGACTTTCCCCCACTGGTTTTAACATCCCTTTCTACATTGTTGACATTCCACCGTAAGGTGAAGCTTTCTCTTCCCCACATTTGTTTATTATTTATTTCATTATGTTAAGTGTGGACTCATGGTTTTTCAAAGAGTTATGACACCTTATCATCATTTATTTTGATACTCTATTGTCCCAGATTTGGCCAGTGTCAGCCCTTTCACACCACCTTCTGTGCCTTTGACATGTCCCCGTCAATTTCTGAGCACTTTTTTACTTTCTGGCACAACAGATGTTCCAGGCTCATCTTGTACTTTCCCTGTAACCTGCCATTTCTCCACTAAGCTGTAGTACCTATTAGTGGAGGATGGTACTTAGAGATCAAGATCTGGGCAGTAAGTGCTTCACTGTTATTGAGGTGTTGCTCACAGACCTTCTCAGTGGACAGCCTCAGGAATATATGTAGCTATATGCATACGGAGATATACATTTACATCTATATTTCTGTTTCTGGTTATCTATCTACCTACCAGGGCTCCTTCTCTGATTTTTGTTTCCCTAGTCCTGTAAATCTGTTAAAAGCTTATTTAGGCTTTCAGCCATTATTTTTTAGACTGGCAATTGCCTAGAGGGGAAAGGCAGCACTAAATGCTGGGCTTACCTCTCTGGGCTCACCTCTCTCTTGGATCTTGGTCCACAATTTCCCACCACCTTAGTAGCTCTCTAATACTTCCAAACACATTTATTTTTAATTGAAGTATAGTTGATTTACAATGTTGTGTTCATTTCTGCTGTACAACAAAGTGATTCAGTTATATATAATACATTCTTTTTCGTAATATTCTTTTCCATTATGGTTTATCATAGGATACTGAATATAGTTCTCCATGCTATATAGTAGGACCTTGTTGTTGTTTAGCCCTTCTATATATAAGAGCTTACATCTGCTAACCCCAACCTCCCACTCCATCCCTCTACCAGCCTCTTTCCCCTTGGCAACCACAAGTCTGTTCTCTGTGACCGTGAGTCTGTTTCTGTTTTGTAGATAGGTTCCTTTGTGTTATATTTTAGATTCCACATATAAGTGATATCATATGGTATTTGTCTTTCTCTTTCTGACTTACTTCACTTAGTATGATAATCTCTAGTTGCATCCATGTTGCTGCAAATGGCATTATTTTGTACTTTTTTATGGCTGAGTAGTATTCCATTGTATATATGTACCACATCTTCTTTATCCATTCATCTGTCTATAGACGTTTAGGTTGTTTCCGTGTCTTGGCTATTGTGAATAGTGCTGCTATGAACATGGGGGTGCATTTATCTTTTTGGATTAGAGTTTTGTCTGGATATATGCCCAGAAGTGGGATTGCTGGGTCATATGGTAGTTTTATTTTTAGTTTTCTGAGGAACCTCCATACTGTTTTCCATAGTGGCTGTACCAACTTATATTCCCATCAACAGTGTAGCAAACACATTTAAAAATTTTTTTGTTTAATTTTTCTAGTTGTTATAAATGGGGAAGTAGTTCTGAAACAACCTAGTCCACCAAAACTGGAAGCAGAATTCCATTGAAAGGGAAATATGAAGTATGAGATTTGCTTTATGAAAGATGAAGTGTACAAAATTTGCTGATGTTTTCTCTGATGCCATACTGATAGCATGCTCGCTAGCATATATTTTTTTAAATTAGCATTCTTGATCTATTCCTACAAGGTAAAAGGTGATATTTAACAGTGAGCAAAGAACCACCTTTCAAAAGAAATTTGTGCTATGGAGAATTTTGCAAAGGAATGTTTGAAAAACATTTCTATCATCTCAAGATTTTGTTGTTGCAAATGATATCAGGTCAACACTTCTAAAATCTCGCAGTTGCACAGCCATTAAAAACTAGAATTCTTATGGTTTTCTAACCTATTAAAATTTTTCTCGCTAAAAAAAAATTTTCAGTGAGTCTTGAAGTCATTTGTTAAAAATACAAAAATGCAACATTTTCCAATTGTTTGCCCAACAGCAGGAGAAATGGAAATTTACTAACCAGATTTCCCTCCTCTCCCCCCCAAAAAACCCTTTTGTAAACTGATAGATGAAGTTTAAATAATACGAACCATAGTTTAATAAACATAGCCAATAATGTACTTCTTTCATTTGGATTTACATATATTTGTAAATATAGCTTCCGTTAAATCAAGTATAAAAGCTGACTTTAGGATCAGATATTCGAAGTATATTCAGTACCATTGCTCACATTAATAATGTCTTAATGAAATACAAAATGATTTTGTATTGTTTTAATAAATGTTATTTTAAAATATTATTTCATGTTTTTTAAGATGTTAGAATGCACACAATATATAAATATTGTAGTATATATAACTTATAAATAAACTTACATATATTATTTGGGGCAATGCTCAAAAATATTTGCTGATGGGTATGTGAACAAAAAAGCTCGAATGCTACTGCTCTAGGGAATATATCAGAGGCAGTGCACATACTAAAAAATTCAGTGTTTATATTTCAAAGACAAAACAAACTGTTAAAAAGAAAAACAAACAGCTGGGTTAGCATTCCCTTGAATTGCAGAGCCAGGAGGAAGTTGGAATTTCTGCTTCAAATTACTTCTCCTCTTTGCTTTTAGACAGGCAACATTGTTTCCACAAAGCTCTCCTGCAGTTGGAGAGATTCTCAGCCATTGTTGTGTGGTTTTTAGGAGCACAAGTTTTGAGTCCTGGTAAAATTGCATGAACTCAAGGAAGTTGTAGAAACTGTGCTCAACTAGTTGTCTGCAGGAGGGGCTAACAATAGTATTTTATTTAATTATTTTTGCCACCTGACATCTGACCACCTCTCCTGTTTACAGTTGCTCCCCTGCCCATCCTGGGAATCTCTATGGCAGCCAAAGGAGCAGGTAGACATGAGTGTCTGTGGCAGAACTGAACACCCAGTGCTACCAGAGACTTCTGTAGTATCACTTTTCCAGTCCTTGTTCTTTGCCCTTACTGTCAATTCTGTGAGCCAATCAGTAGTCTTCAGATTTAACCCTTTTCTGCCTAAGTTAGCATGAGTCAATTCTGACACATCTAAGAAATGTGAGAGGTACACTGTCTCACTGTGACTTACTTTGTTGTTGTTGATTCTATTTTTTAAATTATCATGCAAAATTGCTTTTTGTTGTTGTTGGCTTTCTTTTTGGTGTACGGTGTTATGAATGTTAATACCGCCACAGATTTGTGTTACCACCACAATCAGGATACAGAACAGTTCCATAATGGGAAAAACTCCCTCCTGCTATTTCTTTATGGGCAGGCCTGCCCACTTGCCGGCATGTGCACCACCTAGTAGTCAGTCTGCAACCTGGGCAGTGGTCTATTGTTAGTTCAGTTTTCCAAGCTTTTGGTATGCCCATTAGGATCAGACCCACGTAAGAACAAGAAGGTGAGCCCGGTAGTTCACAAAAAAACTTTATGGGTTCACTTTCCTGAGCTTATTCCTCTCTGCAATTTTCCTGTAGTTTTTGGTTCCCTGGGCTCCCCTCTTTGGTCCTCTGGCCAGAATGCTGTGGCTTTAGTTGCACCACTGTGTTGTCCACAGGGCCAAGGGGTGGAAGATTGGAGAGAGAGATAAAAACACAGGCAGCCAGGTTCGCCCCACTGTCTTGGGATCACAGCTCCACCCACTGGACAGGAAGGCTCCCATCTCTCAAAGTCTGGCTCCAGTTGAATTGCAGCCTCTGCGGTGCTGCCGTGGGATTGCAGACATAGGAAAATAGAAGGGAAATAGAGGGAGGGGGACCTCTGCATCCTCTCTGAGCTTTAGGAGTTCCCTTTCTGCTCCAAATCCAGATCTAGAGGTCTTTTCCTGGAACTCTGTTCACACCAATGTCCACTTCTGAGTTCCAGGCTGCCTTGAGTTCAGGCCCTGGGGATACCAGAGAGGGAAAAAAGTGGTAAACATCGCCAGTATGGTGGTCATTTTAATCTGGCTTTCTTCCTCATCCCACCTGCTACCATTTACCTTCCAGAGTCCTCAAATAGCTGCTCCATACATTCTGGGAGACTGAGATTTTGCCAAGATTCAGTATGATACTACATGTTGTATCAGGATGCCTGTCTGGAACTTAAGGCTCATGAAATGTTAGATATTATTATCTTTACTAACTTTTATTTATATTGGTCGATTAATGTACTAACCAAGATGAATTGGAGCATCAAATTTCTTCTGAAGTATGTAAAACCAAAAGACTGACTTAAAAACAATTCTGTCCAGGACAATGTGTGATAATGTCTTCTTTTGAAAAGAGTTTCCAAATTCATGGAAAAGACTCTGACAAGTATAGGTTTCTGGTAACTGACTATGCTGCTGAACTGAATGAATAAGCATTTTCAGAACTCTAATGGAAAACTGATGAATTCATACAAGTGCCAACAAAAGATCAAGATGAAAAAGAAATTAATTACATGGGACTGAGTGAACTGATAAGGATGATTATAATTTTTGTGACTTTCTGTTTGAATTTAAAAAAAAAAAAAAAGAAAAGAGTTTCCAAGAAACATCTTTCCTTCCTCCCCCTGCCCCCTTTCCAACTTGACTTAGAGGTCATGTGTATTTACAGTTAGGATGTGCTATGTTAATGGTATCTATGTCACAGAACAGAGTGATCTGAAAACACCACCCCTATCATTTGTAGATCCAGATGGAGATGGATGGGGCAGGGAGGCTCTGGTTCATGGATGGTGCATTTCTTCCTTTTGAATCCCATTTTTGATCACAAGCCAATTAGTGTGGAGACTTCCAGAGTTCATATATATTTTTTTAATTTATTTGTAACTTAGCCCAGAGAACAGAGGACAGGATTTAGAGTCTAGAGAATTCAGTTCTTCTAGACCAGAGGTTGGCAAACTATAGCTTGTAAGCCAAACAAATCAGGCCCACCCACCACCTGTAAATACATACATAAAGTCATAAATTATGTAGTAAGTAAATAAAATTTTATTGGAACAGAGGCATGTTTGTTTCTTTACATATTGTCTACGGCTACCTTCCTTTTTCTCCAGTTTTATTGAGAAATAATTGACATAGATCACTGTATAACTTTAAGGTATACAGCATGATGGTTGGATTTGCATATATGCTGAAATGTAGAGGTTGTCAATCCAGGACAGTTTGGGCACTGCACAGTGTCAGAGACCTGGGCTCCTGTTCTGTTGCTCCACTATGAATGCCTTCCATTCTCAGTGGTCCTATGGCCCTAACTGATTGCTAAAACTGTAATCACTACATCGGAATTCTGAATTTTAGGATTATTTGTTCTAGTTCTGTGAAAAATGTCATGGGTAATTTGGTAGGGATTGCATTAAATCTGTAGACTGCTTTGGGTAGTATTGCCTTCTTAAGAATAATAATTCTTCCAATCTAAGAGCATGGGATATCTTTTCTGGTCATCACTTTTAAAGAATATAGCATGAGTTTGTATTCCTATATTTATCACTTGATTTTACTTATTTTTGGACCATTTTTCTTGGGTTTTGAGGGATACAATTTAATACTTAGCTTCACCCTGTCACCCTATTCTAGAAGTCTTTATTATCCCTCAGGCTTTGGGAGAAAAACTGAACTATTCAACTGATTACTTCTCAAAGTCAGTGTCTCAATAAGACCTTACCAGTTCTGCATTAATATTAAAGCTAAGAAGCAGAGATAATAGCAATTAAGAGACAATAAAAGACCATGGAATCCATTAGTGTTTTTAGCCAATCAAAAACGATTCCAAGGTCAAGGACAAAACAAGATTAAACTTCCCAAGGTGGATGCTGATGAGTTGCAAAATAGCCTCAAGTCTACCACTCTTCACATGCTTGGGGTCAACCTATTCTTTTTTTTTTAATCATGGTAAAATAGACGTAACATAAAATTTACCATCCTAACCATTTTAAAGGGTATAATTCAGTGGCATTAAGTCCATTCACATTATTGTGCAACCATCAGCACTGTCCATCTCCAGAACTCTTTTCATCTTGCAAAACTGAAACTCTCTATCCATTAAAGAATAACTCCCCATTCGCCTTCGCCTCCAGCCTCTGGCAACCTCATTCTACTTTCTGTGTGTATGAATTTGTCTACTCTAGGTACCTCATGTAAGTGATATTAGACAGTAATTGTCCCCTTTGTGGATGGTTTATTTCACTTAGCATGATGTCCTCAAGTTCCTCTGTGTTGTAGCATTCCATTGTAAATGTATATATACCATATTTTGTTTATCTGTTTATCTGTCAATGGGTACTTGGGATTGCTTCCACCATTTGGCTTCTGTGAATAATGCAGCTGTAAACATTGATGTACAAATATCTTTTCAAGACTCTGTCATTTTTTGGACATATATCCAGAAATAGAATGGCTAGATTGCATGGTAATTCCATGTTTAATTTCTTGAGGAATTGCCATACTGTTTTATATCAATTTATGCCTCTTAACTTAAAATGAAATCTCGGGACTTCCCTGGTGGTCCAGTGGATAAGACGCCACGCTTCCACGGCAGGGGGCACAAGTTTGATCCCTGGTGGGGGAACTAAGATTGCGCATGCTGCACGGCATGGCCAAAAAAAAAAAAAAAAAAAAGAAAAGTAAAAAAGAAATCTCATGCCAGGGAGCAATTCACCCTGGATGGATTGGGGTTTGCTTTTGAAGGACTACAGAAAACAAAGTCTAGAAGCTAGTAAGTAATTTAATGGTAGCCCCAAGTTGGAAAAACTGTATCAAATTGCAACCAACCTAGCAAAGCAAAAGGGGAATAGAGCATATGAAATAAATAACAAACAATGGACTTGGATATAATTATTCTTTCCCTACTTGGAAGTGTGCTGTGTATAATGCTCACTATTTTCTATTTCAGGTGTCCCTGAAGAGGCTCTGGGTGATTAGCATTTGGCAGAGGCTGGGATGCTCTTTTCAGAGAAATACTTCCATGGGAGTGAGATGGAAACAGTTTAGAGTCTCTTCACCATGGTTTGGTATCCTGTGGATTTCACTGGAATGAATCACTAAACTAGGCTTCCAGAATGCTACCCTGAGAAAAGTGGGCAAAGCTCTCTTTGAATTAAAAGCAAGGGTCTGGAATACATCTTGTGTTCCCCTGCCAGGCAGAAGGCTGTCTGTGGAGGAGGTGGAATCTGCAGGATGGTAGGCTTTCTTCCCACAGCTGCT
Source organism: Lagenorhynchus albirostris (assembly GCF_949774975.1). NCBI lineage: Eukaryota > Metazoa > Chordata > Mammalia > Artiodactyla > Delphinidae > Lagenorhynchus > Lagenorhynchus albirostris. The sequence goes on from NC_083095.1 coordinate 82,243,004, forward strand.
AGGGGCCTTTTCTGGGAAATGAGAGAACATATTTGTAACTTTTCATAGGCTAGGTTAGGCCTGAGGTTGCCTGTTTTCAGGTTCTAGGCTAGTTTTTATTGACAAAATATAAATTCCAGCTTTAGAAGTTGGGGCTAGGGGTGGGAAAGAATGCTTTTAGAGGTTTATATTCAAGAAAGAAAGAAGGAGAAAGCACATCGAGCTTCTTAGACATCAAATGGCTCTAATAAAACTACATTTTGATGGGTTAAGTGTAAATGATCCCAAAACATGTGGATTAAATTTTCCAAGAAGCACACATGGATTTAAAAATCAGAAGGAAGGAGATCTTGGCAATGTTAGTCTGGGGCCTTCCCAGACTCCCAATGCTTTCCTGTTCTCGGTGCCTGGTGGGTTTCCATAATCACACTCATTTTTTGGGGATGGTGACTCACAGGATGGTTGACTGAATAGTTGTCTGAGAAATGAGGCATTGCCCATGGCCAAATTGAGCATTTCAGACTGAAAACTCTACTTGAGCTCTTATCATTCACGGTGGCTCTCTGTATCCCCAGATTCACCAGTGACTCAGCCATTCCCATCCTCTTTATCACCGGGCACATCCATGTAAGGAGCACCAAAAATTCTGCCACTATCCTCACATCCCCACTCAAAGGACACTACCTGTGTGGGAGCACCCTCACCTACCTCCTGCTTCACTCAGGTGAAATGGTGAAGGGTATGGTATGGAATAGAAAAAGAACACAGGCATTGGGTTCAAATCTCAGTGCCACCACTTCCTTGTTCTTCTTCCTTCAACTCTGCATCCTCATTCTTACCGTAGTATTGTGAGCATAAAAGGGGGCGATGCAGATGAAGTGTTAGAGTGCTGGGTACACAGGAGGTGACTAATAAATGGCATTCGGCGCTGGGAGGCACTCCTGTTTCAGTTTTTTTTTCCTTTTTGTTGTGCCATGCCCTGCTTCCAGAGGCTTCCTTAACAACTTTTTCCCTAGTGGTCTTGACATCTGCTCCATTCCCCAGACCAGAGTTAGAAAATGCAAGGGTGCATAAAAATTGCCTTGGGTGCTTTTTAAAAATGCAGATCCCAGGAGCTCCAGATTCTCAGGACTGGAGCGGGAATCCGTGTCTCAAATAAGCGTGACGCTGGTGCAGGGCTGAGGACTGCACTTGGCACACAGGCAGCCTCTAAAGATGGGCCACGTGTCCCGTGAGCCACACACATGTGGTCACATACAATAATGGCTTAAATTCAGGTCTCTCTGGAAACGTATTAGCACTTGATTAATCAACAGGATGTCAATTTTGAAAGTGGTGTCTGTGTGGAAAAGGGGCTGGCTGGCAGCCCCAGAAGACGGAATTCCTGAGTGGGTCCTGCCATACCAGTGACTACTCCCATTCATGGGGTTCCATTCTTCTTCATTAAATACGCTTGAATGGAGGGCTTTACTCTGGGACTTTGAAATAATCAATGAGAGCAGTGATCCTTAAAGAGTGGTCTCAGACCAGCAAGATCAGCAACACTAAGGAACTTGTTAAAATGCAAAATATTGGGCCCCTCCCCAGAACTTAGAGTCAGAAACTGGGAGTAGCACCAGCAGTCTGTGTTTTAATAAACCTGGCAGGTGATTCTGATACATGTTAAAGTTTGAAAATCACAAATTTAGAAGGACATAATCATTATTCTTTTTTTTTTAGTGGTACGCGGGCCCCTTTCACTGTTGTGGCCTCTGCTGTTGCGGAGCACATGCTCCGTTCGCGCAGGCTCAGCGGCCATGGCTCACGGGCCCAGCCGCTCCGCGGCATGTGGGATCTTCCCGGACCGGGGCACGAACCCGTGTCCCCTGCATCGGCAGGTGGACTCTCAACCACTGCGCCACCAGGGAAGCCCTAATCATTATTTTTGAAAGCAAATATCTAACAATAGCAACATGTGAATACATGTATAGAATGTTTGGAATATATGTATAGTGTTTAGAACTGTCTGTTCCAAAATGTGTTAAAATAATTATATGTAGTGCATACACACACATGCTGGCCCATGCAGAAATATATTCTGGAGGTATGCATAGAACTTATTATAGGAGCTCTGAGAAGTGAGACTGGGAATGGGGGTGAAGAGAGAGAGAACTGAACTTTTCATATTACACCTTTCTGAACTGTTTGGTACATTTTCTTTAAATATGTGCCTATATTATTTTTATTTAAAAATGTTAACATAATAACAACCACCGAAGAAATTAAAAATAACTGAAAGAAAATACATATAATATTTATCTGATTTTGAGAGGGAAGAGTAATCACAGAGAAAGAAAGATAGATTTACATAACAGAATAAAATTTTTGTAAATCAGTACGCTACCAATACAAACACACACATGTAAAAGCAAAGAGACTAAGAAAATGGATAGTCTCCTGGCAATCAAGGGAAAAAGAGAGATATCACAAGTTACTAATGGTAGGAATGAAAAAAAAAAAGGAACATCAATACATGTAAATTAAAAAGATAAAAGAGGATATTATAAATGTTTTTCTGGCAAATAATTTGAAATTTTAGATGAAGTGCACAAATTGCTAGAAAAACATAATTTACCAAAACTGATAAAAAAGGAATGAGAAGATCTAAAAATCTATATCTAGTGAGGAAATTGAATCCATAATTATAAATATTTCCACAAAGAAAACTACAGGTCAATATAACATCACCAGTGAATTATACTAAACATTTAATAAAGAAATATATTTCTTCATAGATAAAGAAATACTGATAAAGGATTAAAATGCTTATTAAATAAAGAGTTCCCTTAAAAGTCAGTGAAACAAATGCTTCATTAAAAAACTTGAAAATCACAAGTAGGTAACACATAGAAAAAAGGAAAAGAAACTTAAATTACCAATAAACTGACTAAAACGTTCCTTCTCACTAATAATTACATTTAAAAAGTTATCATTTTTGTGCTGTTGAAGGTGGTACAAACTGGCAAATGCTGTGAACTTTGTAGCAGGCAGTTTGGCAATAGGTAAGAAACATCATTTGACCTAACACTTCCAGGAATTTATTTAAGAAAATGAACATAGATGAAGAGAAAAAGTTTATTTATTAGAATGTCCATCTCTGTGTTGATAGTAATAAAATAATTTTCAGAATTCTGAATGTCCAATGATAGGTTAAATGAAATAAATTTTGACATATCCATACAATGGCATATTATGCAGCCATCAGAAGTAATGTCAGAGAATAGTTTGCAACATGGAGCATGTTTGTGGAAAACAGTGAAAGAATAGGTTAGAAAATAGTATTAGCTTGCTTTTCTTCACACACACCCATACCTCCCCCAACCACACACTCATGGTAAGAAAATGGAAAAAACATGGAAAATGTCCAGGTGGTTCTTCTGGATGGTAGGAGTCTAGGTGATTTAATTTTTTCTTTTTGCTTGACGATATTTTCCAAATGTTATAAAATGAATACTCAATAATTACATAATAAAAATTAAAATTATTTGTTAATACCTATGCAGATAAAAATGAAAACTTAAAATAGCACTAAAAACAACAGTGCTAGGAGTATCTGCATTTACTCTATGACAGATGCTTAACCCAATTATTTCTGACAACATACTGATAGAGTGGATACTATATCATCCCCATTTTACACATGAGGATAGCAGGCTTGGAGATACAAAGCATCTTTCCAAAGGTCAAAGAGCTGGTGAGTAGAGAAGCGGGGGGCAGACGGAAGCCTTTCTGACTTTAGAAGCCTACCTGACTTTAGAAGCCTACTTTGAAAACCATCCCCAAACATTGGTTGACCACTAGTCAACCCAGGGCCAGAATCTGAAAGATTTTTACAACAATTATAAAGCCCAAGAAGCTGATTTGGAAAAAATGACTGGTGATCTATTCCGTGCTGTCCCAACCAGAACAAACATGGGTGGACCCACCTTTTTGTCTGTCATTCAGAATTAGAAGATTTGAACCAAATGAAAAAAAATGGAGTCTTCCCTCTCCTGTGTTGGCACTTTCCCTTGAAGCAGCCAGTGTTGTCCCGGTTTCCCATCTGTACCTCTTTTTTCTGTATTCAGCAGAATAAAACACTTTCAGGAAACAACTGGGCAGGAAGTAAGAGAGGACCGAATTTCATCCTGGGAGGTTTGATTCCCACAAGTAAAGTGCTGCGGTGGGAGCAGTCAGGAAGCATTGTCGGCGCATGGGGACTGTCGTGCTTTATAAACTCCATCTGTTCAGAGCATCTGAGAGTCATGCAATGGGGCAGGGCAAGAGTCTGTTTCATTCCAGCATATCCCTATTAGATGAAATCTAAAGTGAGTGCTAGAAACTGGGAACTAGCTGAAAACTGTGTGCTTCAACTCATACACGGACATCAGATCTGAGAAGGTGACTCAGACCATCCCACTTGGAGCGGGGTCAGGTGGAAAGCATGCATTCTATGTATGTATTAGCCAACACAAGATTTGAATGGAGCTCACCTCACTCTAGGATGAGAAGAGAGAGTAACATGTGGGCCCATGGAGAAAAGTATTGCCAAGTATCGATAAGAGGAAGAAAGATTCAGAGAAAGGACAAACCTCTGAAAAATGGTTTATCATACGAACCAGGAGAAAATCATTTGGTGTGCCCCTAGACTGCAGAAAGACATGCCTCTATGAAATGGGAACAAAAACTAGAGAGAGAATGTAGCTGACATGAAAAAACACTGGCACTAAATGAAAAGAAGTACATGAAAGGAGAAAAGAGAACAAACAGAGAAAGTAAAAATTCCATAGTAATCATTCGTTATTTACTCAGGAAACATTTACTGTTCACATATGTGCCCAGCACAAAAATAGAAGCAGGATGGAGCAGGGTTAACATGGTAAAAGTTGAATCAGAGACATGGAAAACAAATTTGAGAAGATTCTTGAAAATGCAGGGAGGACAAAGAGATGAAAATGAGAGAGAAGATGATTGACAGGACAGGAGTAGAGATCTATTCCTGCAGTAATAGAGGCTTCTGGTCACAAAACAAAAACAAAGATTAAAAAACAAGGACAGTTGGAGTATAAACTTGATCAAAGATAAATTTCCTAAGCTTAAAAATTAAAAACAAGTAAATATATGTACATGGAACTGGTTTACCACATTCCAGGCAAAATCAGTGAAAAGAGAATCATCTTTAGGCATAACCTGAATGTTTTAAAAAAAACTAACAATACAGAACTTCCCTGGCGGTCCAGTGATTAAGACTTCGCCTTCCAATGCAGGGGGGTCCGGGTGTGATTCCTGGTCAGGGAGCTAAGATCCCACATGCCTTGCGGGCAAAAAGCCAAAACATAAAACAGAAGCAATATTGTAACAAACTCAATAAAGACTTTAAAATTGGTCCACATTTAAAAAAACTCTTAAAAAGCTTAACAATGATTTAAAAATGTTTACGCAGGGGAAAAATTACCTACAGAGAAACAGCACCCAGGCTGGCTGCAGAATTTTCACTTGTAAAACAAAATACCCGATGAAAATGTAGCAAAACTGCCAACATTTTGAAGCTAAATGGTTGTAAATGAGTAAGCTTATACAAAGCACAACTGTATATAAAAGTGCAAAAATAGTTTAAAATATGTTAGAGTTTGGAAAATATCATGAAAATTCCTATAACTATTCCAGCTTATTGAGGGTTGGGGGTAAACAGCACACATCTTATCTGCCCAAGTTCTGCACTGATTTAGAAATAATCAGAACTTGGGGAGATGGGCCAAAATATTCCCTTATGTTGTTGCTATAGTTCATATTGGAGGATGTGCCTTATCTCTATGGACTACTGGCTTTCCTAACTGAACCCTAGGACTAGATAGCTGTACCCACAGATGTCTCCCCGACATCGGTATCTGTCTTGTAAACATCCAGCCTGGAGGGGCTGAGCAGAACAGACGCTGCCTGAAGGCAGGCTTGGCTCAGAAAGGATGAGACAATCCCAAACATGACTGGTTTTTAGGCTCAACTTGCTGAACAGATAAGTCACTGCTCCACTTACCCGGGGGAAGTGAGTGAAGGGATGGGAAAGGAACCAGGAGTGTTCTACCTGTGACATCAGGAGTAAGGGAGAGGCATCCGCCCTCCCCATTACATCAGTCCAGACCTCTCCTTCCTGCATACCCCCCGACAACAAATGCAGCTGTCTGAGAAATAAATGAAAACGAAAAAACTGCATATTGGGGAAGTTGTGATATAAATGGTCTGACATGTATGCTCTCTATTGGAATCTATATTAAGGGAAAAAAAGGATAAAATTTATGTTATTACAGCATTATCTACTATATAAAAATAGCTCTGTACTATTCATTATAGTAAAATATTTTAAATAACTTAAATGATTATCTTTAGGAAATGGAAAAGTTACTCTGTCTTAAAACTAATGTTTTAAAAGGTTTTTAACAACCTGGCGAAATGTAGGAGTCATAAGGATGAATAGTATAGAAATTATATGTAGTTTTATGCTGTGTGTCAACTTGAACTGATTGTGAGTGGCTGTTTTTGTTTTTGTTTTTGTGGGTTTTTTTCCAGATAAACTTTGAGGCCACATCTGGGCTGAGTGGGAAAGAATGGTGTGAACAAAAGTGGACATGGGATGTTGTTTGGGGTGGGATGGGGGTCAGGGTAGGGAATGGTGTGATACCTGCCAAATATTTACCATCCATTTTATGGTATAATTTCAACTGTGTCAGAAGAAAAATGCAAATTAAAAAAAAAGATGAGGGCTTCCCTGGTGGCGCAGTGGTTGGGAGTCCGCCTGCCGATGCAGCGGACACGGGTTTGTGCCCCGGTCCGGGAAGATCCCACATGCCGCGGAGCGGCTGGGCCTGTGAGCCATGGCCGCTGAGCCTGCGCGTCCGGAGCCTGTGCTCCGCAACGGGAGAGGCCACAACAGTGAGAGGCCCGCGTACCGCAAAAAAAAAAAAAACGAGAGGAAGATACACCAAAATGTAAGTAGATGTGGCCTCAGGGAGTCAGGATTACGAGTGCTGTTTTTCCTGCTTCCTCTAAGTATTGCTATTGGGGGTCTAGAGCTGGTTTCCCTGGGATTGAAGCCCAGCTCTGCCACTTGCTAGCACATGTCAACCTCTCTGTGCCTCAGTTTCCTTTTCCAAAGAAATGATGATAATAACTGCACCTACCTCATAAGGTCAGGACGCAGGCAGATGGGCCAAAATTCAATGCATTAAAATATATAATGTGTGTAGGACAGTGTCTGGCACACAGGAAGTCCCATACAAGTTTTAGCCATTATTATTAATGGTAGTCGTAGTAGTAGTATAGTGAGCAAATATTATTTTTATAATGAGATAAGAAAACACAGGAAAGACAATGCAGAAATATGAGAAAAATATTTGACAAAATTGTAAGTGGCCAGAGCCTTAATTATGATTTTACATTTAATTTGAATGCAATTATATAAAACTACGTATGTTACTCAATCAAATTTAGGTCTGCTCACCTGCACACAGTAAATCCAACCTACTGACACCAGGTTGTGGTGAAGGAAAGTACAGCATTTATTGCAAGGCCAAGCAAAGAGTAAGGGCGGCTCAGGCTCAAAAGACCAGAACTCCCCAGTGGTTTTCAGGGAAAGGTTTTTCATGACAGGGTTAAGGGAGAGGGTTGCAGGGTGTGTGATCAGCTCGTGGACATTCTTCTGATTAGTTAGAGGTGAGGTAATCAGGAGTCAACATAATCAACCTTCTGGTTCCAGCTGGTCTGGGAGTCTACGTGCTTGTGTTAACTTCTTCCACCTGGTGGAGGTTTCAGTATCTGCAAAACAGCTCAAGGTATGGCTCAGAATATCATCTATAGCCCTTGAGGAGGAACTAAAGGTGCTTGCTGTTGTTTAATGGCTAAACTATTATTGTTTTGTCTTGCTTGACTGTTTTCCTTTGTTTTGGCATTTTCTCGCTTCTTTGATAAATTTGCTCTTTGGGACTTGGGGAAGACCTAGGAGGTTAAAGCTTTTCTACAAACAAGAAGCAGGCAGAGGACATGGGACCGACTGTCCTGGGAAGGCCCCATGGGGTCCTGCTCAGTTACATTTATACATGTGGGAAAATATTTGAAAGAAATATAAAAAAAGAAAGAATTTTAAGAGATTGAAATTATGGGCTTTAAAAACCATTTCCTTTTATGTCCACATTAAGTAATTTAGAAATATCATGTGATTGAAAAGATTCCACCCCCCATATCCTTACAAGCAAATAGCTTATCTACAGTAGATGTCTATAATTGTGTTTGCTTACCATCCTTCTGCCCTTGTTCTGAGAAAAATAGCCCCCTTTTGCTGGGTGTCATCATCCTCCTCGGCAGCCATGGGGTTTGTACAAAAGCTCTTATAGCTGATTGACCCAAGGGAGGGCACTTGACCCAAGTTGAGCCAATTAGAATCCTTCCTTGGAGAATTTTGAATTTGGAACTGGGAGTATGAATCCACATCTGTCTCTGGTGCTGAGAGTCATGATTTGAGAACGCTGGCAGCCGTGTTACCCACCAAGGGGAGTGAGTCTTTCCTAGTGAGAAAGGGTAATACTGCACACAGAGGGAAGGAGAGATGAATGGAAGTTTTAATATACATGTATATATACATATGTGTGTATATATGTACATGTATATGTTTGTGTGGACATATACATGTACATTCTATATCTATCAATGGTGTCCTGATTACAATTATGTCCTTGGTCCCAGTTATTCTGCTAATCCTGCCTTTTCTGCAGTTTCATGTTTAACCCTTATGTTATTTGTGGAGAAACTCCAGTATCATTCCAATAAATTTCCCTTTTGGCCTGAGGTAGTTTTGAGTTGGTTGCAACCAAGAACAGTGACTAATTCATATAACAGCTTTACTAACAATAACAACAAAATGGGGAACAATCTTAATCCACAATTTTAGGGAATGGTTAAATAAATTATGCTGCATCCATACTATGGGAAATTGTAGTCATTAAAACAAAACCTTCAAAGACTATTTGAGAACTCATTTGGGATATTAAATAAGAACAGGAGAGTACCTGACATTGGCAGAGGGATGGAGATTGAGAGCAATGCAGGACGAAGGACCAGCAGAGGCCTTGAGGGCCGATGAACTTGGCTTGTAAAGGTACTGATGGGAGGCTACTGTACCTGGAACAAAGAAAGCAAGCGGGGACACGGAATGAGGCGAAGATGGCAGGATCGGTGCTGTGGGCCACTGGGAGGCGTTCGCATTTTATCTCAGAGCAGCGAAAAGTCATTGAAGGGTTTTGTAAAAGAGGAGTAACAGGAACGATTTATATTTTTTAGCTTCTGGGAAGAGAACCTACTGGAGCTGGGCAAGAGTGGAGGCAGGGAAAATGGTCAGGAGACAATTACAGGGGAAACCACATAATTTAAAATCTGGACGATTTTGAGAGTGAAAGGGAGACTTCTCATTACAGCAGGACCACAGGTTCAAGCCAGGACTTCCCTGGCCAAATCTGGACAGGTGCTATGATAGTAGTCCAGGCAGCAGACAGTGGTGACTTGAATGAGGGTGGGGAGATTGATAAGCATTATGGCCATGGGGTGGGGGCGGGGGGCAGCTTAAGGATGAATCTCAGTTCCTGATTGGCTACATCTGGCATCATCCTTGCTTGATGTTCCTTGCTTTGCCTTACTATGTTCGATAGGTAGCTTTTCCTGGTGATTTCAAGGCCTCTGTATCGATGGTTCTCAAAATTTAGTGTGCATCAAAACATTGTGGGCTTGCTAAGGCACAGATTCTTGGCCCTCACTCCTAGAGCCTGTGATTCAGTAGGTCTGAGGTGGAGTCTGGGAATTTGCATTTGCAACAAGCTCCCAGGTACTGCTGGTGCTGCTGGGCTGGATACCATACTTGGAAAACCATTGCTTTAGATGTATGCTGATGGAGAAGCTGACTCAGGATCTCTCTGTACTGGCTCTGTCCAGTTTCCATTATGCATGTTTTTAGACCTTTTCTGATGCAGGTTTTTTGTTTTTGTTTTTTAAATCTCTAATGTATCTCTGTTTCATTGCATTCATACAGTCATGAATTGCTGTATCCAACTGAATGGGGTATCTCTGGATCTAGTCAGGAAAACTATGGTTATTCTTTTTACCTCTTGTACTTTGCACTGGGCTTAGTTTTTCTTTGATGGTTGTTGCTTTAGAGTTTCTCACCTCTAAATCATTCCCTACCTTTTTTTTTTTTTTTTTTTGGTAATGCTGCAGTTTTCCTGTACTGGCTCACATGCTGCTCTTTGTAGCTTGAAGCTACACTCTTTATTCAGCCATAGTTCTTGTTGTCTTCAGCCCTCTCACATCTCAGGAACCTCATCCTTACCTTCCTGGCTGCTAACTCAGCAACCTCCCTGTTCCCAACTTCTTGCAGATCTCTGTGGGCCACGGGGCTGCAGTAACCACGAGAGGCACCCACTGCAGTACACCGTCTGTCTGTCACATCTCTCTGGCCTGCCGTGACTCTCTGCTTTGTCTCAAATCTCTCCTGGTCTCTGCTGACTTAGGGTCTTGTGAATCCTCTGGATTCATCACTCATGAATCCCGATAAGACCACGTAGGAAGGCACAGCTTCTGAGAACAGTGTTGCCAGGGAGACTTCAGCCTAGAAATAGCAGCCACTTTTCTCAATAGTCTTTTCCTGTTCCTGCTTTCAAAATCATTCCCCTTTTTCACAGCTTCAGGGTTAGAGACAAAACAGCTGTGCTTTATGTTTGAAAACTGCAACTCACATTCAAAATGCTACAATCCTGGCGGAAAGCCTGTTTTCAGCACTTTTTTTTTTTTTTTTGGAGAAGTAGGCAAAGCTTATTCTTTTATTTTAATATAAATTTGGTGTATTTTAATTACACACGTAATACTTTTTCATTGTTGAAAATTTGGAAGATGCAGAAAGCAAAAATAGGAAAATAACCACTGATGATCCAAAAAAAAAAAAACTTTTAAATCCTCTTATCCATATTTTTTTAGCAGCAAAAACTTTCCTTCAAATACAATCATATTCAGAAGCCCAATATGGAAACAGATGAAGCTGCTTGGGTTGGAGAGGAGGCGGGAGACTTGGGACCCAGCTGCTCAACTTGACCCTCGCTGCCCACGATAGACCAGCAGTCCCATCTGCTGGATGCTTAGCCTGTGTGAAGACGCTTCTCTAGGTCATTCCTGTGCAAAGCTTGGACCCTACAGATTCTCTGCCAAAGGCATTCTCTGCTTGGCCCTCTGGCTGCCTGGGGCCACGAGGAACAGATGCAATTTGGGGGGTGATGGGCCCTTCAGCTTCCATATATTTCATCTTTTCTCAAAGTCCATGTCACCTCCAGTTTAAAGCAGAGATTGTTAACTCGGGGCTCAAACATTCCCTGAAAAGTGTATATCCATAGCTTTCATTAGTGCAGGGTTCATGCAAATTCTTTTTTCCTTCATAAATGATATTTTTAAAGATCTCAGTTCCACTTCAGCAATACAATCGAAATCTTTGCATTTCAACAGCTAAATGGTTGCAGTGCTAAATATTTAGGAACAAAGAAGAAAACAGTTTGAGTAGGAATTTTGTTCCCATTGCTTTTAAGTCTGACCTTAACGTGTCCATCGTATTTTTTAAACAACTGATTGGCATTTTCCTCCTTAAATTTAAATTGTCTTACATCTCATATTTGAATACCACCATTGTAAGATAATTACATAGCACATAAAACTAAACTTAGAATAAAAATTAATGGTAATAGCACTGATTTCTTATAAAGATAATGCTTTTTTCCCGTTACTAGGATAATTCAGTATGCCATAAGGTATGTGAAAGGTATGCTTTAAAATTTTTGTAATTTCACCTATTTTAAATGCACTAAGATTTCTTTCAAATGAAATCCCACAACAAGGTCATCCTTTTAAAAGGTGATAGTGCTTTTGTAATGTTAGTGCTTTTACAATGTGACTAGAGGTCTGTATTTTGTTGTTTTATAGGTTCCGTCTGATCTCACATTTATTTTGAATTTTCTAAAAGTTGGGTCCATTGTGTATTGGGTGTCCTCGGCTAAGTACTTGTCCCACACAGGAGAGGCAGGTCTCATTCTTGGACTGATGGAGACACAGCTAATAGAAACAGCTCTCAGCTCTAAACATTCCCTTGGCCAGGCTGAGGAGTTTGCTGCGTTTAAGGCATCTTCTGGGCGGGGTGGGGAAGCAGGGCTGGGCGGTGACTGCCTCCACCACGATCCTGTCACCCCGCCTGAGCATCTCCACCCCGTAACGACATGCAGAATAGTCTATGCCCCATTTATCTCTTACTTCGTGCTCATGGGAAATTACGACAATTAAAAGGACAGATTGAGATGAGACCCTAAACTTCCTCCCTTCACAGAGGCCTCAATTAGCTCGTTTCATTTAATATCCTTTTATTTTCGATGGTTGTTTCTAATGTATAAACGCAGCACTGAGTGCTCTCCTGTTAGTGGATGTTCAAGAGAAGAGGCAGAAATCCGTGGTTAAAAATTTTAAAGGACAAAATTAAGGCAAGAGGCAACATCGCTGTGGCTTCCTCGAGTGTGCGGGAGTCTCTCTCTGCTCGCTGGAGCTGAGGTACCCCCTAGCGGCTCCGCAGCGATTTCTGCTTCTTGTTCAGCGAGGCTGCGCCGCGTGCCAGCTGGTGGCTCCCGAGTGTTTGTGTGAGTTAGAGAATCACAGCAAGTTCTGCATCTCTTTGAAATCAGTTGCATTCAGGGCTTTTTGTTCCATGTTGCATGGCTTTACATGAAAAAGCGTCCCTGAAACGTGGAAACAGTAGGTAATTGACATTCTTCATTTTCTTTTATGTTAGTTGCCAGCTCTCTTTAGATTAATCCTTCCCATGTTCTGCCCCAAAAAACACAAGTGCGGTCAGGTGAACAGAGACATTAAAGGTGTGGATTCAGGGCACACGGTCCACCTCAGTGGTCCACTCCTGAGAACCCCAGCTCTTTCTGAGCACATCTCTGTTGATCTGTGCTCCAAGGCCCTTATGCTGCAAGAGGACTAAGGATTTCTTTTCACCTCTTGAGGCAATTTGGACGTATCTTAGAGGCCCCGGGGCCCTAGACATTTTTCCGACTTGTAGACCAGCCCCCGAGTGCTGGACCCCTTTGTCTCTGAGCATAGAGTCTTGCACATATGTGCTTCATATGTGTTGATTGAATAAAATAATGAATAGGTACTTCTGTGTATATAACACCCTGTCTCAACCCTGGTTTCAAAGGGAAAATATATTATTTCCCCTGGCATACTCTCCCTTCAGAATCATTGAATACTTGAAAATCATCCCTGAAGAGATAAACACTGTGTCTAATGACAAAGTATTTCTGTTTTTCACCCCTTCTTGGGGGATAAATCTGTAGGTATAGACCATGCCTGCTCCTAGACTGTAACACTGTTTCAATCTAGAGGGCAGACCTGTGATTAGTAGTGATGTGGGGACATGGAGTCCATACATTTGGAGTCGTATAGAGAGCCTACTAGCCTGACAATTTGATCTAACAATCAAAATGTGCTGCTGTTGGAGGGAGTGACTTCCAAGGAGGGGCCATGTGAGCCTCTGTCAGGGATGGTATAAAGAAACGTTTAACACAGGAAGTTAGTGGAGAATAGGTAAACTCTAAAGTCCCTGCCAGCTCTGCTATAGGAGTCTGTGATTCTTCCTCTAAATTTTAAAACATTCTGGTCTTATGAGCCAATCATCTTAGCTTTTGTTTCTTTAAAAAAAAAAATTAAATGGAGGACTATGAATCATTGCAACTAAGCAGTAGTCTCTGGCCCAGTCTCACTGAGGAAATGGTTCCCTTCTTGAGCTAGAATATCTCAGGCATGCTCCTACATATCCAGCATCCTCCTACCACCCCTTGGGTTTCTTTCCTCTTCTAGTCCATCATGTGGCTCTCAGATCATTGCCAGGCACTGCTTTTCCTAGACAAGATGCCCCACGCCTAGGTTGGCACGATTCCCCAAGACCCCCTCCTCCCGCACCCACCATCTGTTGCCCTGCATTGTCCTGATCTTCTGTTCCACTCTGACTGCTACCTTGCCAAAGAGGGAGGAGAGTGGTGACAATAGAAAGCATATCCCCTACTATCTAGTAAACTCTGTCACCAGGTCGTAACACAGCCCTCCCTGAGTCTGTCTTCTGATACAGTTCTCTCATTTGGCCAGATAATGTAGTCTGTTGTTGCTCCTCAAAAACTGGGAAGCAGACTGAACTAGAAAGCAAAGCCCCAGGAAAGAAGATGGAACAATTGGCATAAGGAGACCAGGGTCTCCTGGGGCGAAAGGAACTGATAGCTTAAATTCTATAGCCTGAAAGAGTCAAAGTTAGGCAGCCCTGTTGAGATGGACCCTGGCTAAGGGTCCTTTGAAATAAAGTTGCCCTAAAGCATCAGGAGGGTGGAATTAGTGGACAAGTCTGACACTGGTTTAGGAATGACATGATCCAGGGCTTTGAGATGGTCCCAGACCTCCTGGGAGCGGCCAAGTTGTGATCTGAAAGGGCTGGTCTCAAAGAGGCCTGTGAGAGTCTGAGCTTTCTCCATGGAGCAGAATGCTGGGAAGATCTTCTTTCAAAGAGCCCTTATGAAATAATCAGGAGTGTGGTGTGTACTTCTGCAGGCGGAGTCTCTGCAGCCTAGCATGTGACTGAGCTAGGATTAAAACCACACCAAGTTCCTAAACCATTATGAATCCCAGAGCTGAGCGGCATCTGTGTCTTAATGACTGACACAGGATGTCTGGTGGGATTCCAGAAATCAGCAAATGGGTGAGGATGATTTTGGGTGGGGGGCTGGAATAATGGGGTCTGCCTGGTGCTTCCAAAATCTACACGGGTAATCAGCAATTTAACATTCTCTGCTGGTGAAAAATTGAGCTTGACAGAGTCTGTATATAACAAGACTGAAAAACCTCTCCCAAATTCTTCTGTGATCTCACACCCACGTCCTTTCAATGCTTCTGCATCTTATTTCTGACTCCTGCTTTGCAGCAAACAACATCATATGACCTCATCGTTCCAAGCAATAGGGCCAACATCTAGCTCATCATTTCAAGAAAATATAATCCTTGAAAATTTGTCACAAATTGTACAAAAAGAATGGACTAAGGAGACACCTGTGACATACTTATGCTTTTGCTTATTTCAGGTATAAAGATACTAATTCTGTTCTGAGAGATTACTTCATTTCCAACAGTACTAAATGTTATCTAATTTTTTTAGCAAGCACTTTAGAATGACATGAAAATTACTTGGTTCTTAAAAAATAGCTTTACATAATAATTTATTAGAGCAAGGAATAATTTGATACTATGTCTTTGGGGAAAGAAAAAAGTATATCTTTAAATATCACATTCAGACTTCAGATAAAATTAACGTACTTTTAGAAATTTTTATTATGTTCCCTTCTAGTTTAATGATCATTAGATTTGTCTTGTAATCAATTTGAAATAAACCATGAAACACTAGTGAATAGAACTGGCTATAATTTAGGAAAAACCTGGCATCCCAAGTTAATAGTAATAGGATTTATGAGAATGGGATGAAAAATGAGTCCTGCTGTCAACAGTATGATTTCCATAAAACTTGGGCTATAGGGTATTGGAAGTCATAGGTAGGAGCTAAAGGACTCAGGATAGAGGCATTCTTTCCTTTTAAATGCAGCTAAATATTATTCTATAACATATACTCCTAAATTTAACGTTGATTTTATTAAGTTTCAGATAAATATTTATGGAGTGATGTTTCCATTTGCTTTGGTTGGTTGCAAGTAGCAGAACCTAACTTAAGCTAAAAATAAATTATTAGAGAATTGGGGGTAGTCCATGGAATTGAAGGAAAAGCTGAAATACTATGCTGAAGTTTTAAGGGTCATATATAATACCCCATTCTTTCTCGTCAGAGTTTGGGAACAGGTGAGAGGTATATATAGGATTTATTAAAATGAAGACTGAAAAATCACCTTTATTTCCTAATAAAGCTGATTGCAGCTTTAAATCTGTAGCTAATCATGACCAACTATCAGTTATACTGTAATCTGATTCATGTCTTAGTTCTAGAGTTTGATTAGTATGTATCTTTATAACTTACTCTAAATTCTATCAGACCTTTCCCATCACTAGCACAGGCTCCAAATATTTTTTATCTAGCCTGAAACTTTAAAAAAAAAAATCCCTGCGGGATTCCCTGGTGGCGCAGTGGTTAAGAATCCACCTGCCAATGCAGGGGACACGGGTTCAAGCCCCGGTCCGGGAAGATCCCACATGCCGTGGAGCAACTAAGGCCATGTGCCACAACTACTAAGCCTGTACTCTAGAGCCCGCAAGCCACAAGTACTAAGCCCGCGTGCCTAGAGCCCGTGCTCCGCAACAAGAGAAGCCACCACAATGAGAAGCCTGCGCACTGCGACTAGAGAAAGCCCGCGCGCAGCAACGAAGACCCAATGCAGCCATAAATAAATAAATATTAAAAAAAAATCCTTGCACTTTTCTTCTCTTCCTGAATTCAGTGGCTATTTCAGTTGAGGGAGTCAAATTGTGTATTTATTGCTAAAGTCAGTCTTTTCTTCTGCATCTCACTAACTGGATAAGAAATGTTTGTTTGGATATGTTAAGCCTCCAAGAACACAAAAATTCCCTTAATGATATCTTTCCAACCAGAAGTTTCACTTTGCTCTATAAAGTGTGAAACATTCCTCCTCCCAAAAGGTATTTTCAGAAGTTACTGCTCCCTGGGCAGAATTTAAATCGATACATGATAGCATTTGCTTGTCTTTGTTTTTGTTTTTAAACAATACTTTGAACTCAGACACTGCCGGCTTTACAGATTAGAACTATCCAGTGAAATTTAAACAAAGTGCTTTTAATCAATTTGAATTGAGTTCACATGATTCCTAACTCAGGGTAGGAAACCTCATAACTCAAATCCCTCTTTCCTCACAAACCTACCTATAAGAAGGTCTTATCACTTATTTTATGCATGGGGAAATAGATTTTAACTGATGCACTTATTCACGGCTTAGATGTTTGCAGGTCTTCATTGATATCAGTATGAAGAAATGTATTTCAGATTGTAAAATTGATGTTTTTTCTCGATTTGTTTCAAAGTCTTCCAAAGGAATAAGGTTTATTTCCTTTAATATCATTCACCTGGAAGGGACACAACACTGTTTAGAAAAGCAAGGTGGGCTATTGAAAATACCACTTAGGTGGCTGTTCCCAATCTGGCCGATCATCTGCAACACCTGAGTAGCCTATAAAAAGCCGGGCTCACGCGGGCGGAGTCACTGGCTTCGGTAGCAAGGATGAGGCTCCATGATGGCGTGGTTGCTGGAACAGTGGCTCAGACTGGAAGAAAACAGAGGAGGCAAAGGACTGGAGACATGACAGATACCTGCCCTGTGAATGGTGGCTTACAGGAACAGTGGATGTTAGAAGTTGCACGTGATGACCAATTGGTAAGAGAAGGATTTATACGTGCACATTTTGAGGAGAACTGAAAAAAACCGACACGTAATGCAAGGTACCTCATTGAATCTCCTTACCTTCCCCTCCTCCCCTCACACTTTTGGAATATATTTAACATTTTTATTAATATTTTTAAAAGTACAACTGAGGGCTTCCCTGGTGGCGCAGTGGTTGAGAGTCCGCCTGCCGATGCAGGGGACACGGGTTCATGTCCCAGTCCGGGAAGATCCCGCATGCTGCGGAGCGGCTGGGCCCGTGAGCCACGGCCGCTGAGCTTGCGCGTCCGGAGCCTGTGCTCCACAACGGGAGAGGCCACAGCAGTGAGAGGCCCGCGTACAGCAAAAAAAAAAAAAAAAAAAAAAAAAAAAAAAAAAGTACAACTGAAAAAGGGGAAGTTAACTGTTTTATGCTATTGTTTAAATTCAAAATATAGGTAAATATTTAGTACAAGAATGGTTTCCAAACCTTACTCTTCAGTAGAATCATCTGAAAACCTTGCATATATATATATATATATATATATTTCTAGGTCCCACCTCTTTTGCTGGATCAGAATCTCTGAGGATGGAGTCTGGATATGTCTTTGTGGAGCAAGCTCTCCACATGGTTCTGAGTGGCAGGCTTTCTGGGCCAGCACAAGTGAATGAAGTTAAATACCTGTGTTTTCATATTTTTAATCGTAGAACACAGAAAAACTAGGAACCAAAATGCAGCTGGGATGATGCCTCGCAGTAGTAGTTCTCAAAAAATGTTTAAGTTAGAAATCTTTGTTCAAAGAAATGTTAGCTTGGTCTGTAAACTGTGAGAACAGCAAGTAGATAAGCTGGAATTACTCCAGCTGGTGGTGGTATAGGGGCAGAGGTGGCTGAGATTAGCTGCATTCTCCCCTTGGCTTGAAGGGAACTGGCAGGGACCCCCAGGGCTCTTAAGGGAGCCTATACAAATTTGGCTTTCATTTTCTTTCTTTCCCTCTGCCTTGCCCACTGGAAATTTCCCAGTTTTTGTTAATATCACCATCCTTCTTGTTCTCAGGAGTCAGAAGCCCCGGAGTCAGGAGGCTGCCTATTAGGGGACCCCTACAGTCTCTACCTTTTCTCCTTCATTGTTTCTCAGGATATAAAGCCCGTGGTGCTCTAGACATTGTCTTTGTTCCCAAACAACAGGCCGCAGCCTGGATTTTTTTTTTTTTTTTTTTTTTTTTTTGCGGTACGCGGGCCTCTCACGGTTGCGGCCTCTCCCGTTGCGGAGCCCAGGCTCTGGACGCGCAGCCGCTCCGCGGCACGTGGGATCCTCCCGGACGGGAGCACGAACCCGCGTCCCCTGTATCGGCAGGCGGACTCTCAACCACCGCGCCACCAGGGAAGCCCCCCAGCTTGGATTTTTAACTCCTGATCTTTCCTGGTGAATGAAGCTGGACAAACTAGAAGGCAGGTTGATGGTTCAAGCCTCTCCAGGCCTCATCCTCTTCCAAGGCGCTTCTGAATGTCTTTTCTTCAAGCAGATGTCTCAGGGGGCCCAATCCTACCAGTTCTCGGATATTTATAGTCCCTTCACTCCTCCCATTAGAGGCTCCACTCCCTAATATCCTGATGGTTTTATCTTAGAGATAGGGGTGGAGTGGTTAGATAGGACTTCCTGCATCCTCCCCTCCTCCCTGGGCTATTATCTCATCTACTTTTAGTGTATCAGTGATTATTATCCATACTGCTGTGCTCTGGGGCCTTCTTGGCCTTCTCCATCACTCTGGCCTATGGCCTATGGCGGAGGACACCATGATCACCATGGTGATCACCATGTCTTCACCCAGAGGAGGTGGGAGCGAGGAGGAGAGGCTTGGATTTTATGACAGCTGCTCAGCTCTGGTAGTGACTGGAATCACACTTGAGACTGGGCAAGTCACTCAACTGCTCTGGGACTGACAGTTCACCTGGAAAATGGATGTAATTAGGTCATCCCAAGGGCTCTTTAGTTTAAGAAAATGTTATGACTTGATCTGTGATTCTTCTTTCTTCCTTTTCCTCATATTTTATCAGCGGTAAGAGCATCTTTTCCCCCCTTTCAGTAAGTACACTAGCTGTCCCTGACCTTCATTCCTCCTGCCCCAAGACTCATTCACAGCTTTATCACCTTATGTCTAGACAACAGCAACAGCATCCAATGTTCCCCGTTCTCTTCCCCAGCCGAAAACATCTTCCCTTTAGAAGCTTATTCCTTTACCATCCTGTTTATCAAACTAACTTAGCAGCTTAAAATATTTCATCATTTTTATGGATTCTATGGCTGAAGAATTCAGAAAGAGGGAATTCCCTGGCAGTTCAGTGGTTAGGACTCTGTGCTTTTACTGCTGAGGGCCTGGGTTCGATCCTTGGTTGGGGAACTAAGATCCCACAAGCCATAGCGCGGCCAAAAAAAAGAATTCAGAAAGAATATAGTCGGATGGTTTATCTCTGCTTATAATATTTGGGGCCTCAGCTAAGATGACTCAGAAGCTAGGAGCTGATGCTGGCTGTCTGCTGGATATCTGCTGAGGTTTGGGACCAGAACACCCACAAGGGCCTCTTCAGGTAGACTATGCTTTCTCATAGCATGTTGGCCTTCAACTTTTTACATGGCAGACCAGAGAACCAAAGGCCACTGTCAAATAAAAGAGTCATGAATTGTGTGGCCTTTGATCTAGCCTAAGTTATAGCATCACTTCCACTGTGCACTACTGGTCTAGCAGTCACACACCCTCCCATATGCAGGGAAAGGTATAGCCTCCACCTCTCTGTGGAAGTGGTGTCAAAGAATCTGTGGGCAAGGTTTTAAACCACCACAATTAATGACTCAGATAATTCTCTTCTGCCCCCACCCCCATGTCTTTATATGCATCCCAGTGATATCTACCATGTTAAATACACTATATAAATTATAATGGTGTAGGGATGTCTCTCCAGGAATTTTTCTCTGGAACCCATTTCTCTCTCTTGGACATACAACTATATTTGTGGACGTTTTTACATTTGGATAAAATTAAACTTGATAAGGCTGAGAAAAATATTCTGTCAGAGAGTTGAGTTTAATTTATACTAGTTTAACTGGGGATTGAAAAACAAAATTGTGTCCTATAGAGCAATTTGAGTAATGGCATTGGCTTCTGTTGTGAGAGAGAAGAGGAAAGTCTATCTTTGCTGTTAGAAAAGCACTAATTAACGAGAAAAGGCACTTACCTATCAGTAACTGTGTGTTTGAATCTCCGGACAGTGGGAGAAGATTATTCAAAGGTGGGATTTCAGGCTCTGATCACATAAGAAATAAAAGAACAGTAACTAGATCCTTTTTATTAATTTAATTTTTATTTTATGTTGGAATATAGTTGATTTACAATGTTGTGTTTGTTTCAGGTATACAGCTAAGTGACTCAGTTATACATATATCCATTCTTTTTCAGATTCTTTTCCCATATAGGTTATTACAGAATACTGAGTAGAGTTACCTGTGCTATACAGTAGGTCCTTGTTGATTATCTATGTTACATATAGTAGTGTGTATATGTTAATCCAACTCCTAATTTATCCCTCCCCCCATGTTTCTCCTTTGGTAACCATACATTTGTTTTCAAAGTCTGTGAGTCTGTTTCTGTTTAGTAAATAAGTTCATTTGTATCATTTTTTTAGCTCCCACATATGAATGATACCATATGATATTTGCCTTAGTCTGACTTACTTCACTTAGTATGATAATCTCTAGGTCCATCCATGTTGCTACAAATGGTGTTATTTCATTCTTGTTTTATGGCTGAGTAATATTCCATTGTATATATGTACCAAATCTTCTTTATCCACTCCTCTCTCAATGGAGATATAGGTTGCTTCCATGTCTTGACTATTGTAAATAGAGCTGCAATGAACATTGGGGTGCATGTATCTTTTCGAATTATGGTTTTCTCCAGATATATGCCCAGGAGTGGGATTGCTGGATCATATGGTAGTTCTATAGTTAGTTTTTAAAGGGACTTGCATACTGTTCTCCATAGTAGTTGTACCAATTTACATTCCCACCAACAGTGTAGGAGGGTTCCCTTTTCCCCACACCCTCTCCAGCATTTATCGTTTGTGTGCTTTCTGATGATGGCCATTCTGACCAATGTGAGGTGATACCTCATTATAGTTTTCATTTGCATTTCTCTAATAATTAGTGATGTTGAGCATCTTTGCATGTGCTTTTTGGCCATCTGTATGTTTGTATTGGAGAAATGTCTATTTAGATCTTCTGCCCATTTTTTGATTGGGTTTTTTTTTTCTTTACTATATATATATAGAGAGAGAGCTACATGAGTTTTTTGTATATTTTGGAGATTAATCCCTTGTCAGTCACTTTATTTGCAAATACTTTCTCCCATTCTGTGGATTGCCTTTTCATTTTGTTTATGGTTTCCTTTGCTGTGCAAAAGCTTTTAAGTTTAATTAGGTCCCATTTGTTTGTTTTTATTTTCATTACTCTAGGAGGTGGATCAAAAAAGATATTGCTGCAATTTATGTCAAAGAGTATTCTACCTACGTTTTCCTCTAAGAGTTTTATAGTATCCGGTCTTACATTTAGGTCTTTAATCCATTTTGAGTTTACTTTTGTGTATGGTGTTAAAGAATGTTCTAATTTCATTTTTTTACTTGTAGCTGTCCAGTTTTCTCAGCACTATTTATTGAAGAGACTGTCTCTCCTCCATTGTACAGTCTTGCCTCCTTTGTTGTAAAATAATTGACCATAAGTGCATGGGTTTATTTCTGGGTTTTCTATCCTGTTCCATTGATCTATATTTCTGTATTTGTGCCACGATCATACTGTTTTGATTATTGTAGCTTTGTAGTATAGTCTGAAGTCAGGGAGCCTGATTCCTCAAGCTCCATTTTTCTTTTTCAGAATTGCTTTGGCTATTTGGGGTCTTTTGTGTTTCCATACAAATTTAAAAATTTTTTGTTCTAGTTCTGTGAAAAATGCCGTTGGTAATTTGATAGGGATTGCATTGAATCTGTAGACTGCCTTGGGTAGTATAGTCATTTTCACAATATTGATTCTTCCAAGCCAAGAACATAGTACATCTTTCCATCTGTTTGTTATCTTCAATTTCTTTCATCAACATCTTACAGTTTTCAGAGTACAGGTCTTTTGCCTCCTTAGGTAGGTTTATTCCTAGGTATTTTATTCTTTTTGATGAGATGGTAAATGGGATTGCTTCCTTAATTTCTCTTTCTGATCTTTCATTTTAGTGTATAGAAATGCAAGAGATTTCTGTGTGTTAATTTTGGGGGGGGGATTTTTAAAAATATGTTTATTTATTTATTTTTGGCTGTGTTGGGTCCTCATTGCTGCGCAGGCTTTCTCTAGTTGCAGCGAGTGGGGGCTACTCTTTGCAGTGCACAGACTTCTCATTGCGTTGGCTTCTCTTGTTGTGGAGCACAGGCCTTAGGCGCACGGGCTTCAGTAGTTGTGGCTCGTGGGCTCTAGAGTGCAGGCTCAGTAGTTGTGGCACAAGAGTTTAGTTGCTCCACGGCATGTGGGATCTTCTGGACCAGGGATCAAACCCGGGTCCCCTGCATTGGCAGGTGGATTCTTAACCACTGCACCACCAGGGAAGTCCCTGTGTATTAAATTTATATCCTGCAACTTTACCAAATTCATTGATGAGCTCTAGTAGTTTTCTGGTAGCATCTTTAGCATTGTCTATATATAGTAACATGTCATCTGCAAACAGTGACAGTTTTAGTTCTTTTCCAATCTGGATTTCTTTTATTTCTTTTTTTCTCTGATTGCTGCAGCTAGGACTTCCAAAACTATGTTGAGTAAAAGTGGCAAGAGTGGACATCCTTGTCCTGCTCCTGATCTTAGAGGAAATGTTTTCAGTTTTTCATCATTGAGAATCATGTTTGCTGTGGGTTTGTCATACATGGCCTTTATTATGTTGAGGTAGGTTCCCTCTATGCCCACTTTCTGGAGAGTTTTTATCATAACTGGATGTTGAATTTTGTCAAAAGCTTTTATTGCATCTATTGAGATGATCATATGGTTTTTATTCTTCAGTTTGTTAATGTGATGTATCACACTGATTGATTTGCAGTTTTTTTTTTTTTTTTTGAGGTATGCAGGCCTCTCACTGCTGCGGTCTCTCCCGCTGCGGAGCACAGGCTCCGCAGCCATGGCTCACGGGCCTAGCCGCTCCGCGGCATGTGGGATCTTCCCGGACCAGGGCATGAACCCGTGTCCCCTGAATCGGCAGGTGGACTCTCAACCACTGCGCCACCAGGGAAGCCCACTAGTGAGTTTTATACTACCTTTTTGTGTTTTTGTGATGTTCATCAGTGTCCTTTAACTTCCACTCAAATAACTCCCTTTAGCATTTTTTGGTAAGGCAGGTCTAGTAGTGATGAACTCCCTCAACTTTTGTTTATTTGGGAATGTCTCTCTGCCTCCTTCATTTCTGAAGGATAGCTTTTTTGCATATAGAATTCTTGGCAGACACATTTTTTTCAATATTTTGTATATATCATCCCCTTCTTTCCTGGCCTGAAAAGTTTCTGTTGAGAATTCACTGATACAAGCAGCTTCTCAGGAGTTCCTAGTGAGGGTTTGTGGTCGAATGAGGTCAGGAATGGACTCAGCAGGAGACAGGGCTATGAATTAGCACACCTGCCTGGGGAGAGTAGGGGAACTGGCTCCAAGCTTGGCCAGGCTCTTTGTTTGTGGTCTTGATGGAAGCTGACCCATTCTCCAAGTTCCCTGGCTGAACAGTGCCATTGCCTTTGCTCTGCAGATGATCAGCTCTGCCTGTAGGGATCTGTTTTAGTGTTGCTGGGCTGTGTAGCTTCCAGGTGTTCTGACCAGACTTCCTGGTCAGGCCAGTCTCTAACTCATCTCCCTTGCCTGGGCAGGTTGTTGTGGGGAAGACCAGGCTCCAGGACCAGCAAGGCTCTCTGTTTGAGATCCCAAATCAGGCAGACCTTCACCCTGCTGAGTTCCCTGATCAGACTGTGCCACTGTCTTGGCTTTGCAGATGAGCAAAGCTGCTGGCTGGGACTACTGCTGGCCCGCCAAGATCCAAGTGTTTGCTGTTTGTTGCAAGCCCCATCCCCTTTCTTTATCACAATCAGATTCCCCATAGTCAAGCCCTGCGCGTTCCCCTGCAATCTCCCTGAAGGGAGACTGGAGCGGGACTCCCAAGAAGTGACTTACGATGCTGGGGAAGGTGGATGTCCACCTTGGGCTCTCTTTTCTCCCGGGAGGCTCAGTGGAGACCTCTTGGGGAGTGCTGCAGGAGGGGCAACGAGGTCCCTGTGTAGCAGCTCCTTTTACTCCTCTAATACCATCTGTCTTGGTCTCTGTGGTGCAGGGGGTGCTTTCATGTTCTAGGATTTTTCTCAGTGGTGTCTAGTCCATGAATAGTTTTTAGTTGTTCTTCCTGTGAGGGGTAGTGAAGTTGGGAATGACCTATGTCACTATCTTGGTGATGTCACCTCTGAGAGTAGATCTTAAATGTTCTCACCACAAAGAAAAAATAGTAATTAGGAGATGTGATGCAGGCATTTCTTAAAGCTGTGTTGGTCATTATTTTTCAATATCTAAGTGTACTAAATCAACACATTGTATACCTTAAATGTTACACCTTGCACAATGTTGTATGTCAATTATATCTCACTAAAGCTGGGGAAAAATCCATGATTGCTTACATGATATTACTCATGTAATGCTGACCTTCATGTATCAATATGTGTATCCTATATTTGCAATATAATTTAACATAAAACAGTAAATATGACACCATTAAGGTGAATCTTTGCTGTTTGGTTTGCCCAACATTTATTCACCTTCCTCTAACACTTCCCCAGTTGTTGTCTGGGTACCCCTTTCTACCTCCCCAAAGCCCATGTGCTCAAAGGATGCTCACCCTACTGTCAGCTTCAGGGCTGGGTTCTGATAAGCTTAACTCAGCACACCCTCTTCATCTGGCCTCAGGGATTAGTACACAGATGGGCACAGAACCCAGTTTGGGCCGATGAGAAGCAAGGAGATATGGCTGAGAGGTTCTCTTTCCCAGGTACTTTCTCTTTTCTGAGAGCATCACGGAAAGAAATCCTCCTTTGTAGTTCAAAGAAGCAAAAAAAAAAAAAAAACAACAACAACACAAAATACAACCCAAATACAAAAAACCAGACTGAGGACAAAGCCTACATCTGAGACAGTAGAGATGAGAGAATTGTAGAGAAATAGAACCAAGGCCTTGTTTACATTATGAAGCCTCTGGTTAAAACCATTCCCAAAATCTTCAACTATAACTTTACTTAAGGCAACACATCTCCATTTTAGCTTAAGCCAGTTTGGATTGGGGTTTCTGTTTCTTGCAACACAGAGTTCTAAATGTGACATAGGCTAAACTATTCAGTAAAAGGAAGAGCAAACTATTTAGCTGAATTGATCATCTTACTTACATATAAAGCTTCATAAGAGAATTTGTAATATTACATAAGTAGCTCTTCTTTCTCCCATCCCACATGCCCTGTTTCTTCTGATAGTCTGACAGAGCTCAGAAAAGGAGCAATGTTAAGAAGAATGATGAGATCTAGACTAGGCTTAGAAGAGTTGGTGATTGTCCATATTATAAAAGTCTACAGGTGCACAAGGGAGGTGGTGATGACTGTAATGCTATACCTGTGTCACTTAAATTCATTTTTAAAAACAGTTTTATTGGTGTATAATTGACATACAACAAACGGTACATATTTAAGGTGTACAATTTAATCAATGTTGACCTATGTGAAACCAACATCGCAATCAAGGTAACAAACATCTATAACCTTTAAATATTTCCTTTTGATCCTTTGTAATCCTCCATCTCACCCCACTCTAATACCCTTACCAGTCTCCAGGCAACCACTCATATGCTTTTTATCACTATAGATTACTTTTCATTTTCTAGAATTTCATGGAATAATATACTATGTATTTCTTTTTTGTCTGGCTTCTTTTACTCTTCATAATTATTTTGAGATTCATCCATATTGTTGTGTGTATTAACGGTCCATCTGTTTTATTGTTGAGTAGTATTCTATTTTATGGAAATACCACAATGCATTTATCCATTCCATTGAAATGTTGACAGACATTTGGATTATTTCCAGTTTGGGACTATTACAAATAATTAGCATACAAATATTAGCATGTTTGTCAGTACATATGCTTGCTTTTCTCTTGAATAAATGCCTAGTTGTGGAATGGAGGATCAGATGGCGGGTATACATTTAACATTTTAAGAAGCTGTCACACTGTAGTCCAAAGTGATTATAACAATTTTATATTTCTAATGGTGGTATGTGAGATTTCTAGTTGCTCCACATCTTCCCCACGTTTGGTATGGCCAATATTATTAATATTAGCCATTCTCATAGGTATGTAGTGGTATTTCATTGTGATTTTAATTTGCATTTATGACAAATGATATTGAGCATAGTTTTATGTACTTATTTGCAATCCATATGTCTTCTTTGGTGAGGTATCTGTTCAAATCTTTTGTCTATTTTTAAAAATGGAGGGGGCTTCCCTGGCGGTCCAGTGGTTAGAACTTGGCTCTTCCACTGCTGGGGGCCTGGGTTCAATCCCTGGTCAGGGAACTATGATTCTGCAAGCCATGCAGTGTGGCCCTCCCCACAAAAAAAAAGGGTTTTGTGGGGTTTTTTTGAGTTGAATTCTTTACATATTCTGGATTCCTTTATTACATGTATGACTTTAAAATATTTTCTCAGGGTCTGTGGCTTGCTTTTCATTCTCTTAATGGTGTGTTTTGAAAAGCAGAATTTTTCATTTTGATGAAGTGCAATTTATCAAATTTTCCCTTTTTGGATTATGTATTTGGCATCATATCTCAGAAATCTTGGCCTAAACTAAAGTCATGAAGATTTTCTCCTATGTTTACTTCTAAAGCTTTATATTGTTAGGATTTATATTTAGACCTCTGACCCATTTTAAAGTAAATTTTGTATATGATAAAAGATATAGATCAGTTATTTTTTTCTTTTTCATATGATGATTTAAATTTTCCAGCACCATTTGTAAAATCAATCTATCCTTTCTCCATTGAATTGCCTTTGTACCTCGGTCAAAAGACAAATGTCCATATGTGTTTAGGTTTATTTATGTACACTCTTCTCTGTTCTACTGATATATCTGTCTGTCTTTACAATAAAACCATGCTGTCTTCATAAAAGGAAGCGAAACTGAGTTCTTTGTAGTGAGGTGGATGGACCTAGAGTCTGTCATACAGAGTGAAGTGAGAAAGAGAAAAATACCTTATATTAACATATATATATGGAATCTAAAGAAAAGAAAAAGGTTCTGAAGAACCTAGGGGCAGGACAAGAATAAAGATGCAGGTGTAGAGAATGGACTTGAGGACATGGGGAGGGGGACGTGTAAGCTGGGAGGAAGTGAGAGAGTAACACTGACATATATATGCTACCAAATGTAAAATAGATAGCTAGTGGGAAGCAGCCCCATAGCACAGGGAGATCAGCTCGGTGCTTTGTGACCACCTAGAGGGGTGGGATAGGGAGAGTGAGAGGGAGGCGCAAGAGGGAAGGGATATTGTGATATATATATATATACACGTAGCTGATTCACTTTGTCATACAGCAGAAACTGGCACACCATTGTCAAGCAATTATACTCAAATAAAAATGTTTAAAAAATGCTATCTTAATTACTGTACCTTTATGGAAAATCTTGAAATAAAGTAGTGTTAATTCTTCAACTCTGTTCTTCTTAATTTTCCAGTTTTATTTATATAATTGACATATATTACTATATAGGTTTAAGATGGACAACATGATGGTTTGATTTACATGCATTGTGAAATGATTACCACAGTAGGTTTAGTTAACATCCATCATCTCATATAGATACAATAAAAAGAAAAGAAAAAAAATTCTCCTTGTGAGGAAAACTCTGAGGATTTACAACTTTCCTGTATATCATACGTCAGTATTGTAGTTATCATGTTGTACATTGCATACCTAGTGCTTATCTGTAGTTATCATGTTGTACATTGCATACCTAGTGCTTATCTATCTTAAACTGGAAGTCTGTATCTTTTGACCACCTTCCTCCAGTTCCCCCACCCCCACCCCCTGCCTCTAGTAACTACAAATCAGATCTATTTTTCTCTCAGTTTGGTGGGGTTTTGTTGTTGTTTTAGATTCCACATATAAGTGAGATCATACAATATTTGTCTTTCTCTCTCTGACTTATTTCACTTAACATGATGACTTCAAGAACCAATCATGTTGTTGCAAGATATATATCTCACAACTTCTTCATCTCTTCATCCATCGATGGACACTTATGTTGTTTCCATGTCTAGGCTATTGTAAATAATGCTGTTATGAACATGACGGTGCAGAATACAGATATTTTTTCAAGTTAGTATTTTTGTTTTCTTTGTAAGTACCCAGAAGTGGAATTGTTGGATCATATGGTTGTTCTATTTTTAATATTTGAAGAACCTCCGAACTGTTTTCTACAGTGGCCATACCAATTTACAATCCCACCAGCAGTGCACAAAAGTTCCCTTTTCTCCACATCCTTACCAACACTTGTTATTGCTTGTCTTTTTAATGACAACCATTCTAGTAGGTGAGGTGATATCTCATTGTGGTTTTGATTTGCACTTCTCTGATGATTAGTGATGTTTAGCACCTTTTCATGTGCCTGTTGGCCATCTATGTCTTCTTTGAAAAATATCCAGATCCTCTGCCCATTTTTTTAATTGGATTGTTTTTTGCTACTGAGTTGTAAGAGCTCTTTATATATATATGTGTGTGTGTGTGTGTGTGTGTGTGTGTGTGTGTGTGTGTGTGTATAGGATATTAACCCCTTATTAGTTACACAATTAGCAAATATTTTCTCCCATTCCATAGGTTGCCTTTTCATTTTGTTGATGGTTTGCTTTGCTATGCAGAAGATTTTTAGTTTGATGTAGTCCTGTTGTTTATTCTTGCTTTTTTTGCTCTTGCTTTTTGTGTCAAGATAGATACAATAAAAAGTATCTATCTATAGTATTGCCAAGATGTCAAGGATATTAAGGAGCTTACCGTCTATTTTTTCTTCTAGGATTTTTATGGCTTCAAGTTTTATGTTAAAGTTCTTGTTCCATTTTGTGTTGATATTTGTGTATGGTGTAAGTTAGGAGTCCATTTTTATGCTTTTGCATGTGGCTGTCCAATTTTTCCAACAACAGTTATTGAAGAGACTATCCTTTCCCCATTGTGTATTCTTGGTTCCTTTGTCATAAATTAATTGATAATAGCTGTGTGGGTTTATATGTGGGGTCTCTATTTTGTTACATTGATCTATGTGTTTGTTTTTATGCCAATACCATACTGTTTTGATTAATATACCTTTGTAATAAAGTTTAAAATCAGGAAGTGTGATGAATTTAGCTTTGTTTTTCTTTCTCAAGATTGCTTTGCCTATTTGGGATCTTTTGTGGTTCCATACAAATCTTAGGATTGTTCTATTTTTGTGAAAAATGTCATTGGAATTTTGGAAGAGATTGTATTGACTCTGTAGATTGATTTAGGTAATATGGACACTTTCACAATATTAATTCTTCCAATCCATTAGCACAGAATATCTTTCCATTATTGACATCTTCTTCAATTTCTTTCATCAATGTCTTATAGTTTTCAGTGTACAAGTTTTTCATCTTCTTGATTAAATTTATTCTCAAGTATTTTTTTCTTTTTAATGCAGTTGTAAATGGGATTGTTTTCTTAATTTCTCTTACTGCCAGTTTGTTATTAGTGTATAGAAACACAACAGACTTTTGTATATAGATTTTGTATCCTGCAAGTTTACTGAATTCATTTATTCTAACAGTTTTTTTTTTTGGTAGAGTCTTTGGGGCTTTCTGCATATATTAAGTCATCTGTAAATAGAGACAGTTTTACTTCTTTGTTTCTGATTTGGATACTTTTTATTTCTTTTGTCTAAGTGCTCTGGCTAGGACTTCTAATACTTTGTTGAAAAAAAGGGGTGAGAATGGGCAACCTTGTCTTGTTTCTGATCTTAGAGGAAAAGCTTTCAGCTTTTCACTGTTGAGTGTGATGTCAACTGTGGGCTTGTCTTATATGGTCTTTATTATGTTGAGGTATATTCCAGCTATATCCACTTTATTGAGTTTTTTTTTATCATAAATAGATATTGAAATATTATGTCAAATGCTTTTTCTGCATCTATTGAAATGATTATATGATTTTTATCCTTCATTTTGTTAATGTGCTGTATCACATTGATTGATTTGCAGGTGTTAAACAAGCCTTGCATTCCTGCAATAAATCCCACTTGATTGTGGTAGAGGATTCTTTTAAAGTATTGCTGATTTAGGTTTGCTAATATCTTGTTGAGGATTTTTGCATTTCTGTTCAACAGGGATATTGGCCTGTTTTCCCTTTTGGTAGTGTCCTTGTCTGATTTTGGTATCAGGGTAATGCTGGTCTTGTAAAATGAGTTTGGAAGTGTTCCTTCCTCTTTTACTTTTTGGAAGAGTTTGGGAAGGATTGGTATTAATTCCTCTTCAAATATTTGGTTGAATTCACCAGTGTAGCCATCTGATCCTGAACTTTTGTTTGTTGGGAGGTTTTTGACTACTGGTTCAGTTTCATCACTAGTAATCAGTCTGTTCAGATTTTCTATTTCTTCATAATTCAGTATTGGTAGGTTGTATATTTCTAGGAGTTTATCCATTTCTTCTAGGTTGTCCAATTTGTTGGCATATAATTAAAATTGTTCATAGTAGTCTCTTGTGTTCCTTTGTATTTCTGTAGTGTCAGTTGTAGTTTCTCTTTCATTTCTGATTTTATTTGAGTCCTCTCTTTTCTTCTTGGTGAGTCTAGCTAAATTTTGTTTATCTTTTCAAAAAATAAACTCTTAGCTTCTTTGATCTTTTCTGTTGTCTTTTAGTCTCTGTTTCATTGATCTGTTCTGATCTTTATTATTTCCTTCCTTCGACTAACTTTGGGCTTCATTTGTTCTTCTTTTCTTAGCTTCTTGAGGTATAAAGTTAGGTTGTTTATTTGAGACCTACCTTGTTTCTTAATTTAGACATTTACCACTATGTGTTTCCCTCTCAGAACTGCTTTTGCTGCATCCCTTAAGTTTTGGCACGTTGCATTTCCATCTTCCTTTGTCTCAAGGTATTCTTTGACTTCTCTTTTGAGTTCTTCTTTGACCCATTGTTGTTCAGTACCATGTTATTTTATCTCCACGTACCTGGGAATTTTTTTTTTAGTTTTCTTCTTGTAAGTGATTTCTGGCTTCATACCATTGTGATTGGAAAAGATGCTTGATATGATTTCAGTCTTTTATATTTATTAAGACTTGTTTTATGGCCTAACATATGATTTTTCCTGGAGAACGTTCTGTGTGTGCTTGAGCAAAATGTGTTTTCTGTTGCTTTTGGATGGAATGTCCTATACATGTCTGTTAACATGTCTGGTCTAATGTGTCATTTAAGGCCATTGTTTCCTTATTGATTTTCTGTTTGGATGATCTATCCATTGATAAAAGTGGGATATTAAAATCCCCTAATGTTATTATATTGCTGTCTATTTCTCCCTTTAGGATTGCTAACATTTGCTTATCTACTTAGGTGCTCCTATATTGGGTGCATAAATATTTACAAATGTCATATCCTCTTGTTGGATAGATCCCCCCTGCTGTGTCTTATTGAAGAATTTAGGTCACATTTTTATTCTCACAAGGAGAATGTGATAAAATTAGAACAAATAACCCTGCCTCTGGACCAAGACTGTAACCAGCTAACTTTAAAGTGTATGGTTGCATGGGGGAAGGCTTTGCATGTCTACTGAGTTGAAGTTTTGTTAGGAAGAGTGAATGGAGAATGGATGTCAGGGAGGCAACCACCTCTAATATACCTGATTAATTGGAGGATGACCAATCAGATGAAGTTCTAGTTTTATTTCCAGTGGTGTTAGGAAGCAAGCATTTCTTTGCCTTTGAATGTAAATGAAGAAGTATGTAGTTTTGATTGCTACTGGCACCCATCTTGTGACCATGAGGGGAGTCTTCTCGAGGATGAAGCCAACCATGGGGCCAGAACTCAGGGATTCATAGAGAAATGGATAAGTAGATCTGGAGCCCTGATTACGCTATGTGTTTGGCCTGGATTTTGGACACTTTAGGTATGTAAACCAATGAATTATGTACCTAATTAGTTAAGCCAAACTGAGTTGAGTTTTTGTTGCTGATTTATTTTTATTTTGTTTTTAGTACATTTCTAAACAACAGAATTCTGAGACCTAGAGGGTGATGCAAAGCAAAGTCCAGTATTACAGTCTCCAATGCTAGAAAAAATAGAACTTTCAGACAAGAGACAATAATGAGAGAGTTATGTCTATTCAGCAAGTGGGATCAAGGGGATTCAGATACTCCCTGCCAGATGTTCCTAATTGGAGTAATAAGTCTTTTAGAAGAAAATTGTGATAGAAAAAATTCAGTGGCTTCACCAACCATTTATTTTTTCTTCTTTGCACTTGGGAAGACTATATTTCCCAGCTTCCCTGAAGATAGGTTGGGGTTAATGTGACTGAATTTTAATCTGTCCAATGTGGGCAGAAAGTGATGAGCTTTCTTCTAGATCCTACCATAAAACTCGTTGTATAAGAGCTGATAAAAAAAAAAGAGTGTATGGCTACTGACTGTTTTTTTCCAGTTTGTATGATGCCAGTAGAAACACGCCTTGAATTTCCTACACATGTAATATAGTCTGGGAGGACCCACCCATTCTTGGCAACTAGTAAGGTAGACGTAGTTCCCTTAGTCAAGAAGATAAGTTTGAACACAGACCATTTATGAATATATCAGTATGCACTAAGACCAGTCAGACAGGATCTTGGGGTTGATGCAGAAGAGTACAGTTTTACTGTATAGCCTCTGATAGTTCAATACTAGAATTCATAAACTCCTCTGCCTTTTGGTGGGTTCAGGAGGGCCAGCTTCATGAGCATGTGACCTGTGCAGTTGCACAGAACCTACTTTTAGCAGAGCTCCATGCTTGGTTTAATGCCACGCTACGCAGCTTGTGGGATCTTTGTTCCCCAACCAGGGATTGAACCCAGGCCTTCGGCAGTGAGAGCACGGAGTCCTAACCTCTGGACCACCAGGGAATTCCCACCATCTTGAAATTATTCATAATTTTTTAACTTTTTCATTTTGCACTGGGACATGCACATTATATGGTTGGCCCTGGGTAAAGGACCATCATTCCTCTAATCAAACCAATCTGTCTAATGATGTTCCTGCACTATTACTGATGCCTTGAAGGTAAAATTAACCTGAATGAAATCTAGGAATTGCCACAGAAGTTAATACCTCCTGATAATAGGTGATATTAAGGCCTGAAATTTTACAATATTCACAGAATCCAAAACAATGTATCTGTGGATACCGTGGTTCGGTTCTATTCTGTTCTCTTCTCTTCTTTCTATTCCACAAATAGTTACTGAGTACACTCTGGGAATGAGGGATGCAGCTCAACAGAGAAAGCGATCAGAGGCCAGTGAAGTGAACAACGTGGAGAGGTAAGCAAGAGCCAGATCAGGCATGGCCTTTTAGGCCATGTGTATGTTGGACACACATTTTATGTGCCTTCTTGGCTTTCCTCCTGGACTAGTAGCTGCCTGCTTTACCTCAGCTACCACTGCATCTGCCTGACTCCTCTTGGGCCTCTGTCTGAGGCCAACTATGTTTCTTGCCCTTAGAGTTCTAGGTTCTCTTCCTTTGCCATTGTCATGTTTCTTGGCCAGCCAGCCATGAACATCTGGAGTTTCTGGCTCCTTCTGTACTTCTGCACTTGGAGGAAACCCAGACCACAGGACATGGGATTTGGCACCTAGATAAAGTGTCAAAGGGGAAAAATGATGCAACCTTAAGTGCAGGAAATTTGGGGCCAGTGAGAAAGATACAGAAGGAGATGATCTGGTAAATACCCTGCTTTTCCTCTAGCTCAGGGACTGTCTTAAAACAGTTTTTCCTTGCAGTCCAGCATGTTGGAGGTATGGGTATTGACTCCTGGGAAAGCAAATGTCTTGACTGGAAAATTAGGGATAAAGGAGGTCTGGGGGAGAGATAATGTTTAGATCTAAGGGAGTGGGCCCAATGGAAATGGATCTTTGTGTCTCATCTTAAGGTTGATAGGAACATGTCTAGCACCAAAGATACACTCAACAATCAGGAGGACAGGATGTTCCATCCCATGGATGTCAGCCAGACCCTATCCTCAGCCACCGCAGTGCTTTCCTAAAGAGCCCACGAATGGAGCAGCTCTGGTAGCAAGGATGAGTTATGCATTGACCCAACAACTTGGGTTTCCCTTCATCAAGGCTGAGGAACTCAGTACTTTATTGTGTATGTGTTTTGCTTTTAATTTCTTTTAAAAGTTTACTTTAAAAATTAGTAAATTGGTAAAGTGTTTAAAGCAGTGACAGGTACATAGGAAGCACTTAATGCTATCAATTGTCTTAGTGTGGGTTCCCTAGACAACACAGCTGGAGGCAAAAGCTTAGGTACTAACACATTATTAGTAAGTTCAATCCTAGGGAAGCAAGAATAATTGAAGAGGAAGGTAAGGTAGAAAAGGAGAGAAGATATATAGAGTACCTTATTGCACTACTGAATGCTAACATGCAGGAAGCTAAGGCCTGTAGATGGTTTTTTCCTTAAGGATTCCACCCAGGCACCTGGTGGAAGGTTGGTTATATTCCATCTTAGAGAGGGTTTTGTTTCTGGATCAGACTTGCCTTTTCTGGCTACAGTTTCTCTGCTGTCATCACCAACTGAGGGCTCACAGAATGTTTTACCGATGACAATATTGTCTTGAAATAAGTTATCCGTTTTATGACAAAGATGGTGAGACAATGGATGAAACACAAAAATGTTTAGAGGTGCTACCTACTATGTGCCCTCTGAGAAGCAGCTGTCCTGATAGAATGCTGAAATGGCCTATTGGATACTCAGGTTTGCTGATCATTTAAAAGTCTTTTGAGGAGGTTACAGAGTCTACCACCTTGACAGATTAGTCTTGTATCTCTCCTGTCAAGGAAGAAGGGAGGATATTTAATACATTACAAGTGAGTGCAAGTGGCTCTGAGTGAAGCAAGTGCTGAACTGACTGGACTTAGTTTAGGCGTCACCCAGAGCCATGCATGTACATTGTGCTCTGACCAGAGTGGCCCTAGCAATAGCTTGTGCTGTTAAGTGGCCTCCCTTGCTCCTACAGACTGAAGGCCTCATTGCCTTGCCTGCTCTGAAATCTTCAGGCCACTTGTGGGCACACTGTAGTGTTATTTCCATGTCATGTGCCTGGCATTTTTCTGCCCTGGGGACTCAGTATAGCTGCTGAGGTGCACACCTGGATGTGTGGGGGAGTCATCCTCCTCTTGGAGCAAACTTTGACAGACAGAAACATGAGCTAGCTGATAAATTCTTCATCTTTTACCCAGAGGGATGATTGAGAAATTCAGTAGCTTCATAGCACATCAGTGAAAAGGCAGAGCAATGCAATTGTTGTTACCAAGCTGTGGCCAGCTTGGTGATGCACTACCATATATTCGCTCCACTTTCCTGCCTCGCTTGCTTCTTCTATCCTTCTTGCTTCTCTAGGGTTGGACCTACCAATAATGTCTTACCACCTAAGCTTTTCCACAAACTCTGTTCTCTACTGAACCCAAGCTAATTGATACAATTTATTATGTGCTTACTGTGTACAGACACTATTTTGAGTACTTTACATTATTCATTTTTTTATTGTGACAATATATATATATACAACATAAAAGATTTGCCATTTTAACCATTTTTAAGTGTACATTATTAATTTATTTCTAAAGTAAACTTAAAAAAATAAAGTAAAACATATATACAGACAAGTACAGAATTCCTAAGTATACAGCTCAATGAATGTCTGTAAATTGAACACATCTGCTCAAGATACAGAACATTACCAACACCAGAGAGCCCCTCCCTCGTACCTCTGCCAGTCATTATCCCTTCCCAAAGAAGATCACAATTTTGACTTCTATCACCATTTGTCTGCTTTTAAGTCTTTTTAAAAGATTTAAAGAACTCTTGCAGTAGAAAGAACTCTTTTATGCCTGGATGCTTTTGCTTAATGATGTGTTTCTATGGTTCATTAATGTTGTATGTGGCAGTGGTTTGTCCATTTTCATTGCATAGAACATTCCATTGCATGATTACTCCTTAATTTATTTATCCATTCTACTGTAAACAGACACTTGGATTCTTTCCAGTCTTTGGCTGATATGAATAAGGCTGCTGTAAACATTCTTGTACATGGCTTTTGGTGCTGAGCCATAGGGATTGTATAGGTTCAGCTTTAATTAACACTGCTTAAGTTTTCCCCCTAAATTTATGTTCCCATTGATAGCGTGTAAGAGATCTAGTTTTACATTCTTGCTGACATTAGATATTGCGTTCTTTTGTAATTTTAGCCATTCTGTGTGTGTGTGTCTATAAATATATACAGTGGTATCTCAGTATTATTATTATTATTTATTTTTGGCTGTGTTGGGTCTTCCTTGCTGTGCTTGGGCTTTCTCTAGTTGTGGTGAGCAGGGGCTACTCTTTGCTGTGGTGTGCGGGCTTCTCACTGGTGGCTTCTGTTGTTGTGGAGCATGGGCTCTAGATGCGCAGGCTTCAATAGTTGTGGCACATGGGCTCAGTAGTTGTGGCGCACGGGCTTAGCTGCTCCGCAGCATGTTGGATCTTCCTGGACCAGGGATCGAACCCATGTCCCCTGCATTGGCAGGCGGATTCTTAACCACTGCGCCACCAGGGAAGTCTTCAGTAGTATTTTAATTTGCATTTCTCTAATGGCAGTGAGGTTGAACACTTTCATATAGTTATTTACCACTCTTTTGTGAAGTGGCTATTTAAGTCTTTTGTCCAGTTTTTCCCCCTTTGACTTGTCTGACTTTTTCTTATTGATTTGAAGGATTTCTTTACATAATCTGAATATGAATCCTTATCAGATATATGTATTGTAGATATTTTCTCTCACTTGTTTAGCTTGCCTTCTCAATTTCTTAATGGGATCTTTTTATGAACTTAATTTTAATAAAGACCAAGTTGTCAATATAATATAAAGTATCTATATGTCCTGTGGAATAGGCAAAATTTTCTTAAATAGGACAGAAAAGCCCTAACTAATAGACTAAGTAATATCTGCCTATCCCGATTTCATGAATATATTTTATATTATCTTCTAGAAACTTTGTTTAATCTTGTAATTTACATCTACAGTCCTTCTGGAATTGATTTTTGTGTATAGTGATGATGTATTTAAGATCAATTAAAAATTAAAATGGAGTAACTGGGGTTCAGACATCCAAAATGGAGCCTGGGGGCCATTGTGGATGTGGTTTCAGACATGGTCCTGCATCACTGAGAACGAGAATTTTCTGAACTGTATCAAACTCAAGGATACCACCATTCATTTTCAAAACAGTATCTGCCAGAGGCTGCCAGCTGCAACCTTATGGTCTCAAGGTCTCCCATTGTAATGTGCAACCATTTTGGACACCAACTAACCTTGCTTAACAAGCATCCTTACTTCTTGCCAGCCCCAACCCTAGTTCTTGACAAACAACTTCTATAACTTTGTGGTTTTTCCTATATAGGCCTCCCCCGTTTTGTAGTCAGGCGGAACACAATTCAAGTGCTTCTTGAATCTGTGTCTCCCAGGTTATAGTCCTCAGCCTGGCTCACATAAAGCTGTATTCTATTCCGTGATATAGATTGATTGTTAATTATTTGCATCAATATTGCTTGGTGTAGTCTGCAGGATATTAGAGAAACCCACCTGAAGTTACCTGGAATCTACTTTGAACTGGCATATGGTACCAAGCCTGGGGCCCTGAGGCCCCTGGCTTTACAAAACTCTTCATGTGATTCAGTGAGTTCCTCCCCTGATATCACGACCTCCTTATTTTAAGTTGTTGGCCCTGACTTTTATTCAAGCTGTTAAGATCTTAAGATTAGGAGTCTTAAGGAGTCAGGGTTACTGGTACATTTCCTAGGTGAAAGGGATCTAGGGGGAATTTCCTAGGCAAGGAAAGCCTAGGGGGAATTTTGGAATGAACTGGGCTGGCTGACCTCTTTTTTTTTTTTTTTTTTTTTTTTTTTTTTTGCGGTACACGGGCCTCTCACTGCTGTGGCCTCTCCCGTTGCGGAGCACAGGCTCCGGATGCGCAGGCCCAGCGGCTACGGCCCACAGGCCCAGCCACTCCGCAGCATGTGGGATCCTCCCAGACTGGGGCATGAACCCGTGTCCCCTGCATCGGCAGGCGGACTCTCAACCACTGCGCCACCAGGGAAGCCCCTGACCTCTTTTTAATTTGGATTAAAACTGGAAATATTTATCTATATCTATATCGTCTTAACAAACTGTTTGACAGCAAAATGAGAAACTGAGTTAATTCAGCTTCAAAGAGAAGGGACACTAGCTCCTTCCAGCCTCAAGGTGTTCTTAGGTGACTGAGAACCTAGCAGAAGAGTCTGAGGATTGATCCTTGTGATGTGTAGTGGTCCTATAGGGAACCCCATCATGACACCTTAAGTAATTGTTGGCTTACCAAGGGACACACACATAAGGATTGGTCATCCAGTGCTTCAAGCCCACATGGTGGCTTTAGACTGCCAGAAGGAAAAACCAAGACACGAAAGAGGTGAACCAAAGGTGCCACCTTGAGAAGGTAAGCTCACAAGCAGCACACTTCTGACCCAATACACTGTCCTTAGAAATTGTTCAGACTTTGTAGTAAAATGAAACTAAAACAAAATGCAAAGTTGTGCTTTTAAAGCCTACCAGCTCCAAGATGGACAGGCACCCACTGGAACTCTGGCTGGTTTTATGTACAACATGTAGGGAGCCAATAATTGCAAGTACTTGACAAATGGGAAGATTTAACAAAAAATAACTTAGATCTTAAATGGCCAAAATGGGGCTCTTTTGACATTCCAAAATTGGTTTTTTGCATACACAGTGAGAAAGCCAGCTTGATGAAACGTCTTTTCAAAATTCTGATCCTAAGGGAACTAAAGTCCTTCTAGAGAAAGCTTACACTTTCTTTCTTTCTCCCTTAAAGTTATAAATCTTATGTCTTTGAAATGTAAACACAGCCCACATTGCCTGACACTACAACCTTGGCTCAATCAGAGGAACCTAAAACTAAAAGGAAAAAAAAAAAAGGAAACGAAGCATTTTTAAACTCAAATGAGTAAAGTTAACTTATTCCATCTGTTATGTATGGACTAGTGAGTTTTATATTGTAATACCTGATTCATGACTAAGTCTTAAAATGAAAACTGAGACCTCTGTCTGTGTCTTTCTGGATGTATGTATGTCTATGTATGTATATTATAAATGTTTCTACCTTCAGATGGCATTACCAAAATTAACTTGTAAAAGGGCTATATTTAATTGGCTTAAAGAAAATTAAACACTTATATAAATTCTCTCAGAAATATAATGGAAACTACCCAAAGGAATTTCAGGTTCACATGATCTGGGAAATATTCAATATTAAATTAATATTGATTTTATTTTTACTTTTTATTGAAATATAGTTGATTATCCTAAAATTATCCTAATTTTATTAGGATAATAAAATCCTAATAAATTAGGATATCCTAATTATCCTAATTATCCAGAAATTATCCTAATTTCTGCTGTACTGCAAAATGACTCATTTATACACATATATACATTCTTTTTTTATATTCTTTTCCATTATGGTTTATCCCAGGAGAATGGATATAGTTCCCTGTCCTATACTGTAGGACCTTTTGTTTATCCATTCTAAATGTAATAGTTTGCATCTACTAACCCCAAACTCCTACTCCATCCCTCTCCCTCCCCCCATCCTTGGCAACCACAAGTCTGTTCTCTATGTCTGCGAGTCTGTTTCTGTTTTGTAGGTAGGTTCATTTGTGCCATATGTTAG
Organism: Lagenorhynchus albirostris; assembly: GCF_949774975.1. Taxonomy (NCBI): domain Eukaryota; kingdom Metazoa; phylum Chordata; class Mammalia; order Artiodactyla; family Delphinidae; genus Lagenorhynchus; species Lagenorhynchus albirostris. The sequence continues at coordinate 82,283,575 of NC_083095.1, forward strand.
ATTCCACATATAAGTGATATGGTATTTGCCTTTCTCTTTCTGACTTACTTCACTTAGTATGATAATGTCTAGGTCTATCCATGTCACTGCAAATGGCATTATTTCATTCTTTTTTATGGCTTAGTAGTATTCCATTGTATATATGTACCACATCTTCTTTATCCATTCATCTGTAAATGGACACTTAGGTGGTTTCCATGTCTTGGCTATGGTGAATAGTGCTGTTGTGAACATAGGGGTGCATGTATATTTTTGAATTGTAGTTTTGTCCAGGTAGACGTCCAGGAATGGGATTGCTGGATCATAGGGTAATTCTATTTTTAGTTTTTTGAGGAACCTCCATACTGTTCTCCATAGTGGCAGTACCAATTTATATTCCCACCACAAGTGTAGGAGGGTTCCCTTTTCTCCACACACTCTCCAGCATTTGTTACTTGTAGCCTTTTTAAATTAATTTATTTTATTTATTTATTTTTTTATCTTGGTTGCGTTGGGTCTTCGTTGCTGCATGGGGGCTTTCTCTAGTTGTGGCAAGCGGTGGCTACTCTTCATTGTGGTGTGCAGGCTTCTCATTGTGGTGGTTTCTCTTGCTGTGGAGCATGGGCTCTAGGCATGTGGACTTCAGTAATTGTGACGTGGGCTCAGTAATTGTGGCGCATGGGCTTAGTTGCTCTGCAGCATGTGGGATCCTCCCGGACCAGGGATTGAACCCATGTCCCTGCATTGGCAGGTGGATTCTTAACCACTGAACCACCAGGAAAGTCCCACTTGTAGACTTTTTAAAGATAGCCATTCTGACTGGTGTGAGGTAGTTTTGATTTGCAATTTTTGAATAATTAGTTATGTTGAGCATCTTTTCATGTGTCTATTGGCCATTTGTATGTCTTCTTTGGAGAAATATCTATCAGGGTCTTCTGTACATTTTTCGATTGGGTTGTTTGTTTTTTTGTTGTTGAGTTGTATGAGCTGTTTGTATATTTTGGAGATTAAGCCCTTGTTGGTTGCATTGTTTGCAAATATTTTCTCCCATTCCATAGGTTGTCTTTTAATTTTTCTTTAATGCTTCCTTTGCTATGCAAAAGCTTGTAAGTTTGATTAGGTCCCCTTTGTTTAGTTTTGTTTTTATTTCTATTGCCTTAGGAGACCTAAGAAAACACTGGTATGATTTATGTCAGAGAATGTTTTGCCTATGCTCTCTTCTAGAAGTTTTACGGTGCCATGTCTTATGTTTAAGTCTTTAAGCCTTTTTGAGTTTATTTTTGTGCATGGTGAGAGGTGTGTTCAAATTTCATTGATTTACATTCAGCTGTCCAACTTTCCCAGAACCACTTGTTGAAGAGACTTTTTCTGATTTTATATTTTTGCCTCCTTTATTGAACATTAATTGACCATAATTGTGTGGGTTTACTTCTGGGCTCGCTATTCTGTTCCATTGATCTGTATGTCTGTTTTTGTACCAATACCACGCTGTTTTGATTACTGTAGATTTTGTAGGATTGTCTGAAGTCTGGGAGAATTATGCCTCCTGCTTTGTTTTTTTTGTCAGGATTGCTTTGGCAATTCTGGGTCTTTTATGGTTCCATATAAATTTTTGGATTATTCTAGTTCTGTGGAAAATGTCATGGGTAATTTGATAGGGATTGCATTAAATCTGTAGATTGCTTTGGGTAGTATTGCCATTTTAACAATATGAATTATTCCAATCTAAGATCATGGGATATCTTTCCATTTCTTTGGATCCTCTTCAGTTTCCTTTATTAATATTTTATAGTTCTCAGTGTATAAGTCTTTCACCTCCTTGGTCAGATTTATTCCTAGGTATTTTTTTTTTTTTGGTGTGATTTTAAAAGGAATTGTTTGTTTACATTTCCTTACTGTTATTTCATTGTTAGTGTAAAGAAATGAAACTGATTTCTGAATGTCGATCTTGTATCCTGCTACTTTGCTGAATTCATTTATTAGATCTAGTAGTTTTGTGGGGAGTCCTTAGGGTTTCTATATATATCAGTAGTATCATGTCATTTGCATATAGAGTTTTACCTCTTCCCTTACAATTTGGATACTTTTATTTCTTTTTCTTGTCTGATTGCTGGAACTAGGGCTTCCAGTGGTATGTTGAATAGAAGTGCCGAGAGTGGGCATCCTTGTCTTATTGCAGATTTTAGTGGGAACGCTTTTAGCTTTTCACCGCTGCGTATTATATTGGCTATGAGTTTGTCATAAATGGCTTTTATTCTGTTGAGATATGTTCCCTCTATACCCACTGTGGTAAGAGTTTTTTATCATGAATGGATGTCACATTTTGTCAAATGCTTTTTCTGCATCTATTGAGATGATCACGTGATTTTTGACTTTTCTTTGTTGATGTGGTGTATTGCATTGATTGATTTGCATATGTTGAACCATCCTTGTGAACTTGTGCTGAATCTCACTTGGTCATTGTGTATGATCTTTTTATGTGTTGTTGGATTCAGTTTGCTAATATTTTGTTGAGAATTTTTGCATCTATATTCATCAAAGATGTTGGCCTGTAATTTTCTTTTTTTGATGGTGTCTTTGTCTGGTTTTGGTATCAGGGTGATGGTGTGTTCCCTCCTCTTCAGTCTTTTGGAAGAGTTTGAGAAGGATAAGTATAGGTTCTTCTTTGTATGTTTGGCAGAATTTGCCTGTGAAGCCATCTGGTCCTGGACTTTTGTTTGTAGGGAGTTTTTTTTTTTTTTTAATTACAGATTATATTTCCCTTCTAGTGATCAAGGTGTTCAAATTATCTATTTCTTCTTGATTCAGTTTTGGTGGGCTGTATGTTTCTAGAAAGTTGTCCATTTCTTCTAGGTTGTCAATTTTTTTGGCATATAGTTGTTCATAGTATTCTCTTATGGTTTTTTAGTATTGCTGTGGTATCGGTTGAGATTTCTCCTTTTTCATTTCTTATTTTGTTTGTTTGGGTTCCCTCTCTTTTCTTTTCTTCTTGGTGAGCCTGGCCAGAGGTTTGTCAATTTTGTTTACACTTTCAAAGAACCAGCTCTCTGTTTTATTGATTTTCTTTCTATTGTTTTCTAATCTCTATTTTATGTATTTCCTCCCTGATCTTTATTATTATTTTTTCCTTTTTCTGACTTTAGGTTTTGTTTGTTCTTCTTTTTGTAATTCTTTTAGGTGGTATGTTAGGTTGTTTATTTGAGATTTTTCTTGTTTTTTGAGGAAGGCCTGTATTGCTATGAACATCCCTTGAAGACCTGCTTTTGCTGTACCCCATAGATTTTGTATGGTTTAGTCTTCATTGTAATTTTTATCAAGGTATTTTTAAATTTTCTTTTTTATTTCCTTGTTGACCCATCGTTCTTTTAGTAGCATGTCGTTTAGGCTCCATGTCATCATTTTTTTCTCATTTCTTTCCCTGTGGTTGATTTCTAGTTTCATGCCATTGTGGTCAGAGAAGATGCTTGAAATAATTTCTATACTCTTAAATTTGTTGAGGTTAGTTTTATGCCCGAGTATGTGGTCAATCCTAGAGAATGTTCCATGTGCACTTGAAAAGAATGTGTATTCTGGGTCTTTTGGATGTAATGTCCTGAAAATATCAATTAAGTCTAACTGTTCCATTGTATCATTTAGGATCTTTTGCCTTACTGATTTTCTGTCTAGAAGATCTATCCACTGACATGAGTGGGGTGTTAAAGTGTCCTAATATTATTGTATTCCCATCGATTTCTCCCTTTATGTCTGTTAGCATTTGTTTTATGTATTTGGGTGCTCCTATATTAGGTGCATATATGTTGATGGGTATAAAATCCTCTTGTATTAATCCTTTTACCATTACATAGTGTCCTACTTTATCTTTCTTTATGGTCTTTTTTTTTTTTTTACGGTATGCGGGCCTCTCACTGTTGTGGCCTCTCCCATTGCGGAGCACAGGCTCCGGACGCGCAGGCTCAGTGGCCATGGCTCATGGGCCCAGCCGCTCCGCGGCATGTGGGATCCTCCCGGACTGGGGCACGAACCTGTGTCCCCTGCATCGGCAGGCGGACTCTCAACCACTGCGCCACCAGGGAAGCCCTACGGCCTTTGTTTTAAAGTCTATTTTTGTCTGATATGAGTACTGCAACTCTTGCTTTCTTGTCATTTCCGTTTGCATGAAATATCTTTTTCCATCCCCTCACTTTCAATCTATGTGTGTCCTTTGCCCTAAGATGGATCTCTTGAAGGCAGCATATTGTAGGCTCTTGTTTTTTTATCCTGTCTGCCACTCTATGTCTTTTTTTTAAATATATAAATTTATTTATTTTATTTTTGGCTGCCTTGGGTCTTTGTTGCTGCACGCGGTCTTTTCTCTGGTTGCAGTGAGCGGGGGCTACTCCTCGTTGTGGTGCATAAGCTTCTCATTGTGGTGACTTCTCTTGTTGGCAGCACGGGCTCTAGGCGCGCGGGCTTCAGTTGTTGTGGCACGTGGGCTCAGTAGTTGTGGCTCATGGGCTCTAGAGCGCAGGCTCAGTAGTTGTGGCACATGGGCTTAGTTGCTCTGTGGCATGTGGGATCTTCCTGGACCAGGGCTCGAACCCGTGTCTCCTGCATTGGCCGGCGGATTCTTAACCACTGCCCCATCAGGGAAGTCCCCACTCTGTCTTTTGATTGGAGTATTCAGTCCATTGACATTTAAGGTAATTATTGATACATATGTATTTATTGCCATTTTAAACCTTGTTTTCCAGATGATTTGATGTTTCTTCTTTGTTCCTTTTTCTTTTTTTTTTTGTGGTTTGATGATTTCCTTCTATTTTATGCTTGTGTTCTCTTATTTTTGGTCTTTGTGAATCTACTGTATGTTTTTGATTTGTGGTTGCCCTGTTTTACAAGTATGTTAACCCCTTCCTATATCTGCTTACGTTAGACTGATAGTAATATAGGCTCAGGTACATTCTAAAAAAAAAATTCTACATTTTCTTACTCTCCTTCCCCACCTTTTATGATTTTGATGTCCTATTTCACTTCTTCATGTTTGTCCTTTTGCTGTTCCTTATGTTTATCATCACTTTCATAAATAGTTTTTTTTTTCTTCCTGATCTGTTTACTAGCTAATTTAAGTGATTTACTTTCCAATTATGATTTCCTCCTTCCTGTATCATCTTCTTTACTATTTAGAGAACACTTTCAATATTTCTTTTAGGATAGGTTTAGTATTGCTGTATTCTTTTCATTTTTGCTTGTCTGAGAAATTCTTTATTTCTTCTCTTATTCTAAATGGTAATCTTGCTGGGTAGAGTATTCTAGGTTGAAGTTTTCTTTTCCTTTCAAGACTTTGAGTATATTTTGCTATTCCCTTCTTGCCTGTAGAGAAATCAGCTGATAGCCTTATGGGGGTTCCCTTGTAATTAACTCTTTGTTTTTCTCTTGCTGCCTTCAGAATCCTCTTTAACTTTTGCCTTTTATTATAATATGTCTTGATATAGGTCTGTTTGGGTTCATCTTGTTTGGGACCCTTTGTGCCTCCTGTATCTGGATATCTGTTTCCTTCTTTAGGTTTGGGAAGTTTTCAGCCATAATTTCTTCAAATACATTTTCAGTCCTCTTTTCTCTTTCTTCTCCTTCTGGAATCCCTATTATGCATAGATTGACCCAGTTTATATTAGCCCATAGGTCTTTTATATTGCTTTCATTTTTTTAATTTGGTTTTCTGTCTGCCATTTTGACTGGGTAATTTCCATTATTCTTTCTTCCAGATACTTATTCTTTCTTCTGCATTATTCATTCTACTATTCATTGCCTTTAGCTCAGTTATTGTCTTGGCAAATTAATTTTCTAATTTTTCTTGACTCCTCCTTAAAATTTCTAATTCCTTTTTACAGTAATCTGCTTTTCTGTTGATAGCCTTTCTTAATTCCTTCAGTATTTTCATTACCTCCTTTTGAACGCAGTGTCTATTAGACTGAAGAGGTCTGTTTCACTGTTTGTTCCTTCAGGGGAATTCTGTCAGTCTTTTAACTGGGAGTGGTTCCTCTGCTTCTTCACTTTGCTTATATTTCTCTAAGGAAAAACAATTATCTACTGTAGTCTTGGAGGGCTATTTATATGTGGGAGTGGCCCTGTGTAGCTTGTGTGGGTATAATATGTTTTTGGTGTGAAGGCTGTTTTTGGTTTGAATGCTTGCCATCTCTTTCCTCAGTGTGTGCTGGCCGTTATCCCCTTGATAGGGTGTGTGCAGGTGCGCAGCCCACACACACTCCCAGGAAGGCAGGGGCAGCGGTTGGCACCCTTTTTTGGGACCCTCAGTGGTGGCAGCGGTCTGCGCCCACCTCTGGAGTCTGAGATGGTAGTGGCAGCTCACTCCCGCCCCTGAAGTTCATGTAGGCAGTGCCCTGCCACCTGAGAGCTTGAGTGGAGAGAGACGTTCCTATGGCAGTCCCTCCCCTCTTTTCACACCCCCTCTCAACAATGGCGCCTTGCCTTTTTGGCGGGCCCAGGCTTCTTCCTGTATTCCCTGGGTTATGGTACACCACACCCTTGCCCCCTCAGGCTGTCTCCACACAGCCAACCCCAGTCCTTTCCCCAGGTCTGACCTCTGAAGCCTGAGCCTCAGCCCCCAGCCCCCGCCCATCCCAGTGGAGGGGCATTTCAGGTTGGGGAGTGCCAGGTGGTGGTACCAATTGTGCAGGTCCCTCTGTGCTTTGCCCTCCTCAAAGCAAACCAATTGCTGTGCTCTCCTCTGAGGCTCCAAAGCTTCCCCTTTGTCTCGGCTATCTCCCTGCCAGTGAGGTGACTTACAGTGTGTGGAAACCTTTCCTCAGCTTATTTCTGTTACAAAATTTTGTCAACAAGAAAAATGACTTGGTATGATAAAAATTTTTATAAGTAATGAAATAGATATAAATGATATGAGAGTTTTTAGCTAAAAGAAAAATTATGTTTTGGGGTATGTCTATTTAAAAATAGTTTCCTCAAAACCTTTGGTAACTTAAACCTTAGAGTTTTGTTAAGTTAAATTAAATAATGGAAATTCATTGAATGTCTAGATAATTTTTAAATGAGATAAAATACTGAAACATTAATTGCTTAAGAAGTCTATTTTTATCTACTTTTGACCCCTTATTATAGAGACTAAATATGTTTGAGACTATTAATAAATATATTTTGTGCTTTATTGAAATATTGTACTAAAATTACTAGAAATAATAAGATTAAAAAATGACTGTATGTGTAAAGTAGGATATGTGTTTTCAGTAAGAGAAAGTATAAGGAATGGAAATGCATCTTGTTAAAGGAAAAGAAAATAATTTTGTCCTAAGAGAGGTAGGAAAAAAAGAGAAAAGAGAAAGAGGGAAAGTATAGGACAAAATCTGAAGGTAAAAAAAGAAGTTATAGAAAGCTTGTAGAAAAGAAATCCTAAGAAAAAATTTTGTATGTGATCAGGACTGGCTAAGATTGGAATGAATTTAATTAAGTAAATGAGTTTTAATATTAAATGTAAGGGTGGTACAAAACTAGAATCTGATTTTCTCTGTCTATTAAGAAGACAAAGTCTTCTTGGAATAATTATCTGGCTTTGATAAAAGATTGTAAAGTTTCTTTAACCTTTTAAGGAATCTGTTGCAACTTTCTGTATTTGCCTTTGAAATCGTTTTCATTACCTTGGTTTAGAGAATAAGTATTGTTTCGCAGTGACCTATGACCCCATTTGAGTAAGTGTTTTAAGATCTTTTTGGTATTTTTGACAAACTTCCTCCAAATCAAATTCTAATAAAGTCTTTTGACTTACAACTTTGGATGTCCTCTCTCCTTACAAAAAGAGAGACATTTAACTAATCATGTATATTTGATTTGTTAAATTACATAAGAAGCATTATCAGATAAGAAGCAATGTTAAGCTTTCTTTATGTTGTGTCTGTACAGATATAAATGTTCCAGAATATTATGTGAAATTTCTAGAAGCCTTGTATGTCCTGAGGTAAAATGTTATCTGTCATCAAAATTGAAGCTCACACTAAAAGGACTGAACCCAAGTATCAGGGAAATGCCCAAACTGACTTTCATACAAAGGCAGAAACAATAAAAGAATCTGTAAAGATTGTGACATATGTGGATAAAGCCCATTCTGCTTCTGCAAAAATTTGATCTCTCATTGCCAGACTTTTGCAATCCTGATGTCCTTGTAACATGGCAACAGTCTGCTCCTGAATCAGAGAATTTAAGATGAGTAAACAACAGCTATAAAGGAAACAAACAGCGCAGTGGGAAACCCAAGGTGGTCGCTTGGTTCTTCCCAGCTCCCTGGCAAACCTCCTTTTTCATGTGATGTGTGAAAGCCTCCTCTTGCCATGAGGCTGATGCCCTCACAATAGCAAAGAAACTGTTTAAAAAATGTGTTTTCCACTTGGGGTATACCTTTCACAATGTCTAGTGAGGAAGGCACCCACTTCACGAGGTGAATCGTGAAAGTGTTAAGAAAAACCTTGTGGAGGCATCCCTGGTGGTCCAGTGGTTAGGACTCTGCGCTTCCACTGCAGGGGGCGTGGGTTTGTTCCATGGTCAGGGAACTAAGATCCCACATGCCATGCGGTGTGGCCAAAAGAGAAAAACAAACCTTGCAAACCTCTTGAAATTATCACTGTCCCTAACACCTTCAGTCATCAGGCAAGGTCAGTGGAACTAATGGAAAAACTGGACTCAAGCAGAGCAAGAATTAATTACATGGGGGACTTCCCTGGTGGTCCAGTGGATAAGGCTCCATGCTCCCAATGCAGGGGGCCCGGGGTTCGTTCCCTAGTCAGGGAACTAGATCCCGCATGCCACAACTAGAGATGCTGCAAGCCACAACTAAAGACCCACATGCTGCAGTGAAGATCCTGTATGCTGCAACTAAGACCTGGTGCAGCCAAACAAACAAATATTTAAAAACAAAAAAAATCCTTTAAAAAAGAATTAATTACATGGCGGGGGGCTGGTGGTGGTGGGATGAATTGGGAGATTGGGATTGACGTATATACACTAATATGTATAAAATAGATAACTAATAACCTGTATAAAAAATAAAATTCAAAAATAAAATGAAAAAAATTACATAGGATTGAATGAACTGATAAATATGATTATAATTTTTTATCGTTTTGTCTAAAATACTACTGATTTTTAATAATTTGTTTTCCAGATAAAAGGAAAAAATTTTAAAGACTTAAAACAATTTGGTAAATTAAACATTTTTAAGCAGAATTGAAACACTTATCTTTTTCTCCCTGATTTCTCCAGAATTCTCAAACTAAGCCCTTTTTCTGAAGCTAAATGACTTGATACAAACTTCAGACAAATTGCCACAACAGCTCATATTTAAATAATCCTCATGTTTGTTTCTGTATGAGCCACTCAGAAAGTTTACTTGAACACCTGGTGACATCATTAGAGACATTTCAAACTGCAAAAGATGCTTTGACCCTGACATTTAGAAATCCTGATTGACTGCCTCTTGGGCCCAGAAACTGGTTTATAAGTTGCTCTAATGATTAACCTTTGTTTTTCTTTCATTTCTATGAAAGTCCTCTTATTAAACACCAGATTGCTTGCCCCATAGTCCCAGCTTTGGGAACACACCTGTATCACCACCTCCTAAAATGAGATATAACTGTTTAACTAAACTGAGCTGTTTTCAGAACTAAAAACTGGTTCAAAGAAATGGAAGACTCTACTAACCCATTCTCTTCACAGTTACCAGCTCAGCTTTTAATACGTGAAACTTGCAGGGATGTTTCAGAAGAGGAAACTATTGGGCCCCTAGGTAGGCAACCTCAAAATGTGCCTCAATGGCATATTGATTATTTTGAATTAAAGTTACTTAAGAAACAGCCAATGCAAGGGGGACACTCTCACCCTCCTTTCTGTCTCCCTGAAAGCAGGAAATATATCTCCCATGTGAAAAGTGCACCCCCTGCATCTGGAAGTAGAAGGACACCCTTATCACCAGAAATAGGAAATTCAGGCCAAGAATCCTATATAAACAAATATTATATCTTTAAGTTACTATACCAAGCCCAAACTCTGTTAAATTAAAAGGAATTAAATTAAATAATCAGGTGTAATTCTGGTTATTGTAACCAAGTTTCTTTATTGATTACTCTGTAACCAGATATTTAACCATGCCTTTTAAGTCTTATTTATAGACAGTTATTATTGTACTCTGATGCTGTTGCAAAAGTGCTTCATCTTCAAGACGATTCATAAGAAGCCTATGGAAGCAGTTAACAGTTCCACATCAAGAGGATGGCTGTGCGAGGATTCTAGCCCACACTGACTTAAAACAAGGAGCTGTCCTGCAGCTAGAGCCCCTAAATAAGGCATCCAGAGATTTTTACTCCCTGACAGGCAGGGTCAATGCCCCTCCTCAACACTGAAGCAGCTACAGGAAACAGATCATCTATCGCCCCTCTGCTTCCCATACAATTATAGGAGTAAAATCTCTGAAGGGGGAATGAGGTTTGGGGGGAAGGGGCAGGGCACATGAAAAGAATGACACAGCTGTTGAGGATATGACAAAAACTGGTTAGAGCCAATTAGGCCCAACGTGGAGGAAGATTCGACTTCCAGTAGACCTTGAGCCTCATTTTATGCTCATTGTAATATAAATATGGGCATCTAAATGACGCACCCAGAGGTGCCATGACAGTTCTGAGGCCAACCATAAAAGGCCAAAAAGTGGGTGGTGGCCCAATTCCTGGAAATCCCTGCCCCTTCCCCAAAATAGCTGGAATAATCCTCCCAATTATGAGCCTATGAAATTACCCACCCTATAAAAACTAACCACCTCCACACCTTTGAGAGGGCCCACACTCTGTCTATGGAGTGTGTATCTCCCAGGGCTGCTTTCCACTTTTGAGACAGACGCATAAGGAACGTGTATCTCTCTAAATAAACCTGCTTTTCCACTTAGAGCCCCCTTGCCTGTCCGCTTGTATCCTTCACAAGCATCCTATATTAATCTACTTCTTGCCTGTCGTCTTTGCCTCTTGCAGAATTCCTTCTGTGCTGAAACATAAAGAACCTGAGCTTCATTAAGTCCTGAGACCAGGTATGTGATTTCAGCTGGGAGGTTGTGGGTTTGAGTCCCCTCCTAAGCCAGAGATTGTGGATTCAAGTCCCATCTGAAGTGCAAATGGGTTCGAGTCCGAATCTGAGATGTGCAGTTTCAATTATATCCCTGAGGGATCAACTAACCTCGATTGTAATCAAAACGCGACCTGCCTGAGACCATACCCCTGAAGTCTATCTGGGCTCAAATGTGACCCAAGCTTGTAACAGACTCTTCTTTTTCCTCCTTGCAATGTGAATTTCCTGGGGGCAAATCTACCCCAGCTCTGAGGAACTCAGTGGATTTGGAGCAGGTTATTAGCCATTCCGGCGATGAAAGGGACATGAGACCAAAATTGATCATCAGTGCTTTCTAAAGGAAAGATTTCAATGATGACATATTTAAGATCAATTAAAAATTAAGATGGAGTAACTGGGGTTCAGACATCCAAAATGGAGCCTGGTGGCCATTGTGGATATGGTTTCAGACATGTTCCTGCATCCCTGAGAACTTGAATTTTCTGAGCTGTATCAAACTCAAGGATACCACCATTCATTTTCAAAACAGCATCTGCCAGAGGCTGCCAGCTGCAACCTTATGGTCTCAAGGTCTCCCTCTGTGACTGTGCAACTATTTTGGACACCAACTAACCTTGCTTAACAAGCATCCTTACTTCTTGCCAGCTCCAATACTATTTCTTGACAAACAACTTCTGTAACTTTGTGGTTTTTGCCTATATAAGCCTCCCCCATTTTGCAGTCAGGCAGAACACAGTTCAAGTGCTTCTTGAATCTGTGCTCCCTGGCTATAGTCCTCAGCTTGGCTTGAATAAAACTCTCTTCTATTCCTTAATATAGATTGTTTATTGATTATTTGTGTTGATAATAGCATGAGGTAGCACGATTTGGTTATCCCATTGACCCAGCACCATGTATTGTAAAGACCTGAACTACAATGGTGATTTTGTCATACTCGAGTGACTGTGTAAGTGCAGCTATCTGTTCACGAGAGGAATTGGTCAATAAATTCTTTTTAATAATGTCCTTATTGATGTTCATTTTAAGGTAATGTTCTCTTAAAAAGCATTGCAAACTACTACATGTTTTTCTAGTTTCTGGAAATGTTTGTATAAGGTTGGTGTTATCTCTTTCTTAAGGGTTTGGGGAAATTCATCAGGAAAACACTTTGGGCTTGGAGTGTTCTTTGTGGGTGATGTCTAATTTGTCATTCAATTTCTTTAATAGATGTAGAACTTTTCATATTTTAAATTTTCCTTGTATCATTTTTGTTAAATTGTGTTTCTCAAGGAATTTATCAATTTCATCTAAATTTTCAAATTTATTGGCATAAAATTATTCATAACATCCTCTTACTGTCCATTGGTACTGACCAGTACCAATGTCCCCCTTTTCATTCCTCATATTGGTTATTTGCTTCTTCTTTTGTACTTATTTTTTCTTGATCAGTTTGGCTAAAGGTTTGTCAATACTATTATCCTTGCAAAAAGACTCAAATTTGGCTTCATTTCTTTATAGTATTTTCCCTCATTTCGTTGATGTCTACTCTTTATTATTTCTATCTTTTTGTTTCTTTGAATTTAATTGGTTTGCTTTTTGGCTTCTTGAGATTGATACTTAGATAATTAATTTTCAATCTTTTATCATTTCTAATATTTGCATTTAATGCTATATATTTTCTTTTAAGAATGGGTCTACCTGCATCTTTCACATGTTGATGTGGTATTTTTTATCACCATTCAGTTCAAAAATATTTTCTTATATCCATTTGTTGTTTAATTTAATCCCTAGTTTAATTCTAGTTTAATCTGATTATTTAGAAGTGCATTGCTTAAATTCTGAACATCAAATATTTGGGGACTTTTTTAGTTTTCTTTTTTTCTTATTGATTCCTTGTTTAATTCTAATGTGGTCAGAGAACATACTTTTTATGATTTTGGTCTTTGAAAGTGATAAAGCTTACTTTCAGTTACAGTATAAAGTCAATTTTATAAATTACATGTATGAACTTGAAAAAATTCATATTCTGAAGGTTTGGGGAGCAGTGATGCTTATATCACATTTGTAAATCATGTTTTCCAAGTCTTGTGTATGTCTATTGATTTCTTTCTTTCTTTTTTTTTTTTTTTTTTTACTGCTTATTACATCAGTTAATGTGTTTAAAATCTTCCTCTGTGATTGTGGATTTGCCTATTTCTCCTTCAAGTTTGTTAAATTTTTTATTTATATATTTTGAGGCTGGTTGGGTCCTATAACATTTAGGGTTGTTATGGCATTGTGTTGTCTTGACACATTTATCATTATGAAATGTCCTTATTGATGTCTCCTAAGGTTACTAAGAATAGTACTTTCTATGACTTCAACTCTTTGAGAGAGGCAATAACCACTTAGAACATACGTTCTCTGCCTTTGGTTTAGAGATGAATTCAAATACATTAAGCTGCAAATAATTTTATACTTAAGCCTGGGTATATGGTAGAGGAGTCATTATTGATATTTGTTCAAATTTATGTGTAAGCTTCCCTCAGGGGATTTTACAAATTTATTGGTAAGCTTTTTATTTGTAACAGTGATTTGGGAGGTGAGAGCATTAGTGTCTTTAGTGCATTAGGGCCAGGGATGTTATGTATTCTGTGAGGCATGGGACAGTCCTTTACAAGGACCAATAGTTACTGTTTTGCACAACTTTCAATAGTTCATTTGGTTATTCATTTGGGTGATATAACTGTTAATAATTTTATGCTCTATGCTGACTCTTTTACATATGAACCCTAAAATATATTTTGTATTCTTTAGATAGACACTGAATTCTCCATAAATAGTACACAGAGGGACTACTGTGTTTTGTTTGTTTGGAGTTTTATGGAGAGTCAGTCACAATTTGGGGAAAGCACATCAGCTACCCTATTCTGCCCATGGAATTTTTGTTTTTTATACAACTCGCCTATATTTTGTCAGCAGTGCAACACATAGCCTGTATGTGTGTTGAAGAGGATTCTATAGATAGATGCAAGCATCTGATCACTTCATTGATCTTCTACATTTCATAATGAAACAATATTTTGTTATAAATTTCCTTCTCTATTTTTTCTTTAAAGTTGGAGCTTTGTTGTGTATATTCATTTAAAAATTATTTGTTTAGGTACATGATATTATGTACAACTTTAGCTCAAGATAATTAATATTTCATTTAGGGATTTTTGTTGTAAAAAGGGAAAGCCGGAATCTGATTGGTTGAGAACTTGGTAGAATCACGATGTTTGCTAAGACAACTCAAAGAAGTCTTTTTATTTCTACTATTTATTGTTATTATTATTTTTAAAAGTTAGCATTGTTACATAAGTTGGTTTTAGGCAGGAGAGCCAATTGCCTCCGGGCCGGGAACGTTTTGTCCCCCAGTGCCAGAGGCACGCCTAGGCAGTCCAGGTTGAGAGCCGGCCGGAACCTTGGCGCCGCGACGCCAGTTTCCGGCGGGCTCCTTAGAGCGCGGAACAGCTTTGGACCGAAGGACCATGAGAGGGCCGGAACCGGGTCCCGAAGCTACGATGGAGGGGGACGTGCTTGACACTCTAGAGGCACTGGGGTGAGTAGTCCTGGGGCCGCCTTTCCCCCGAAAACGTAAGCTGTACCTCCGATGGCTGCCTCAGTCTCCGCTGAGCTCTTGCCGCTCGGTGCAGGCCTCCGTCCCTGCCTCGCTGTCTCCGGCGCGGACAGAGTTAAGAGAGAGGCGGGAGAGAAATCCGCTTGGGGGGTGGAGCAGGCCCGGAGAGCTGGGGCGCTTGTCCCCCTCTTCCGAACTACTTGCCTCGGAACTCCGCAGCCGGGACCCGCGGCGAAGGCGCGGAGGGGCCCGGCTGGCAGCACTCCTTTGGGGAATTAGTTGCTGCCCCGCGGGTGGTATTATTGTTGACGCTCCGGGGGAGAGGTGCTGGAAGCCGGAGCGCAGCTGTTGACTGTTGTCTCCTACCTTGTACAACCTGTGGATTAATTAGGGCGCGGGAGCGAATCTCCTGCTTCCTTGACCCGAGAAAGGGGTTTTAGTTCAGTGCAAGTCCATTCATTTCACCGTTTCTTCCATTCATTAACAACATATTAATTTGGTGTTAATCTGTATTTGTGTGCTAGGCCGAGGAGGAAGACAGTTTTCAGATTACTAGTAGGTTACCTAGTCGGGGAATATAAAGAGTCCACTGGTGTTTGCAATTCAGAGTGGTTAAGTGCTATGAGAGCTCCTGGAATGATGTTAATACTTGCAGGCATGGGTATCAATACATGCAAAATAGTCTCTCCTTCAGCCTCATCCTGTTTTTCTTCACAGCCCTGGGGTCCCAATCCCAAATTATCTTGTCCTGAACATTTATTTATTGTCTCTTGAACATCCACCCTCCACCCACTAATACACAAAAGTCAGCTCCAGGAGAACAGGTACCTTACTTGTCTTGTTCCCCAAAACATCCTACAACCAGATCTGCTACAATAAATAGTGGTTGGATGAATGGGTAAGTAAATGAAGAAAAGTTCAAAGCAGAGAGTGCACAGAGGTAAGCATAGGGCCAGATAGTTGCAAGTCAAAAAAATACACATTAATTAAAGACATTGGAGCCATCTGTAAAATTGTGTGCCCTGCCACGTCTGGAGTTTCTTGGATAGGATAGGCTGTGCCTTTGCAGTACTATCGTGAAGCTTGAACCACCCTCTCGCCCCCCTTTATTTTTCTTAAAACTGCACTTGCTCCTCTATCAATTGCTTCTTTGGGACCCTGATAGTACCTACTTTGCAGTGACTCATTGTTACAGAGCCTTGCACTTACTAGATCCTGAATAAATATTTGTCAAGTGAAAGAACAGAGCCAGTGATTACTTAGGGGGCATTTTTACTTCTGTGAAATCCCGTGGAAATTTTCACGTAACTTGGTTAAGGAAGTAACCAACACAAAAAGTTAAAATAATTAAAGTGTTTTGCACCCAAATAGTTTGAGCTCCCAAGTATTCCAGATAAGACTAGTGGGATTCTATAAATAGTTTTTGAAAACTGGAAAGTCAGTGCTTTTTTTTTTCTTTCATTCTTTGAATTTGTTTATATTATAGGTGTTTTGAAAAATGAAGTTTGGTGTAATCTTGGCTTTTATCAAGGAAAATTATTTTAGATTATTCACTATAGAAAGTAAAACAGTTTAGAACTGATTTAAAACATACTTTAGAACTGATTTTTCCTGGAATAATTAAGGACAAGATTTTGAAGTTTGAATTTTCCTATAATGATAATGAAAAGTGAAAAAAGTAATTGTTTATTTACAATATGTGTTGTAATTGAACATGCGTTTCAAAATTTCCATGTAGATTGTGAATAATGCATTTTCTGTTGTGATTAAAACATTTAGGATATCAGTGAAGGTACTTCAGTTTATCAGATAAAATAGGAAATTAAAGGGAGGAATTAAAAGGGAAAATCTATGTGAAAGAACAGTTTAGTGATGTAGTACATTATAAACGAAAACAGTGTAGTAATAACTTAGTTTCCTAATCTGTGAAAGGAGCAGGCTGGATCAGATTTCAGAAGTCTCAGTTCTGACAATCTATGATTTTTGTAGAACAGTGTATCTCGACCCTGGTAATACATCAAAATCATGTTTGGAGCTTGTAAAAAAATGTTTCAGTGTGGTATATACCACCAGCTGTGTGAAGCATGATCTTCAGGGGTGCGATATAGGCATGCATATTTTTAAAAAGCTTCACAGCCTAGGTTGAGAACCACCATTGTGGAGGGAAATTTATTTCACATATTTACTGAGCACAGCTCTGTATTGGACGCTGTTCTGAGAAGTCATTGGTGAGCAAAACAGACTTGGTTCCTGTCCCAATGGAGCTTACAGTCTGGTGGAGAAAAAGACATGATCACACAAATATTTATAAACTAAAATAAGTGTTTCAAAGGAAAAGAACAGGGTGACATAATGTGGCAGGAGGACCTATGTAGTCTTAGGGGTTAGTGACAGATTACTGAGGAAGTGACATTTGAGTTGAAATAGGAAGGGTGAGTAGGAGTTAACTAGGTGAAATTGGCTGGGAAAGGAGGACAAAGGTGTCCTTACAGTGAGGACAAAATATGAAAGACCTTAAAGTGGAAAGGATCTGCCATATTAGGAGAACTGGAAGGGGGCTGATGTAGCCGGAGGGCAGAGAGCAAGGACCAGTGTTAGAAGATTGGATCAGCGAGGAACAGGGCATGCAGCACCTTTCAGGCCATGTTGAGGATTTTGTTCTTTGTCGTGACAGCAATACGACATGATTGAAGAATTTTAAATAAAAAAGGGAGTGATTAGATCAGGGGTCCCCAACCCCCCCGGGGCTGTGGGCCAGTAGTGGTCTGAGGCCTGTTAGGAACCAGGCTGCGCAGCAGGAGGTGAGCGTGGAGCGAGCAAAGCTTCATCTGCTGCTCCCCATGGCTCACATTACCGCCTGAACCAGCTCCCCTACTCCCCTCCCTCTGCCCCCTCTGTGGAAAAATTGTCTTCCACAAAACTGGTCCTTGGTGCCAAAAAGGTTGGGGACCGCTGGATTAGATGTCTAGTTTGAAAAGTTACCTCTGTCAGCAAGGTGGAAAATAGATTGGAGAATTAGTTAGTAGTCTAGGCAAGAAGTGATGGTTGCTCAGTGGCAGTGGATATAGAAAGAAGTATATTACTGGTCTCAGTGATTTGATTGGCTATTAGAGCTGAAGGAGATGACAGTATAAAGGATTCATTTCTTCAACAGGTGTTTATTGAGCAACAAAATAAAATGATACACTTTGGAATCTCAATTGGACAGGGAAGAAAGTGAAGACAGCCGGAATCTAGGAAATGCAGAGAATGTGGAGGGACCATAGGAACTGAGGTAGAGATGATATTAAGTGTGGTCAAAAGAGCAAGCTGGAAGGATAGATAGTAGGCTATGGTCAGGGAGTGACATGTTCAAATTAGTGATTTCGGAGGTGACGTAGTTCCAGGTGATGGCATGATCTGGGTGTGGCTTACTTATGTGCAGTGGCAAAGGTTGGAAAAGAGGAGGTTAGGGAATTGAGAGCTCAGGGTATTGGAAAGGGTATACATATGGACTTCGAAGAAACTCAGTATAATTGAAAAAAATAGGAATGGAGAGGAAAAACTGAGCACAGGGAATGTTGAAGAGTGTCCAAGAGATTGATAGGTGAAAACCACGAGAGAAAGAGGGTGGCATATCTGACTGGCCTGAGCCTGGAGAGAGCGGGAGATATTTATAAGATAATGAGGGAGTCGATCAAAAAATGGGCAGAAGATCTAAATAGACATTTCTCCAAAGAAGACATACAGATGGCCAAAAAGCACGTGAAAAGATGCTCAACATCTCTAATTATTAGAGAAATGCAAATCAAAACTACCATCACCTCACACTGGTCAGAATGACCATCTTCAAAAAGTCTACAAACAATAAATGCTGGACAGGGTGTGGAGAAAAGGGAACCCTCCTACACTGTTGGTGGGAATGTAAATTGGTGCAGCCACTATGGAGAACAGTATGGAGGTTCCTTAAAAAACTAAAAGTAGAACTACCATATGAGCCTGCAGTCCCACTCCTGGGCATACATCTGGAGAAAACCATAATTTGAAAAAATACATGCACTCCAATGTTCATTGCAGCACTATTTATAATAGCCAAGACATGGAAGCAACCTAAATGTCCATCGATGGAGGAATGGATAAAGAAGATGTGGTGTATTTATACAATGGAATATTAGTCATAAAAAAGAATGAAATAATGCCATTTGCAGCAACATGGATGGACTTAGAGATTATCATACTAAATGAAGTAAGCCAGAGAAAGATAAATATCATATAATATCACTTATATGTGGAATCTAAAAAAAGAATGATACAAAAATGAACTTATATACAAAACAGAAATAGACCCACAGGACATAGAAAACAAACTTACGGTTACCAAAGAGGAAAGTGTGTGGGTGGGGAGGGGTAAATTAGGAGTTTGGGATTAACATATACATGCTACTGTATATAAAATAGATAAACAAGGACCTACTGTATAGCTCAGGGAACTATAACTCAGTATTTTTTAATAACCTATAAGGGAAAAGAGTCTGAAAAAAAATAGATACATATGTACGTATAATGAATCACTTTGCTGTGCATCTGAAACTAACAACATTGTAAATCAACTATGTTTCAATTTAAAAAAAAAGATAATGGGAGAGCAGTGATATGGATGCTGTATTCGGAAGCAAGGAGGACAAAAACCCCACCATTTGACCATCAGGCACTTAAGAGTAAAATACCCAAAGCTAGAGGCAGTAGGGATAAATCTTTCTGAGAAGACATTGACAGAATAGGAGAGTTGTTTTTTATGGATGGAACATATGGAAGAGTTTGAGAAGCAGGAAGAAGTGGAGAGCTGGATCAGAGGCAAGCCAGTAGGGTGGGTAAATGACAGGGGGAAAGAAAGGGTCTAATATTTTATATGTTGGCCGATGAAAATAGAAAACAGAAAGTAAGTTAGACCCCGGCTGTGTCTTTGTGAAGGTTTACCAATGGCCCTACTGGACTGAAGGTTTGGTTCACCCAGCTTAGAGCAGTGTCAGATCAGCAACTATGGTTCAAGTGTGCATGGCCCTGGGGGAGTCTAGGCCTAGGGGAGGTGTCCCCAGTTACTACTAAGTTATTACTCTTCGGAGTTACTCTTTGGAGTAAGAGTAGCACTTTCCTAATTCAATAAGAATTTATAGAACAAACTAAGCATGATAATAATACCTATCTTACAGGATATTGTGACAGTTAAATAAGGTAATATACATACAGCACATAGCACTGGCCTAAGATTAGTTTATAAATGTTAGTTGCTATATGATTATGATTGTTATTAGATATTCAGGTTTGTTAAATGCATTTCTTTTTTCTTTTTCTTTTTACCTATTTTGAGGAACTGAGGCATTAAAGCTTGTGTATTCAGGATTTAGTATTTTTGGTGATTTAGTAAATTTTTGCTGAATTTTAAAATTGGCATTTCAGTAAAAATAACTTACCAATAATATGAATTAGTTACATTTTTTCAGGAGCTTATGATTATTGCTTTATTGCAGAAGTGAAAGCATGTAGGGGGAAATAAGATATTTACTGCTAAGTCTCAATGAGAGGTGCTGTAAGATATGGTAGAAAGGTAATACAGGGGAACCAGTCTTGGTTGGAGGAGCAGAGACTGGTCTAGTCCCAGCTGTCTTTACCTGGCTGCATTACCTGGCCAGGTTATTTACTTTGTTTCCTTATTAGTGTAGACAGAAGTTTGAGTTCACATGGAGCATTTGGGGTCAAATCTGGATTTAAATCAGAGTGTCGTCATTGAACTTCTGATATTATCTTCTGGTCCTACAGAATTAGGATAATAATAACTTCAAATCATTGCTGTAAAGAGTAGATGAATTGGAATATTCATCTGGCCTGCTACTTAAGGCAGGTATCCTAACCTTGTTGAGCCTTAATTTCTTATCTGCAAAATGGGGCTTTGAAACTACTCACCCTTCGTGAAATATGACCAGAGAATTTAGAGAAAAAGAAACACAAATGGCCTTTAAACATATCAAAAGATGTACAGTCGTGCCATAAGAGAAATGTAAATTAAAACTATACTGAGGTACCAGATGGTCAAAAATCCAGATTTTTGACATGAGTCAAATGTTTGGTAAGTTATGGGTAATGGATACTCTTCTACTTCAGTGGTACAACCCCTGTATAGGCAAATTTAACATTAGCCAGCAAAGTTGGATAGCCATTTACCCTTTGATCCAGTGATCCTACCTCTAGAAATCTATTCCAGATATACACTGACAAAAATTTGCCCAATTTTTTTAATAGCAAAGCATTACAAAAAACCAAAATGTCCTTCAGTGAGGGCATAGCAAATAAAATATGGTATATCCAGACAGTGGATACAACTATAAAAATGTTTGAATAGTATCTCTACAGATCTCTAGTATATATAAATATGTGTCTGTGCATGTGTATGTTTAAAAAAAGGAATAGAACAGTAGATAGTAGGCTGCCTTTTATCTAAAAAAGATACATTTATATATATATATATATTTTGTGTATATATATGTTTATATTTTAAAACATTATGGTTTGACAACCCCAAACTAATAAATACGGTTTCCTATGAGGAAGGGAGGAAACAGAGTACTAGATGGAACAGTATTAAGATTGCAAGCTAGAATTGTCTGAATGTACCTTGTTTTGTTTTAGACTTTGAAACCGTATAAATGTTTTACATAATTGTAAAGCAAAATTAAAATGAAATCAAAACAAAAAAAGAGAGACAAACCCCTAAAAATTAAAAGCAAAATGAAAAAAATACCTATCAGTGTATTGAGTAGGAGGTTTAATCACATGGAAAGGAATTGTTTTTCTATACATCCTTACTGGAATCTATCCTAATGATAAAAATATAAATTGTTTTCATTAATTTTATTTTTAGTAATAATGCTTGTTTTTTCTATTCTGAAACTATGTAATTTATGTTATTTTTATATTTACTAGGATTCTGTAAATGTCATAAAAAAACAGAATTTTCATTGTAAGAGAAAAATAGATAAAAATGTAAAACAAAATAGGTAAAAACCCTATAATTCTAAATTTGAACTGGAAATAGCAGTGTGAACTCCTGATATAATTTCTTTTAAAAAGGTACAGATACAGTGATTAACCTTTACGACCAGATTGTGTATTCTAAATACCATTGAAGAGAATCAGGGCTTCTTGGAGAAATGGCTGATTACAGGTATAGGGGAGGAACATATTGTCATAGAAAGCAAGGAAAATATTTAAAGAATAATGGGGACAAATCAAAGGACTCATTGAGTAACATGAATGTGCTCCCACTAATCAGAGATAGGACAATTTGAGTATCAAACGAAAAGTAAATGCAATGGATTAAAACCCATCAACTGTGCTAAAACTTACAAGTTTAATAATGTGGGGGAAAAAAAGGCTCAGTTACAGAAAGAACAGTAAAAGTAGAAAACTGGTATCAAATTCAATTAAGGTAATATATAAAAATGGTTTGAAAATTTAAGGTTCTATTCAAATACACTTTGTAGCAGTGTTTAAAAGTATAAAATTATAAAAGAAATGGTTAAGGTTAAAGTCTCCTATGTCCTCAGTTTTAATTTTTTTAATTTAAATTTGCATCTGTTCTTTTTTCACTATATTACCTTTTTCTTATTCTTGTAAGAATAAGAAAAGTTATAGTTATTAGACTCTATTCTATTTGACCTTGTTATATGTAATATTTATCTTAAAATTGGTTGATAATTTTACTAAAAAATTTTAAAACAAAGTCAAATGTTAATTATATAGAGCAGAAATCAGCAAACTATTTCTGTAACAGACCAGATAGTAAAAATTTAGGCTTTACTGGCCACACTGTCTCTGTCACAAATACAGGAAAACAGCCAGAGAGAGTTTGTAAATGGGTACAGTTGTTGGCTGTGTTCCAATAATATTTTATTTACAAAGACAGGCAGCAGACGTTGATTAAAAAGTATTAGGTGTATTAGGGTTTTGTTTGTTTGTTTTAACCTTTTATATCTTCCTTTCTAGGTATAAGGGACCACTGTTAGAAGAGCAAGCCCTTATAAAGGCAGCAGAGGGTGGACTATCTTCACCTGAATTTTCAGAGCTCTGTGTTTGGTTAGGCTCTCAAATAAAATCATTGTGCAACTTGGAAGAAAGTATCACTTCAGCTGGTATTGCTATTGAGTTTTATTTACTTTTCTGTTTACTAGTAAAATGAAATGATAGGTTATGATTTACAGTTTTATCTATAATGTGCTCACTGTACAAAGAAAAGTCATTACTACAAACAACTTCAATATGTGATTTAAATATCTTTGGATTAAATTTTATATTGACTAATCCAAAATTGGTTCTTAAATTTATATAAAATTATAAATAATTATTGTTTATCTGCTGCCTTGAATTTAGTATTGTTCTTTAGAAAAAGAAGAGTCTGAATTTGGTTATTTAAAAAGTTTAAGTTTTGAATACTGCTTATTTTGAATTAAGGTGTTTTTTCCCCCTAAAGTATGCATATATTTAATCCCTAATTTAAGTTGTATTACCAAACCTATAACTCAGGACATGGATTCACATAGGAATACGTTTATAAAAAACTCCTGTACTAGCTCACAAGGTTTATTTAATTCACTACTGTACTGGTAGCTGGAGTTCTTGTGGGTCTTTGATTGGTAGAATTTCAGACATGTAATAAAATGAAAAATAAAATTTGTGGGGGCATTTGCTAGGAGACCAGTAGCCTTCCCTTCTGATGCTGTCCTTTTAAATTGTTTTTTTCCTTGCCAAATCTAATAGAATTCACTTGAAGCTAAGTAAAATAAGCTGAATTCAGAACTTATGACACAAGTTCCCACATAATTAGATGATGAAAGAAAGATAAGCGCTGAGGCTTAATTTGATGATAGCATTTATTATCCAAATCCATAGAAATACAATAGAAATGGATCATTTGCTCTGAAGCCAATTAATAATTATAGCCATAATAATGCTTTTAATATTTCAGTTACTAACATAAAATATTTCCATTTTATCTGCTTTTATGGAAAGCCCATTGGAAGATATCAGAGATTTAAATATAAAAATATTTATAATTTCATGATTAGATACTTATGTTCTTGAATTTAAATGTTGCTTTCCATATGTAGAAATATGTTTTGGTTACTTTGACCTAAGCTTTTGGGGTCACACATTTAAGGATTTAATGTCAAAGTGAAAATTTGGAATTGAATATAAAATTAAAATCAACTAGTGGTAGATTTGATAGTATCAGATTACATGGTAAATATTTAGTAAATGTTTTATACCTTTTCTTGTTTAAAGGGAAAGATGATCTAGAAAGCTTCCAGCTTGAGATAAGTGGCTTTTTAAAAGAAATGGCATGTCCATATTCTGTACTCGTATCAGGAGATATTAAAGACCGTTTAAAAAAGAAGGATGACTGTTTGAAACTTCTATGTAAGTTATGTTTCTTTGAACAATTTAAATGCATGTGTTTAATCTGGTTTGTGTTATTTTCAAGTCAAGATTTATGAACTTTAATGAATCATTAGATATTTTGTGTATTAGAAAGTTTTTAATATTTGGCTTAAAATATGAAACTAACTCAGAGATTTTTATATAAATGTAGTATAAATTCTACTAAAGTACTCTTTAAGATTTCTAACACTTATGATTTATTTGGCCAATGTAGAATGCCCAGTGTTTGTGACTTGTATGGTACTTCAGTAATTTTTCCTTCACCTAATTCATCTCTTTACATTTATGACTAATTGGCTAAAGTGGTGATCTCCAAACTGCTATTTAATCTTAAAACTCTCTGAAACTAGGCTGCTAAGCAGATTATTAGATGATAGGCACTGAATGATGGTTCAAAAATATTCATTGATCCCTTTCTACTGTACCAGAAACTGCTCTAAGCATTAGGGATGTATCAGTTTAAAAAAAAAATTGTGCCCTTGTGCCACTTGAATTTTAGTGAGTGTGGCCTATTTTCATCAGGGGTGAATTTGGAGTACAGATTACCTATATCTAAACAATTACTATGAATAACATCCATTTATTTATATTGGCTCCCTTAAAATTTTTTTAAATTCAGTTAGTTTAATTTCATGCTATTTTGGAAGTTCTACAAGCGGTGACTATTTGAAAGAATTTTTCTAACATCTTCTATTATTGAAGATTTCTATTTTAGGTTGTACCATTTATAAAAAGATGCATGTGATATATTCCTCTATGTTCTAGTGTTAAAATGTTAGTTTCATTAGAGCAGAAATCATGTTTATGTGTTTAACTACTGGTGGTGTTGGAAGTGTTGACATTTGAATTATCTTGTTTGTTTCGGGGAGGATAAAAATTATGTGCCCTTCCCCCTTTTCTTACACTATTTCCTTGTCTTCCTCCCATTCAGTGTAAGTCACTGATTTAATGAACCATTGTTACTAATGGGAGGTCACAGTAACCCTTAGGTGTATTGGGACACAAAGGAAGGTAAGAAGCACTGGCCATGAGGAACTTGCATATAGATATAGGTAATCCTTAGATTACCTTATCCTTAACCTTAGATATAGGTAATCTGTAATTCTTTATGTTAGTCAGTGAGAACTGTGTAAATCATCATGTTTCCCTTTTTGCCTTTGCTTCTAAGAAGCTCAGCAATAACGGTAATACAAGTTTCTGGTCCAAATAAAAGTAAAGAGGAGATATAAGAGAGGTTGGTATAGTTTTTTCTGATTATAAACATACATGCTCAGGAGGTGTGGTGAAATGGGGAATTGTTAAATGAGTACAAAGTTTCAGTTGAGGAAGATGAAAATATTCTGGAGATGGATGGATGGATGGTGGTGATGGTTATACAACCGTGTGAATGCACTTAATGCCACTGTACACTTAAAAATAGAATGGTAAATTTTATGTTACATGTTGAAAAAATACATGCTCATCATAGAAATCTTACAAAGTAGATAAATATGAAAAGAAGAAAATAATTTATAATTTCACTCCCCAGAGAGGATCATGAATAACTTTTCAGTGTATTTCCTTTTCCTTCTCTTTTTCCTTTGTACACACATATTTAAATAAGATTTAGATCTGTTACAGATGTAGTTCCTGCTCTTCCTCTTCTTCATTTAATGTATTGTGAGCATTTTCCCATCACTTAGTATTTTTTGAAAAAATGATTTAAATTGGCTACATAACATTCTATGTTATGGGCATTTTTACTTAAGATTTCAAATTTGGGGGTATTTGGATTTTTCTAATTTATCTATCTATCTATCTGTTTATGGCTATGTTGGGTCTTTGTTGCGTGTAGGCTTTCTCTAGTTGCGGTGAGCGGGGGCTACTCTTCGTTGCGGTGCGTGGGCTTCTTATTGTGGTGGCTTCTGTTGTTGCAGAGCATGGGCTCTAGGCGTGTGGGCTCAGTAGTTGTGGCTTGCGGGCTCTAGAGCGCAGGCTCAGTAGTTGTGGCGCATGGGCTTAGTTGCTCCACTGCATGTCTAATCTTCCTGGACCAGGGCTTGAACCTGTGTCCCCTGCATTGGCAGGCAGATTCTTAACCACTGCGCCACCAGGGAAGTCCCAATTTTTCTATTTTAAATTAATTTTTTTGTTCATATTTTTGGTTACTTAGACAAAGATCATGAACATTTAAAAAAATTCTCTGGTCTAGATATATTGCCATAATTTGCTCCAGAAAGGTTATACCAATTCACAATCTTACCAGCATCTATTTCAGCTTTATCTTTAGTTTGACTACCTTTAAAACATACTGATATAATAAGCTTCTTCATGTTCTTTTAGAATTGTTTGCAACGTGTGTAAAATGAAAAGGGCCACATTCCTTACTATGTGGAGAGCTTTTATAGAGATAAAAACTCACTGGACTACTGAGCCTGCGCGTCTGGAGCCTGTGCTCCGCAAAAAGAGAGGCCACAACAGTGAGAGGCCTGCGCAACGCGATGAACAGTGGCCCCCGCTTGCCACAACTAGAGAAAGCCCTTGCACAGAAACGGAGACCCAACACAGCCAAAAAAATAAAAATAAATATAAATAAAAAAACTCACTGGAAAAATATGTAAAGTACATAAGGCATGAAAAGGCATTCTACAGAAAAAAGTTAAAAAAAAATTGTTTCTAAACATGAAAAGATGCACAGTTATACCCCAGAGTTAAAGAGTTACAAAAGAAAAAAAAAAAAGGATACCATTTTTCACTTACCAGACTAGCAAATACCAGAAAAAAAAAAAAGTCATAATACAAGTTTGGGGGGAGTAAGCCTTCTCATATACTACAGGCGTTGGAGTGTGGTGGGAGAGTAATTGGTACAATCTTTTGGAAAGGCAA
Source organism: Lagenorhynchus albirostris (assembly GCF_949774975.1). NCBI lineage: Eukaryota > Metazoa > Chordata > Mammalia > Artiodactyla > Delphinidae > Lagenorhynchus > Lagenorhynchus albirostris. The sequence continues at coordinate 82,310,576 of NC_083095.1, forward strand.
ATTTTCAATAACACAATTAAAATTCACCTGTCTTTTGACTTGGCAGTTCAATGACTAGGAGTTCATACTAACTGTACAAAGATATATGAAAATAATGTTCATTATGGCATTGTTTGTAGTAGTTAAATAGAAATGGTACATCTTTGCAGTGATATCATTCTATAGCCATTAGAATGAGTAGATAAAATGTGTAAATATGGAATGATCTCTAAGATATATTGGTAAATAAAAAATATACAGAACATGTATCGTATGCTCTTGTTTCTCTAAAAGAAATAAAAGTGCATAGGTGGTAGAGACATATACTAAATATATACACACACACACACACACACACACACACACACACGCACATGCCTAAAAATATGCCCAAGAAACTAACACTGCTGATTGCCTCTGGGGAGGGGGAATCTGAGGATCTGTGGTGGGAAGAAGACTTTTCACTGTATTATTTCCCATCTGTGAGGATTAGCATTTTAAATACTAGACTGAACTCTTGTTTGTACTGTTACATACAGCATGTTTCCATAGAACAAAGACAGACTTCAGCCATGATTGTGCACAAAATATAAATTTTTGAAGAACTGGTGATCTGCTTAATGAAGTTAAAAAATCAGAGGGACCTTGGCATAGTCCTCATGTGCAAAGTTTGATACATGTTGGTCTTAACTTTTTGTGGATTCTTTAGACTATCGTGTATAAATTACATGAAAAAATCTTAAATTAGTGGCTCTCGATCCTGCCTGCCCATGAGAGTCACCTTGGGTCTAAAACCACACAGATTCCCAGATCCTACTTCAGACCTACTGGTTCAGAATCTCTGAGGGTGGGACCCTGGTACTTGTACTTTTAAACAATTTCTCAGATATTTTTTCTGCTCAGCTGAAGTCGAAACTGTTGTATTAAATTGTGTGTGTGTATAACTTTAAACAAATAAAAACAAACCCCAATATCTTTACTGTTGTAAAAGTTAATTTTAAAAAAGACTGTAATGATTTAAGATAATTTTTTGCTTTCCAAAATGATATTTTTTAGTTTTTTTTAATTGAAATAGAGTTCACATAAAATATTGTTAGTTTCAGGTGTACCACATAGTGATTTGACATCTGCATACATTATGAAATGGTCATCATGGTAAATCTAACCATCTGTCCCCATACAAGGTTATTACAGTATTATTGACCATATTTTATATTGTGTGCTACACCCCCATGGCTGATTCCTTTTCTTTCTGGAGGTTTGTACCTCTTAAGCCCCTTCACCTATTCTACCCCACCCCCACACCCCTTCTTTCTGGCAACTACCTATTTGTTCTCTGTGTATATGAGTCTGTTTCCATTTTGTGTTGTTTGTTTTGTTTTTTCCATCTAAGATTTTTGAATGATTTTTTAAAATATGGCTGTTGAAAGGATGAAATAAAATGTTGACAGTGAAAGGACTTGTGAACAGCCTGGGGTGGTCTGTCTTAAAGGCAGTTTTTCAAATTGCTCAATCTGCTTAATCAGTTAAAGCTATACATTCTCCCCTGGCTTGAGCTGTGCATATCAGAGAGAGAATATTTTATCAGTCTTACACATTCTTAAGCATTTTAAAATTGTTGAAGTACAGGTGGGTCTCTCCTACTAGGCTTTAAACTCTTTGCAAGTAGGCACTATTTAAAAAAAAAAATTCCTTCTGCCCTCTTTATTATTCTTTCTTTTTGTGATAAGAATACTTAATGTAAGATTTACTGTCTTAGCAAATTTTTAAGTGTACAATATAGTATTGTTAACTATAGGCACTATGCTGTAAAGTAGATCTCTAGGACTTATTCATCTTATATAACCAGTATGTATCAAACTTTGCTTATGAGGACTATGCCAAGGTCCCTCTGATTTTTTAACGTATTTATTTTTTTTTGGCTGCGTTGGGTCTTAGTTACTGCGCGCGGGCTTTCTCTAGTTGTGGCGAGTGGGGACTACTCTTCGTTGTGTTGCACGGGCTTCTCATTGCGATGGGTTCTCTTGTTGTGGAGGACAGACTCTAGGCGCATGGGCTTCGGTAGTTGTGGCTCGCGGGCTCTAGAGCGCAGGCTCAGTAGTTGTGGCGCACGGGCTTAGTTGCTCCGCGGCATGTGGGATCTTCCCAGACCAGGGATTGAACCTGTGTCCCCTGCATTGGCAGGCAGATTCTTAACCACTGCGCCACCAGGGAAGTCCTGGTCCCTCTGATTATAAAACTTCAATAAAACAGATCACCAGTTCTTCAGAAATTTATATTTAACCAATATAAAATTTATATTTAACTAAACGCCTTGTTTCCTCCTTCCCCGGCCTGGCAATCACCATTCTACTTTCTACTTTAGGAGTTTGACTGTTTTAGATTCCTCATAAAAGTGATATCATTAGTATTTGTCTTTCTGCGTCTGGCTTATTTCTCTTTGCACAGTGTCCTCCAGGTTCATCCATGTTGTCACAAATGGCTGGATTTTCTTCTTTTTTAAAGCTGGATAATAATTCCATTGTATACATATACCACATTTTCTTTATCCATTCATGTGTTGAAGGACATCTAGGTTGTTTCCAAATCTAGGCTGTTATGAACAGTACAGTAGTGAATATGGTAGTGAAGATCTCTTTGAGATCCTGATTTTCCCTTTGCATGTATACCCAGAAGTGGGATCTTTAAAGCATTCTTGTGCATTTTAACATTATTTGTTTTTCCCTTTTCTTATTATAGTATTTTTAAGTACAGAGCTTCAAGCTTTACAGATATTACAGAACAAGAAACGTAAAAGTTCTCAATTAGATAAAAATAGTGAAATTTATCAGGAAGTTCAAGCTATCTGCGATACCCTTGGTATTCCCAAGTCAACAACTTCTGACATTCCGCTTATGCTGAACCAAGTGGAATCAAAGGTATTGTATTTGTTTTATTTTTCATTTCCCCCAAATTCAGTTAAATGCTGATATGTAAATGTTGAATTAAAAATGAAAATACAGTTGACCCTTGAACAATGTGGGACTTAGGGGTGCTAACCCTCTGCAGAGTCGATAATTAACATACAACTTCACTGTTGTCCCCCTGTATCTGCAGTTCGCATTTGTAAATTCAACCACCGGTGGATCAGATAGTACTGTAATTTTATTTAGTGAAAAAAATTCACATATAAGTGGACCAGCACAGTTCAAACCCATGTTGTTCAAGGGTCAACTGTATTTCCTTTAAGTACAAGATATACATTCTATTTAAAGAAACATTTATCTTCGTGTAAACTAAATTTTGGATTTGGAGTTAATATGCATGTGACCTAATTTGACTGTAAGTAATATTCGGGAATCAGATCTTAATGAGTGAGTGCTAGGCTTTGTGAAGGTTTGCCCTGATAGAAATCCTTTTGCAAATTTAAGGGTCCCTTTTCTAAACAAGGTTGTATTACGGTATAATGAAAGAAGTATAGTTATCCTATGAAGTCAAAGGCAAACTAAATTTCTTTTTAATGGATGTTGTTAATAGAATTGCAGTGTGGTTGTCTTTGGCAGTGAGCAAAGAAATGCACAATTTCTGGTGAATAAGTGTTTAGTAAATGTTTGTTGTATAGTGAATAAATGAATGAGTACCCTGATGGAGTAGTTAAAAACAACTAAAACCTGTGTACTTCTAGCTTTTTTTTCCCCAGTTATTAAACTGTCCTTGTTCCCAGTCAAGCCATCGATTAGAGAGAATGATACTCTCACAGACTAAATTCTGGCTTAATTCCTAGGTTTTGTAGGAGTCCTCTAGGGGAATAATACAAGATTCATTTTTAAGGAAAAGAAAATTCTCACCCTCAAGAATAGGTACTAAAACTCTGTTTTTAGACATGCTGTTTTAAACTAAATTCTTGAATAAAGTACTCTTTGCATTGATAATTTATGAACTGAAAAATAAAAAGATTTGTCTTACTGAATGTCAGAGAATTTTAGTATCATTAAGATGAAAACACAGTATAAAAACTTTTTTTTTCCCCCTAGAACTTGTAAACCAAAGAATAAGCCTATGAATCCCAGCTCAGAAACACTGGTTAGAGTGTAGAGTTAATAAGTTGCTCTTCAGAATTTGTTTCTCTGGATTAAGAATGATCTGGGGTTGGCTAAAATATCTGGGGCTATTTCAAATTGAGACAGATTTCTAGACTCTTCCTAATCTCCCAGTGCTTACACATATTGATCCCAGAGAGGTTTTTTCCTTTTATGAATTTCAGTTAGAATTTAAAAATACCCCCAAACCTCTTTTCCCTGCTTAAAGCAGGCTGTAATGCCTGTGTTCAAGTGCTGGCAGGCTAATTATAAGGTAGTAGTTACTATGGCCATCATGGCTAAATATTTACCTATAATGACTTACTTCTCCATTCAGTTCCTATCAAAAGCAAAAATTTCCATATTTTCTTCTATGTACGATGTGTCCAGAAGACACTTCTCACCATTGGGGAGGAAATTTATCATTATCTTTTAGCTCGAAGCTGTTCAAATGTAAATCTAAAGTAATTATAGTAATATTAACAGCACACATACAGCATTTACTGTGCTAAATGTTTATATGTAATAACTCATTGCATTCTTACATCACCTATAATGAAGTAGTAATATTATTATTTACAACAGCCATTTGAGAAAATTGAGGTACTGAAAGATTTAATAAATTAGACAAGCAAGTTTCTAAGTAGTAGTAGTGGTAGACTGGAGTTTCAAACCCAGGTGGTCAACCTCAGAGTCTGCTCTTAACTCCCTCTTTATCACAAGTAATTCTCAAAGTTATTAAAACTGTTATCTAATGTTGAAATACAGGGAATGTGATTATATGTGAGAAACTTAAGCATGCATTCAGAGTCCCTCTTGAGTAAGGGGTTATGACTAAAACTTTTAGTAGTATATGAAATATCAAAATCGAAGGTACTTACAATAGTGAGGAATCTACAGAAATGGTATGTTTTAAGAAAATAATAATTCTTTTCAATGTGTAAGAGCAGTGTCAGTAATCACTGTTGTAGTGGTAGATTTACTGTGATGTAAAGCTTAAGCTTTGGGACCCCCTAATTTGCACAAGTTCTTTCTAAGCTCATTTTTCAAAAATAGCTTTCTCAAGATTTAATTTAAGTGCTATAAAATTCGCCCATTTAAAGTGTACAATTCAATGAATTTTAGTATATTTACAGAGTACAACATCATCAAAATCTAATTTTAGAACATTTCCATCATTCTCAGAAGAAACCATGTGCCCATTTACAGTCACTTCCCATTACCACCACCAGTTTCCAAGCTAATTTTGTGTTCATAATTTTTAATTCTTTTTAAAAGAGGTCCCCCAACATTAAATAAGGTTCATACTCCTCAAAATGTGAACTCTTCCTGATTATTTTCTCTAGTTACTTTATAACTAAGCAACTGTAAATATTTCATTCTGTTTGAATGACCTCTGATATTGCTGAAGCAAAAGCGAATGTCTAAATCTTGTTCACCAAAATAAAAATGTTTCAAGTAATTCAAATCAGTGGCTTTGCAAAAGTAATGAAATGTGTATGTGGCGACTAATTGAGAGGGCTTGCTCTCCTGTGTTGTCTTGCTAAACAATGGAATGTGTACAGAATATTTCAGGGAGTAAAACCAACATACTCAGCAAAGGTTTTAGTATCCCTTTTGAGAATTTGTCAGCATGTAAGAGCGTGCCATCTTAAGAAGAAACTCTGAATTTATTTCACATATAAATTATAGATTCTCATAATAAAACCTTTTAGTAGCTACTTCTTTAGTTGTCCATGTACATTATTTCTTACTCTGGAAAAGGTGTGCTATAGCTTGAATTAATGTAACTAATGCTTCTTTGAGAAAGATACTCTGCATTGTAGTGATATTCTTTCCTATTATGTGAAGGTATATTTTAACTATTTCTCTTTAACATTTTATTAATTCTCTAGCATTCAAAGCGTTTTAAGCAAGAATAAGATCGTTTTAAATTAGGGATACACATTTTCACAATCTTTTATGTTTAATTTTAGGTGAAAGATATTCTCTCACATGTCCAGAAAAATCACGTGGGAAAACCACTGCTGAAAATTGATTTAAATCTGGAACAGGCGGTAAGTCACCCCCCCCACCTTTTTATTAGCTTTATGTAATTAAAGTAGTGAATATGACTTAATTTTATAGATGGACATCTAGATTTTACAGTGTGTAGCATGCATTTTTTATATTGGAGAATTAAAATGGAATGATATTCTAGAACAGTAGGTCCTAACATTTCTTCACTCAGATTATTAATTAAAAAAAAAAAAACCTGGCCAAAAGTATTTATAGTCCCTAATATGTTAGCATAGTTGTAATTTGAAAAGTGTAGTAGCTCAACGCCAACAAGATGGGAAGTTGTTGGTATTTTCTTTCCTTATTGGTCCAGACTACTTTGCAAGTTGACGTTTTATGTAAATTAACATGTTTGATTGAAGATCAGGTAAACTGTACCAATTGTAGAGTTTAATTTGTATGTTTAGTATCTTCCGAATATTTTATATGTTCTATCAAATATCTTTATCTAAATAATTTACTGTAAAGTCTCATGGGATCAGAAAATGACCATCAAGTACCACCTTTTGAATTAATAGGACGTATTGACCACAATTCTGAAATTTCTTTTCTGTGCATAATGAGTCTAAATATTCCTTAGGAACAACTGGAAAGAATCAACGATGCCCTTTCCTGTGAATATGAGTGCCGTCGGCGGATGTTGATGAAACGATTAGATGTAACAGTGCAGTCCTTTGGATGGTCTGATAGAGCAAAGGTAAGGCTGTTTTTCCATTTGTGTCCTGTAGGTGGTACTCTGTGACAGCTCTTCCAGGCTCTCTTGTCTGTTAGGTAACGATGCCACATTTGTACTTTATCACTCTGTCTGAAGCTCCTGCCCAGGCCAACTGCTGGTCTTAAATAATGATCCTGGTCTTGTATAAGTCCCTGTTTGCAAATATCTTAATTTCTCCCCATATCTTTCACATTTATTTAAAATTCATAGATGTTGTGATTTATGCAAGGATGTACATAAAAGAAGGCATCATATGTGATAGTGAGATAGATATAGTGAGCAACTGGTCAAGAAAGAAGGATTTACTGCTAAACACCCTACAGTACACAGGATAGCCCTTCACAACAAGATCTGTCTGGTCCAAAAGATCAAAAGTAGTGGTTGACAAAATCTGTTTCTGATGATATGAGATCAGATTTTTCTTTATACATAATATATTGTTATTTTCATTCAACAAATAGTTGAATGCCTACTCTATTTCATGTACACATTAAAGGACATTTATTAAAACATATTTGAACAGCAAGTGCAATGTGGCACACTGTACACAAAAAGAGGTGACTCTTCTGTAAGCATCATGCCTGTCTGCTTATTGTGCTTACTGTCGCTTTGTTTATTTAACTAATGTGAGGTTCATTATTCTTTTTCAGCTTTGCAATCTGGTTAAAGTAACACATCACTCCTCAGTGTTATCCTGTCTAAATCTTCTCTGATAAATAGCACCTGTCTGCAGAAAGCACCTGCTCAGAAGCAGTGTTAGACTCCCTGTTACTGTTAAGCTTGTGAGAGGTCACCCAGGCTGAGAGGAAAGAAATTAACAGACAAGCTGCTACTGTGTTCTGAAATGATGGGACTGAGGCCACGTATTCTCTGGTTTCTCTCCTCATGGCCTTTGCAGTCTTTCCAGTATAGTATGTCTCTCTTCCTATTCCACAGAGGGATCAAAACCCTTTTTTCCCATTTGATATATGTCTAAATCCTTTTATTCAACTGTCGAAAAAGTAAAATACTGATTTCTTTTTTCAAAAGAAAGAAGGATTTAGGAATGAATCAGGTAGCCCTGATGCCTGAACAAACCTTCTTAAAGGTGGCTTAAGGCTGTGGAGTGTGTTCCAGTTGAAGAGGGTGTTGGAGGGTGGGGGCATTCCCAAATATGGATCTCTTCAGGTAGTTTTCTAGAGAGCTGTCACCCATCATTCCCATTATATGCCTGTAATCTGTACCCAGGCGGCGTCTGGGATCCTCCACTCCAGACTGTAAGCTGGGACAATTATAGGAAAACATTTGCTTCCCCTGTTTGAGGGAGCATTGTGTCCTGTGCTCCTTGATGTCCAGTGTCTGAAAATCACTGGTTCTCGTGGGTTGTCCAGTTTTATAGTTGTTTCAGGTAGGAGGGTAAATCTGTGCCTGTTACTCTCAGATATTATTATTACATTGTTTGGATTAACTGGGTAGTTGTCCTGCCCCCATATTGTATCAACTGGGGTCATTTATGCAGCTTCATTCAACTGATACCTGGGCTGGGTTGGGCTGGAACATCCAAGACGGTTGCCTCACATGTCTGGGTTTTGCTAACTGTTTCTTGGGGTGCTTCACTTGTCATCTTGGCCCTTAGGTGGTCTCTCTCTCCATGTGGTGCCCCACATTGGTTTCCTATGGCTGCTGTAATAAATTACCACAAACTTCGTGGTTTAAATAATACACATTTATTTTCTTACAAATCTAGAGATCAGAAGTCCTAAAATGAAGGTATTGGCAGGGTTGCATTCCTCCCGGACACTTCAGGGGAGAATCTGTTTCCTTGCATTTACTAGCTTCCAGATACCACCTGTGTACCTCGAGTCATGACCTCATCCTCCATCTTCAAAATCAATAGTGTAGGATCTTCCATTCTTTCTCCTTCTGCTTCCATTGTCACATGCCTTCTGCTGTCTCTCTCTTATCAGGAGCCTTGTGGTTACACTGGGCTTACCCAGATAATCCATCTCAAGATCCCTAACTTAACTCACATCTGTATCTTCAAGGTGACATATTCACAGGTTCCAGGGATTAGGATGTGGAGATCTCGGGGGAGCCATTCTGTTTACCAGGTGTCTTCTAATTGGAGTTTATTTTTTTCCTGCATTGTATTTTGTTATCATATGCGGCTGCTGCTTTTTTTTTTCTTTTTCTCTTTTTTAAATATACTTTTAAAAATCAAGTATTCTAATGAGTCCTCTTTTCTATACTTTCCCTCCTAAAAGCTTGTATCCTTCTACTGCAGTTTGGGCTGTTTGCGTGCCTATCCTTGGCTACTCCACTATTTCCTGGATTCCATGGCCTTCTCTTTCATTGTTTATTCCCTCAATCTGCCATAGTAAGTCCACAAATAACTTCCTAACAAAGGGTGCATAGGAGTGATTTTTCTGAACCCTTGAATTCTAAAAATGTTTATTCTGCTGCCACATTTGATTGATAGTTTGGGTAAATATAAAATTCTAGGTGGAAAACATTTTTCTCTAAGAATATCGAAGGCAAAAAAAAAAAAGAATATTGAAGGCATTGCTTCATTGTTTTCTAGCATATAGTGCTGCTGTTGAGAAACCCAGTGCCATTGCCTGTCCTTTTGGATGACCTTTTATTTTTCACTGGGAGCTTTTGGACCCTCTTCTTTTTTTGAGAGTTACATTTTATTTGACAGACTTGCTGAGGACTTAAGCCTGGAAGACAGCCTCTCAGATGACTCTGAGGGACTGCTCTGAAGAGAGGTAAGGGAGGAGTCAGGATATATAGGAGTTTTTGCAAGGAACGAGGTAGTAGGAACATCAAAAGATCATTGTTAAAAAAAAAGAAAGAAAGATCATTGTTAATTAAAGAAAAACAGGGACTTCCCTGGTGGTTGGACTCTCTTCTTTATCCTTGGAGTTCTGAAATTTCACGGCATATGTCAGTCTGGGTCTTCCTGAATTCATTGTGCTAAACATTAGGTGGGCATTTCAATCTGTAGACTCTTAGCTTTTATATTTCTCTTTATTAATTTCTTCCCTTTTGTTTTCTCTTTCTGAAACTCTTGTTATTCAGATATTAGACCCCCTGGATAGATCCACTTGAGTTTCTTTATTTTTTTTCTCATTTTCTGTCTCTTCCTTTTTGATTGACTTTCTTGGAAATGTCCTCAATTTTATTTTGTGCTTGGCACTAAATTTTTGTTTCTGCCATAATTTTTTCATTTCCAGGAATTCTTTTTGCTTCTTGAGTTTTCCTTTTTCATGTTTTTTTTTTCTTGTTTTATGAATGTGCTATCTTCTTCAATGGGGATGAAAAATTTTTTTAAAAAAAGGTTGTTTTTTTTTTTCCCCCCTTTAATTATTTCTGTCTCTTCCAGGGCAATTTTTGGTTTGTTTTTCTTGGTCTCTCTCTCGTGGTGGCTTTCTTCAAATCATGATGGTCCTTTGTTGTCCATATTTAAGAGAAGACACTGAAAAACTGATTGGGAACTGTAGTCGTTGATCAGGATTGTTGATGTCAGACTCTGGAGCTGCCTCCTGTGCTGTGGAAATTCCTGATGCTCATTTGGAGAAGTCTTTTCTCTGTAGCTGCTCAGTGTTTCAAGAAGGGAAGCCTCATTTTTTTTTCTATACATTATTCTCCTTTGGCCAGAGGAGGAGGAGTGGCAACATGGCACCAGGGGTTGGAAGAATAGACTATTCCACAAATAGACAGTTAACCCCTATTTTTGGCTCCCAGTTTCATTTTCTGAGATGTTGGTTCCCTTCTTACCTGTATCCCCTTTTTCCATTCTGTTTATTGTAGTATATGTATATTTTTTGAAAAAAATAATTTAGTGTGTTTGAGAAAATACCTTTAGGAAATATCTTGATATCTTCTCATCTTGGTCTTTTTTCATCATGTTTTAGGACAAGGAGGTTGTGTTTTTGTTGTTTTTCCCTTAGTCCGGAAGATTTTTTAAATACCTTTTTTCTCAGAGTATAGGTCAAATTTTGGCCTTTCATGCCATCCTTTTCAATTGATTATGTGAGTATATACATTTATACCCTGAGTTTTCTTTTCTTGTTAAATTTAATATATCTTTATCTTATTCTCCCTATTTCATGTGTCTGATGTTGAATGACTCATCAAATATTGTTCTACAGCATTTAAAATCTTTTGCATACAGATATACTCTATTGATTGACATTGAGTTTTCCTTTAATTTTGTCTCCTTTGACCCTGTAATGAAATTTTTGGCAGCTAAATTTTTGTTCATGTCCATGATATATTCCTAAAAGTGGAATTCCTTGATCAAAGAATATGCATTATAATGCTTTTGATGCACACTCCAGAGTTGCCCTTCAAAAAGATTATACATGTTTATTAGTATGGTTAATCTGGTTTCTCTGTTACTTTGCTGGTATTGAAATAGGACTGAGTATACTTTTATAGTTTGCTTTTTTTTTTTTTTTTTCCTGAATATATTGTGATCATGGTCCCATATCTCTAAAAGTTCTATTTCGGTGTCCTTTTAAAATTGATTTTTAATTTATTTCTTATTTTTTGAGTTATAATTCACCATCTTAAAGTGTACAGTTCAGTGGTTTTTAGTATATTCACTGTATTCTGTGCCATTATCTAATTCCACAACGTTTCCCTCACCGCCAAAAGAAACATGCACCTATTAGTGGTCATTTGTTGTACCTTCAACTTCCTTTTCTGACACTCACTACTATAACCTACTTTCTGTCTCTTTGGATTTGCCTGTTCTGGATATTTCATATATATAAGGAGTCATACAATATGTGGCTTTTTATGTCTGGCTTCTTAGCATAATGCTTTCAAGTTTCATCCATGTTGTCCCATGTAACTGCACAATCAGCCCTCCATGTCTGCAGATGTGAAACCCATGGATTCCTAGGAATTCCTAAATGGAAATTTACTGTGTGAAAGGTTATGACTCTTAATGCTCTTGATTCACATCACCAAATTGTTTTTTTACAAAGTTTGTATGAATTTAAGCTCCTACAAGTAGGGTAAATGAAATTTTGCCTTCACTTTAGCTTCTTTAGTATTTAGAATATTATCAATTTTATGGCTAACTTGATGGTTAAAAAAGACTAAGTTGTTTTAACTTGTATATTTTTTATTAGTGGTACAGTTGAACATTTTTTCATAAGCTTATTAGTCATTTGAATTTCCTCTTTTTTGAAATTTCTATTTGTGTCTTGTCTTTTTTTCCCCTTAAGGTCTTCCTGTTTTCCTTCTGATTGAGCTTTTTATATGTTAAGGAAGTTAGCTAGTTGCTTTATTTGTTGAAAATATTTTCCCCAGTGGTCTTTTGTTTTATGTCTTTTGCTGTGCAGAAATTTTAGTCTATAATATGGTTAAGTTTTTCAGTTTAAAATAAAACTTTAAACAGTGAACTCTTTTTAAAAATTTATAATTAATTTTTTTATTGGAGTGTAGTTGATTTACAGTGTTGTGTGAGTTTCTGCTGTACAGCAAAGTGAGTCAGTTATACATATACCTATATCCACTCTTTTGTAGATTCTATTCCCATATAGGTCATTACAGAGTATTGAATAGAGTTCCCTGTGCTATAAGGTAGGTTCTTATTAGTTATCTATTTTATATATAGTAGTGTGTCTATGTCAGTCCGAATCTCCCAGTTTATCCCTCCCCCCTCCCTTTCCCCCTTGGTAACCATAAGTTTGTTTTCTACATCTGTGACTCGATTTCTGTTTTGTAAATAGGTTCTTTTGTACGATTTTTTTGGATTCCACATATAAGTGATATCATATGATACTTGTCTTTCTCTGTCTGACTTACTTACTATGATAAACTCTAGGTCCATCCATGTTGCTGCAGATGGCATTATTTCATTCTTTTTTATGGCTGAGTAATATTTCATTGTATATATGTACCACATCTTCGTTATCCATTCCTCTTTTGATGGACATTTAGGTTGCTTCCATGTCCTGGTTATTGTAAGTAGTGCTGCAGTGAACATTGGGGTACATGTACCCTTTCTAATTATGGTTTTCTCCAGATATATGCCTATGAGTGGGATTGCTAGATCATATGGTAGCTCTACTTTTAGTTTTTTAAGGAATCTCCATACTGTTCTCCATAGTGGCTGTACCAATTTACATTCCCACCAACAGTGTAGGAGGGTTCCCTTTTCTCCACTCCCTCTCCAACATTTATTGTTTGTAGATTTTTTGATGATGGCCATTCTAACAAGTGTGAGGTGATACCTCATTGTAGTTTTGATTTGCATTTCTCTAATAATTAGTGACATTGAGCATCTTTTCATGTGCTTTTTTTTTTTTTTTGCATACAAATTCTTGACCTTATATATTCATTTTGTCATTTTTTCCCCTGCCTGTAATGGGTTTCTTAACACGAAGTCAGTCCATGCCCAGGATTTCTTTTTTTTTTGTTCATCAACATTAGACTATATTTTGCATTTATATAATAAAATATAGAAGACAATAAAAATAAGTGAGTATTGCTGTAAGCAACAACAGAAATAAAACACATGAGCAATATTCAGCAAAACAAGGCAGACATAAAATGATATACATTGTATGGTTTCTTTTTAAAAAATTCAAAACTGGGCAAAACAAATTTATGGTGAAGGTAGTAGTGATTATGGGAACAGAAAGCAGGGGTCATGACCAGGAAATAGTATAAGGAAGGCTTCCGAGGTGCTGGGAAAGTTCTGTTTCTTGATCTGAGTAGTGGTTATACTAGTGGGAGTTCAGATAACTCACATAAGTCATAAGTTTATAGTTAAACTTACGACTTATACACTTTTCTCTGTGTTATAACTTATTAAAAAAAGCTAAGACAAAAGCCTTATTTAGTTCATTAAGATCAGCAGTTGGCAAAGAATTACTGAATATTATTTTAGACACCTACAAAGTTCAAGGAAGTGTCTTAGGTGATCAAAGATTCCAAGTCCATTCCACTATCAAATATATATTTTTTTCTTATTAGTCATCCATATTATACACATCAGTGTATACATGTCAATCCCAATCTCCCAGTTCATCACACCACTCCCGCCCCACACCACTTACCCCCTTGGTGTCCATATGTTTTTTCTCTGCTTCTCTGTCTCAATTTCTGCTCAGCAAACTGGATCATCTGTACCATTTTCTAGGTTCCACATATATGCGTTAATATACAATATTTGTTTTTCTCTTTCTGACTTCACTCTGTATGACAGTCTCTAGATCCATCCACGTTTCAACAAATGACCCAATTTCGTTCCTTTTTATGGCTGAGTAATATTTCATTGTATATATGTACCACATCTTCTTTATCCATTCGTCTGTCGATGGGCATTTAGGTTGCTTCCATGACCTGGCTATTGTAAATAGTGCTGCAATGAACATTGGGGTGCATGTGTCTTTGAATCATGGTTTTCTCTGGCTATATGCCCGGGAGTGGGATTGCTGGGTCATGTGGTAATTCTATTTTTAGTTTCTTGAGGAACCTCCATACTGTTCTCAATAGTGGCTGTATCAATTTACATTCCCACCAACAGTGTAGGAGGGTTCCCTTTTCTCCACACCCTCTCCAGCATTTGTTGTATGTAGATTTTTTGATGATGGCCATAACAAGTGTGAGATGATACCTCATTGTAGTTTTGATTTGCATTCTCTAATAATTAGTGATATTGAGCATCTTTTCATGTGCTTTTTAGCCATCTGTATGTCTTCTTTGGAGAAATGTCTATTTAGATCTTCTGCCCATTTGTTGATTGGGTTGTTTGTTTTTTTGATATTAGGCTGCATGAGCGGTTTGTATATTTTGGAGATTAATCCCTTGTCAGTCACTTTGTTTGCAAATATTTTCTCCCATTCTGTGGGTTTTCTTTTAGTTTTACTGATGATTTCCTTTGCCGTTCAAAAGCTTTTAAGTTTCATTAGGTCCCATTTGTTTTTATTTTCATTACTCTTGGAGGAGGATCAAAAAAGATCTTGCTGCAGTTTATGTCAGTGTTCTGCATATGTTTTCCTCTAAGAGTTTTATAGTATCTGGTCTTACATTTAAGTCTTTAATCCATTTTGAGTTTATTTTTGTGTATGGTGTTAGGGAATGTGCTAATTTCATTCTTTTACATGTAGCTGTCCAGTTTCCCCAGCACCTCTTATTGAAGAGACTGTCTTTTCTCCAGTATATAGTCTTGCCTCCTTTGTCGTAGATTAGGTGACCATGGGTATGTGAGTTTATCTCTGGGCTTTCTGTACTGTTCCATTAATCTATATTTCTGTTTCTGTGCCAGTACCATACTGTTTTGATTACTGTAGCTTTGTAGTATAGTCTGAAGTCAGGGAGCCTGATTCCTCCAGCTCCGTTTTTCTTTCTCAAGATTGCATTGGCTATTCAGGATCTTTTGTGTCTCCATACAAATTGTAACATTTTCTTGTTCTAATTCTGTGAAAAATGCTATTGATAATTTGATAGGGATTGCATCGAATCTGTGGATTACTTTGGGTAGTATAGTCATTTTGACAATATTGATTCTTCCAATCCAAGAATATGGTATATCTTTCCATCTGTTTGTGTCATCTTTGATTTCTTTCCTCAATATCTTATAGTTTTCTGAGTACAGGTCTTTTGCCTCCTGAGTACAGGTATTTTATGTGGTGGTAGATGGGATTGTTTCCCTAATTTCTCTTTCTGATCTTTAATTGTTAATGTATAGGAATGCAAGAAATATCTGTGTATTAATTTTATATCCTACAACTTTACCAAATTCATTGATGAGCTCTAGTAGTTTTCTGGTAGCATCTTTAGGATTTTCTATGTATAGTATCATGTCATCTGCAAACAGTGATAGTTTTACTTCTTTTCCTATTTGGATTCCTTTTATTTCTTTTTCTTCTCTGATTGCCATGCCTAGGACTTTTAAATCTGTGTTGAATAAAAGTGGAGACAGTGGACATCCTTGTCTTGTTCTTGATCTTAGAGGAAATGCTTTCAGTTTTTCACCATTGAGAATGATGTTTGCTGTGGGTTTGTTGTATATGGCCTTTACTATGTTGAGATATGCTTCCTCTGTGTCCACTTTCTGGAGAGTTTGTATCATAGATGAGTGTTGATTTTTGTCAGAAGCTTTTTCTGCATCTATTGAGATGGTCATATGGTTTTTATTCAGTTTGTTAATGTCGTGTATCACATTGATTTATGTATGTTGAAGAATCCTTATATCCCTGGGATAAATCCCACTTGATCATTGTATATGATTGTTTTAATGTGTTGTTGCATTTAGTTTACTAGTATTTTGTTGAGGATTTTTGCATCTATATTCATCAGTGATATTGGCCTGTAATTTTCTTTTTTTGTGATATCTTTGTCTGTTTTTGGTATCAGGGTGATGGTGGCCTTGTAGAATGAGCTTGGGGGTTGTTACTTTCTCTGCAAGTTTGAGAAGGATAGGTGTTAACCCTTCTCTAAATGTTTGACAGAATTCGCCTGTGAAGCCATCTGGTCCTGGACTTTTGTTTGTTGGAAGTTTTTAAATCACTGTTTCAATTTCAGTACTTGTGATTGATGTGTTCATATTTTCTATTTCTTCCTGGTTCAGTCTTGGAAGCTTGTATCTTTTTGAGAATTTGTCCATTTCTTCTAGGTTGTCCATTTTATTGGCATATAGTTGCTTGTAGTTAAACAATGAACTCTTTATTATATTTGGAATCCCCTTAGTTATATGTTGATTATTATTATTATTTTACAATTAGACAACAGTTCATTGCAGCACGATTTAAAAAATCTATTTCTTTTCTCATTGCTCTTTTTTTTAATGTTTTAATATTCTTCATTTTTAGAGCAGTTAAAGGTTCATAGCAATATTGAACAGAAGGTTTTGAGATTTCCATTTACCTGCTGCCCCCCCCCCACATAACCCGCCCATCATCATCCCCCACGAGAGTAGTAAATTTTTGCAGCTGATGAACCTACATTGATACATCATTATTATCCAAAGTCCCATAGTTTATATTAGGTTTCACTCTTGGTGCTGCACATTCTATGGTTTTGAAAAAATACACAAAGACAGGTATCCACCATTATAGTATCGTACAGAATATTTTCACTGCCAGAAAAATCTTCTCTGCTTTGCCTATTCTTCCCTCCCTCCGCACAACCCCTGACAACCCATTTAATCTTTTTACTATCTCTATAGTTTTGCTTTTTCCAGAATGTCATATAGTTGAAGTCATACAGATTATTATTTTCAGATTAGCTTCTTTCACTTAATAATAGACATTTAAGTTTCCTTCATGCCTTTTTGTCTCACTGATCTTTGATGCCTCCTCTATCATTTATTGCATTCATGCATTTATGAGGCCCTGAATCTCAATTGCCTCTTTTGTTTCATCAATCTATTCCCCCTACCAGTTCCATTTAATTAGACCGAGGTAGGATAGTATAGTGTTATCTATACAACCACTCTAAAAGGATGTTTTGAAGATTAAAGATATGATATTAGATGAAGAATAAATAGCTTGGCTCATTTAACAAGTAGTCAATGAATGTTAACTCTTAAGGCAATGATGATTTAGATATCCCCTACCTCCCTGCCCACCACTCTCCCCCAAAAAATATTCCAGTAGGACTGCAATAATTCTATAAGTTAATTTTGAGGGAAACCAACAATACTCAATGTCCCCATCCAGAAACTTGGTATTTCTGTTTATTCAAGTTTTACTTCTGTTTTTGTAGATTTACTAATGTTTTCTTCTTAAAGGTTCTGTGTGTGTTTTTGGTACAGCTATTTTTAGGTATTTTGCTTTTTGTTAATATGAATGGGATTTTTTTTTCGTTACTTTTTATATGAGTTGTTACTGGTAGTTATGTAGCCTTTTAGCATCTGTTGGGCTTTTTTTTTCCTCATTCTACTTACAGATTATCAGATATTTGAATGTTTTGCTCCTCTGTTTCTTTGCTTGTGTTATTATCTCCTTTTTTTCTTTCTGAAGATTATGATTGCCATCGCCCTTTTTTAAAATTAATTAATTAATTTGGCTGCGTTGGGTCTTAGTTGTGGCACGCGGGATCTTTGCAGCATGCAGGATCTTTAGTTGCGGCATGCAGGATCTTTGTTATAGTACGTGGGATCTTTAGTTGTGACATGCAGGATCTTTAGTGTGGCATGCAGGATCTTTTGTTATTGCGTGCGGACTTCTCAGTTGTGGCGCACGGGCTCTAGAGCGCGTGGGCTGAGTAGTTGGGGTACGCAGGCTGAGTTGCCCCACGGCATGTGGGATCTTAGTTCCCTGACAAGGGATGGAACCCACGTCCCCTGCATTGGAAGGTGGAGTCTTAACCACTGGATCACCAGGGAAGTCCCACCATTGCTCTTTCATTGAAATGTTCTTTGGTTCCTTTTTTCCCTGAATTTTGTCATTTAGATAAAAACAGATGACATAGCAAGAATTTACCAGCCTAAGCGTTACGCTTTGTCACCCAAGACAACAATAACCTTGGCACATCTACTTGCTGCCCGTGAAGATCTATCCAAGATCATCAGGACAAGTAGTGGCTCCAGCCGGGAGAAGACAGCATGTGCCATTAATAAGGTTGGTCTTTCTTTCAGTAACAGCGGATAATGAATTTATAATATCCTTGTTTGATGTTTTTACAGATTTAATCCATTTTTCTTTTAATCCTAGTGAACTCCTAGAAAAGAGAGTGGTGGAGGGCCTTCAGTCAATTTAGGCTTAGTAATGTTTTCTGTGTGCATGTTTGTTTGAATTTCTGTATTCATAAATTAAACCACAGTTTTATCTGAATTAGAGGAATTAAGAATTATTTTTATGAATAGCATTAGCAAGAATTATTTGCCTTCTTTCGAATAATGTAATCATTTTTTGTCAGTAAAAATCTGTAGGAGTCATTTCGGGTACTCACATATTCCTTAGATCCTTGGTGTAAAGGGAGGAGTCCATGCTTTGGGTTCACATCCTAGCTCTTTCATTTACTTAGAGCAGTCACCTTGGGCAAGTTGCGGAATCTCTTGGAGGTTCCATTTCCTGATTCAGAGTATAGATCCATTGCTCTGACAGTAGTCTTAAATAAGCTCAGAGTCTGAATTTTTTACTTTATGACATTAGCATTAACAATAAACTAATTTAGAATGTTTATATTAGCTTGATTAGCATATACTTTTTATTTAGATAGATCACTCTATGACAAACTACTACAAAAGAGCAAGAAATCAGAAGTAAGGGATTTGGGTAATTTTAAAACATCGTTTCTCACTCAATGCAGTGAGAAAGGTATCCTGTATCAAGGGATAGCTGTATGTAAAGTCAGTTTGCTAATTATTGCTAAGTTAGGCACCAGTGTTTGGGCCTTCCTGCTTCCATTTTAGACCAACCTCCTCTCTTCTTAAAGTGTTCTGTCTTTAAATATGTTACTTAATGTCTTGCATCAGGTTATAAGCTAGTCTTGATGGATCAAGAGTTCTATTTCTTTAAGTGACATTACCTATCTCTTTTCTGAGTTTGTAATTTATAGTCTGGTTATTTGAGGGCAATCTTATGAGATCTTGGAACAGCGTCCCTGTATATCCACCCACATAGCATGTTTGGTGGAGAGACCAATGAAGATAACAACCAAGAAAAAAGCTACTGATATTTTTTGGATTTGGTAATTAGGATGTTATTGCTGACTTTTAAAAGAAAGTTTGCTTCTTCGAACCTTGTCCCACAGTGAGGATGTTGTACTTTTTGTTTTTCATTTATGACATAAAGTAGTAAAACATGATTTTGATTAGAGAATCAAAGGAAGTAGAACACAACTGATTCATAGATCATTTTAGTTGAGGCACTTCTGGTTTACCTTCTTTCCTGAAAGAGACTAGCAGGAAGCTATTTGCTTCCTGTTGGTCTCTGTACACAGGCATATAAAGTAGTTCCTTTCTACAGAAAGTTGGGGACTTAAAGCAAACTCTTCCTTGGTTTATCCTTCAAAGCATTATAAAGCATGGTTAAGGAAGTGTATCAAGTCTCTCTTTTCTCTATAATATAGTAACTAGTATCATTGAAAGTTAGCTTAATTTCTCATAAAAAAGGAATAGTTCAGGCTTCCCTGGTGGCGCAGTGGTTGAGAGTCCGCCTGCCGATGCAGGGGACATGGGTTTGTGCCCCGGTCCGGGAAGATCCCACATGCCGTGGAGCGGCTGGGCCCGTGAGCCATGGCCGCTGAGCCTGCGCATCCAGAGCCTGTGCTCCGCAACGGGAGAGGCCACAACAGTGAGAGGCCTGTGTGCCACAAAAAAAAAAAAAAAAAAAGGAATAGTTCATTGAAAATCCTTGTATCTCTTTACAGTGATAACCTTGGATTATAGCCATTATGTTCATCTCTGACTGCATTATACCCACATGTTATCATATATACTTCATACTCTGTTGAAATAAAATGTGCTCAGAAATAGTCTTTTATTGGATAATCTATTACCAAACCAATGGCAATAGAAAGTCCAGAGTTGTTGCATAAACGGATATGAAGTCATGTAAGGTATGTATTTTATGTATACTGTAAATGTTTTGCTAAAAAAATTTCTTAGTGTGATGGGTACTACATTTGTTATAAAATTTGCTAAACAAATTTAAACAAGTCGTTAAGTTTCAGAAATATTCCCCCACATTGCTTAAAAATAACAGCACATTGTGAGGAATTTGTCACACATCACATTTGTATTTTCAATATTAATTCATACTGCTGTGTCTGATACTTTCATGTCCTTAAATACTTGACTTCTGTTTCTTTATTAGAACAATAACTTCAATATTGCTTGTATCCTTTATGTAAATTTTAACTTTTAAAATATTGGAAACTGAAAGAAGATATTTCTTTACACAGGTGCTGATGGGAAGGGTGCCTGACAGGGGAGGACGGCCGAATGAAATTGAACCACCACCCCCTGAAATGCCCCCTTGGCAAAAGAGACAAGAAGGCGGCGGAAGGGGTGGTTGGGGTGGTGGAGGTGGAGGTAGAGGAGGTGGTGGGAGTGGAAGAGGCGGTTGGGGAGGGGGAGGGGGAGGGGGGTGGGGTGGAGGTGGAGGAGGGGGTGGTAGAGGAGGAGGTTTCCAAGGCAGGGGAGATTATGGTGGAAGAGGGGGCTATGGAGGAAGAGGGGGCTATGGAGGAAGAGGTTATGGAGATCCATATGGAGGAGGTGGAGGAGGTGGTGGTGGATATAGAAGATATTAAAAGCTAAGCATTTAGATAGCAGGCTTACTTCTTAATAGATACATTAGGCATAGTGTTCTAACTAACTACTTGAATGTCATCTTTGAAGTAAACACCATGTTAGATTCCCTGATGATATCATTCTTGAATTGGGTTTAGTATGTAAAGAGCATTGTTTTATACTACTATTTGATCTTAGACAAAGTGATGATTTTTTCTGTATTCTGTGTACTCTTGAGCATGTTATGTCTTTTTAAAAAACGAGCAAAAATTATTTTTAAAAGTGTAAATATATTATTACCATCAAACTTGGAAAATAGAAAGTATTTTATTGTCATGATTGAATTTAGATTGTTACCTGTATTTTATTCAGGTCTGAAACACATAAATGACCCCACTTGTAGTGGAAAGGAATATAGACTATTGCCTCATCTGTATTCCTGTGGCTGTGTTTTGTGTTTGTTAATCCTACTTTACAAAATAGGGAAAGGGACTGATTGATAGTTGTGTTCAGGAGGAAGATTTCTTGACTTTTTCTTTCTTTTATATGAGCAATTCCTCTGGCCAGGTTTGTGTTAAAATTCCATTAATTGAAGCTGAAGTCTGGTTTTTGCTATGCATATTTGATTTATTTTCCAACTGGATTTGAAATCTATATGGTTTTGTTTGACAGCAGAATTAAAGACTGAGGTCAGAATTACTCTAAAGGGACAAAGACATGTACTAATTTTACATGGTGGTGTGAAAAATATGTCTGTAAATTGGTTTCTTCATCATTTGTGCCATCACTTTAGGTCTCCAAATATTAAAAGGCAGGCTGCACTGTGCTACACAGGATTAGGACACTCATATCCAGTTTCAGTAGATCAGAGGCAGGGCCAGGGTATCCCGTGGTAATTCTGATTCTCAGCTAGATTTGGGAAACAAAGGGTTGGGGAATGATTAAATGTGGTTTGGTGGTTGGAGCAGTCGAAGGCTTGAGAATCAGGAGTTGTGAATTCAAATCATGGCACTAGTCCAGGGGTGCTATGGGTTGAAATGGCCATAGCTCTCAAGGATTAATTTGTCCTCATTTGTCAAATAAGAAATGTGATACTTGTACCTTCTCAGGTTGTTTTATAAAGACCTAAGTACAGGTCCAATTTGTTGAGAATTTATAAAGGCCTGTTGTGAATGGTTTAAGAGGTGGCCCAAGTAATGCATTTTTCTCTTAGTGTAGAGAGAGAAAAAGATAGTCACATAAATGTTTTCAATCCCACTTTAAAATCTGTAGGCTCCTGGTCAACTCTTGTGCATAACAACTTTCTGTGGTCTAACCAACTCAACAGATAGAAGGCTGAGTACCTGTGGACAAATGGTATTTGATATTTGGCAGTGTTATTCTTGTTGTTGTTTTGTTTTACAGTAAACCCTGTGGAGAAATCTAAAATAATGTTAAACCTTCACATATTGTGTACACTGCAGTCTTGGCCATGTATTTTTCAAGCTAACCCTTTGAGGAAATTTGTTCAGGATAGGAAAACATAAATTTTTTTGGTTATTCTTAAGCTTAGATTTTAAAAAAATTTTACATGTAATGAAGAGACTTAATTTCATTTGTGATAGTTGAAGAAAAGCCTTTCCATATAAGGAAACACTTTTATCAGTAGCTATGAACTCTGAAAAATAAATAATTTTTAAAAATATATACACAAAGACCACTGGAGTAAAATATTTCTAAAAAGTTATTACTTAAACTGTTCATTTAAAACCTTTACATTTCTGCTTCATTTCTTTTCAGGAGCTTTAGTTGCTGATACGGGATGGGTTTACAACTACTTTCAGCTTCTTTTATTACTAAAGGTTTATGGCTGATAATGGTAGAAACATTAGTTTATTAATTTCTGTAAGATTTCTTTGTACCTTCTTAGGAGTGCTGTTGGGTTATCTGCTACTCACTGTAAATCTTATCCAAGTTTAGCACTTGCTCCTGGAATCTTGTTGGAGCCGGAACCACTCTTATTTACACATTCCTATAAACTTCACTTGAATGAAAAGCTGAGTGGTCTAGAACCTAGTATCTTATTCTTTCCTGTGAGGTAGGATTTTCATGAAAATCTTCTTTCAGTAAAAATTTCTTTCATAGAAAAGTTTGCTAAGCAATATCTAGAATAGCAGTAAGGCAATTTGGGGCCTTAATGTGAAAGGCCATAATGTGAAAATGCTTTTATAAATTGAATGCAATACAAATGCAGAGTATGATGAATGGCACTTCACTGCTTCCTAAAATCTAACACCTTCTTCTGTGCCACCTCTTCATCATTCTTTTTTGCCTAGTTCTTAATCTTATTTTTTCCTACTACCTCATTTTCCCTCCCCTTTTTTCTTCTCCCTGCCTTGGTCTATCCTGTGGTATCTAATAGCACCTATAGACATGATCTTACTGGGAGTTTCTGGATTAAAGAAGTAACTGACCTCTTACCTGGATTTGTCCATCCATACATAATTACCACAACATTACACATAAGCTCTCGGTAAAAGAAGAGATGAAGTATTTCCTTTTAACCTGTTCCCTTGTGTTCTGCAGATCAGGGAAATCTTGCCTCACTAAACAGAAAAAAACATCTTAAACCAAAAAGCATTTAATTACCTTTATGTGTGTCAAAAGAAGGTATGATAACCCCCAAAATATTTGTGATGGAGAATGTTCTGAGGAATGATACAATCTATACCTTGTAATGGGCACAGGGTAGAGAGATTTGGAGTGGGAATTGTGGGTGGAGGAGAGGGTAGGTAGTTTAATCTCTCTTCTAGGGCCAAGTTGTCAGTGTGACTTCATTGTTTTGTATGAAGGACTATGAAATGCCAAAATGATAAATATACCACATCCAAGTGTACCAGAATACATTCCACCATGGAATTTGAGTGATTGGAGTATGTCCCTGTTCTCCCCCCCCCACCCCCCTTCATTGGTCTAGTTAAACAAAAGTTGGCTGATCATTAAGGAAAAATCACAGCTATCTCTAATCACTCTAGATAATCATGAGCATAAATGAATTGCTCTGGGTGATCTGTCCACTAGATTGAACCATCCTCTACCAATTCCATCCATAGCTTCAAAGTTTCTCTTCTTTACTTGCTAGTTTTCTTAGATAAAACTGTGGAATTAAAGCTGAAAGCCACAGGAATGACAACCTCAGATTTGTCTCCTTCAGTGTTAAGTATTTGTAGATATAATATTTGGGGATCACTGTAAGTCATTATGCAATAAGATGGGAAAAGGTTGAATATTTCTATGTTACTACTTCATGTTATAGAAAGATTTAGAAAAATGTATACTGAATAATTAGTTGCTTTGCTTTTCCTTTCAGGAAGACTCAGTTTGGTTTGGTTAACAGAAGTAGGGAGTGGTCTCAGCTGTCGATTATAGTAAAAATTCAGGTGAGGCTTCTATATGTTCATGAACTAGAAGAAACACAGGACATCTATGCCGTAGGGATCCTAATGTCTTTTATCATACAAATATTACACAAAGAAAACTTACATTAGGTATCAAAAAAAAACCACCTTTACAATCTGTACATTTGTTTTTTCCTTGCAGTTCTTTTACATTATACATCTTTAAACAGAAATTCACATTTGGCCAGTAAAACAGCAAATCAATTACCAAAGAAAATAAGAAATGACACTGTTGTTAACAAGATTTGTCCTTGTTTCAGCAGATAAATATATGCCCAAATTTATTTCAAGTTGATACAAGACACAAATTTGTATCCTAGGCTTGATGAACAAAAAATTTGTTTCATATTATTTCTGTAGATTTCATTAATCCCATGTAGTTCAGAGCAAATAATATTAATTTATACACTATACTTATTTGGCCCTTGCTGGACTGTAAAGACTTGTGGTGAAACTACTGCTTCCTATCCATTTCAGTGATAAATTCTGGTATGCTTGAGACTTTCTAGCCATGTTAATTTGACTAATTAAGGAGACTGTGACCTTTTGAATTCCTCTAGATCACAAATTATTTACATAGAAACTAACCGGGGCTCTGTATTTTGGATCCTGGGTAACAAGAATGAAAAAAATTTAATTGTGTTTCATAACTATGCTTAAAGAAATTGCATTGTACCGTCTTTGGTCAGAGGAAAAGAATAGGTGAAGAATATGAATTTTAAGGATGATTATAAACTCATATTTGTTCCACATAAGGTAAATAAGTAGCAAAGTACTTCTTATAGGATTATATACCAAGTGGTGGACCTAAGCAGCCCTGCCATGGGGATTTCTGAGTTTGGATTTAGAAAAAGGTAGATTTGTGTGTAAAGTGATTCCTTAAATCACTAACTGAAAGCTTTTTCACTAAAGCTCAGTTCAGTACAAGGAGGTATGCAAATGGGAACTGGTCTTTCATCAAAGAAACTTCTTAAATGATATGAATTCTCCAAGGAAGCTAATACTATATATATAATTTGTTTCTGATTAAGACTTGGTGTTGTTGGCTTTAGGTTTGGAACTTTTGGTTGCTGAGATTATATGCTTGGCAGTTGGTCAACTTGTGTATGAACTTTAAGTCAGCTTGGTGTCAGGCTTTCCAAGCATGGAAGGTAAGTTCTCCCCACCAAAAGAAAATGATCATATGAATTTTTTTTTTAGAGAAATAAAGAGTCTGACAAAGAAATTTGTGAATAGTTGCCCAGATAATTAAATGAGCCCATTTATCATTAACCTTAACAGAAAACTCACAGGACTCTTGTGATTTTGCCAAACAATACAATTTACATTCTGAGCAATTTCTTGATCTTGTAGCAAACTGAACTTCGTGAATTTGTGTACATGACCAAAAGTCGTTTAACTCACACATTTTACTAAAGAAGAAACAGAATTCCAAGCCACATGCATGACTGATGTTGTATATACATGATATGTACATATGTACATGCTGTCAGCTGTTATTGAAGCCTCTGATCCAATTAGCTTATTTCTAAATAGTATTAATAGTGAAGACAGTACAAGCACAAATTCAGTTCAGAAACTTCAAGAAAAAAAAAAAGGATGGCATATGAGAGTTAAACATTTTAAAAAAGCCATAAATTCTTCATTCTATCCAGTGTAGATTATATGAGGGACAAACATCATGTTTGCGTTATGTTTGTTTTAGCTAATTAGCCAGCCATGTGTGAGGTGCTAATAGCCACATTTCCAGGTACTTAACTTGGCTACTTCTTCTATGACTCAGACTAAAACTATGAGTTGACCTGTAATTGGATGATGTCATGTTGTTTAATAGTCCCTTCCTGCTCTCCCCAAATTTATGGCTACATCTCTAGAAGTTCTCTTCTAGGTAGATATCCTCATGTGTGTTAGAATGTAGTGAGGAAGAAGGGGAAAAGGCAAATTGAGTAGATCTGAGGTAGTGAAGTGGGAACCAGATTTGTAAAGAATGCTGAAATATAGAGGAAGCGGTTCTACTTTTGGAATGTGAGTATTTTTCCACTATAAGCAAGCTTTGGATGGAACAAAATAAATGCCTCAGGAAAAAACGGGAAGGAAACAAATTCATTTTCCAGGGATTTTAGTTCTAAGGAAGCAGCAGCTGGGCAGGCCACATAGAAGCTATCTTGTCAGAAAACTATAGTCATGTTTTTTATCATGCTTTTGATATTAGTCCCGGTGGTGGGGGGGTAAATTCTGGTATGAATGGCAAATACTTTGCATTCTTCAGCTTTCCTCCCTTTGATTCAACTGGCTGGAAGAGAAAACCATACCACACAGTTGGAATCTTTTAAGTAACAAAAGAGTAACCAGCTTTCCTTCTTTAAAGTACCCTTTTGAAAGCCAGTCAGTCTAAGGTTTCCCAGGTCTTTGTGTTAAGAGGTTTAGGAAATGAGATCTCTGATACACTCTGCAGTTTGTGCTGCTTGAGTTTCTGGGCTAAGAACAGTCACCCTGCTCCATCTGAGCCAAGACATGATTGCTTCTTGCAAGGTGGAGGGTTTCTATCTTCTTCTGTGCATATTTCAGTTGGATCTTTAGAGCATTATTATCTGCTTTCAGGGTGTTTATTTCCTTTAAAAAAAAAGAATGAGGTATGTTAATAAAGCAGCAACGAATGGCAAATCAGTTACAGTACTGGGAGTACTACACTTGATTGGCATCTATTCACTGTGGCTGAGAATTAAAAAGTGTTTTCAAGGCATGTATTTTGCCCTGAATAAAAAATAATACATTAAATATCAAATGAGCATGTGTAAACAACAATTAGTTTTGTTACATCAAAGATGTGAGTGGCTAGCAGGCAGAATAAACCATTCCTGGGCAATAGATGAATAATGAGAAAATCTTTGAATATTGTGTAACAGACCTAAACTTGGCAGAAATAGTCTTGGTCAGGTCTGAGGTATGAAAGCAGTGACTTGGAATTCTATAATATGTGATATTATAGTTCACATGCGATATTACATATATAATCATATTACATATTTTCTCCTCCAAATCATTGAAAACTAACAGACTCTTGAGAAAGATAAGAATTTTATCCCATCCCCGTAAACTGGGATTTATTTAATTTGCAGTGATTTAGTTATAGAGGCAGCTGTTGATTTCCAGTGTTGTAAGTGGCAGAATTTCATTCTTTGTTTATGGCTGAGTAATATTCCATTGCATGTATGTATATGCATATATATATATACATACATCTTCTTTATCAATTCATCTGTTGATGGACACTTAAGTTGCTTCTATATCTTGGCTATTGTAAATAATGGTAAGAACATTGGGGTGTGTGTATCTTTTTGAATTAAGTGTTTTCATTTTCTTTGGATATATACGCAGGAGTGGAATTGCTGGATCATATAGTAGTTTTTTTCAGTCTTTTGAGAAATCTCCATAGTGTTTTCCATATTGGCTGCACCAATTTTCATTCCCCCCAGCAGTGCACGAGGGTTCCCTTTTCTGAACATCCTCATGAGCACTTGTTATCTTGTGTTCTTGATGATGGCCATCCTAATAGGTGTGAGATGATATCTCATTGTGGTTTTTTTTTTTTTCTTTTTTTTGCGGTACGCGGGCCTCTCACTGCTGTGGCCTCTCCCATTGCGGAGCACAGGCTCCGGACGTGCAGGCTCAGCAGCCATGGCTCACGGGCCCAGCCGCTCTGCGGCATGTGGGATCTTCCCAGACTGGGGCACGAACCCATGTCCCCTGCATCGGCAGGCAGACTCTCAAACACTGCGCCACCAGGGAAGCCCTCATTGTGGTTTTGAATTGCACTTCTCTGATGATGGGTGATGTGGAGCATCTTTTCATATACCTGTCGGCCATTTGTATGTTTTCTTTGGGAAAAAAGTCTATATAGTTCTTCTGTTTTGTAATCAGATTTTGTTGTTATTGAGTTGTATGAGTTCTTTACATATTTTAAATAACTCCTTACCAGATATATCATTTGCAAATATCTTCCCCCATTCAGTTGATTGCCTTTTCATTTTATTGATGGTTTCCTTGCTGTGCAAAAGCTTTTTAGTTAATGTAGTCCCATCTGATGATTTTTTGCTTTTGGTGTCATATCCAAAAATTCATTGCCAAAGACCAGTGACAAGGAGCTTCTTCCTTCGTTTTTTTCAAGGAGTTTCATAGTATCAGGCTTCATGTTTATCTCTTTGATCCATTTTGAGTGAATTTTTATCAGTGGTGTAAGATGGGGGTCGAATTTCGTTGCTCTGCATGTGCTTATCCAGTTTTCCCAACAACATTTGTGAAGAGACTTTCCTTTCTGCTTGGGTGCTCTGGGCTCCCTTGTTGAATATATTAGTTGACTGTATATGCAGGGGTTTAATTCTGGGCTCTTTTCTGTTCCATTAGTTTATGTGTCTGTTTTTGTGCCAGTACCATTCTGTTTTTATTACTGTAGCTTTGTAGTATAATTTGAAATTAAGTGTGGTACCTCCAGCTTTGTGCTCTTGCATCAGGATTACTTTGGTTATTCAGGATCTTTCATGGTTCCATATAAATTTTAGGACTTTTTTTTCTATTTCTGTAAAGAATTCCATTGGTATTTTGATGAGGATTGCATTGAAGCTATAGATTGCTTTGGATAGTATGGATATTTTAAGTCTTTTAAAAAAACTTGTTGAAGTCTAGTTGATTTACAATGTTGTGTTAGTTTCTGCTATACAGCAAAGTAATTCAGTTATAAACATATACATATTCTTTTTTCATATTCTTTTCCATTATGGTTTATCACAGGATATTGAATATAGTTCTCTGTGCTATACAGTAGGACCTTGTTGTTTATCCACTCTGTATGTTAATAGTTTGCATCTGCTAATCCCAAATTCCCAATCGACCCCTCCCCCACCCCTTCCCCCCTTGGCAACCACAAGTCTGTTCTCTGTGTCTGTGAGTCTGTTTCTGTTTCATGGATAAGTTCATTTAGGTCATATTTTAGATTCCACATACGGTAAGTGATATCATACAGTATTTTTCTACTGACTTCACTTAGTATGATAATCTCTAGGTCCATCCATGTTGCTACAAGTGGCATTATTTCATTCTTTTTTATGGCCGAGTAGTATTGCATTGTGTGTATATATATATATATATATATATATATACCACTAAATCCATACTATATCTTTATCCATTCATCTGTTGATGGGCACTTAGGTTGCTTCTGTGTCTTGGCTGTTGTAAATAGTGCTGCTGTGAACAGTGGGGTTCATGTATCTTTTTGAATTATAGTTTTGTCCAGATATATGCCCAGGAATGGGATTGCTGGATCACATGGTAGTTCTACTTTTAGTTTTTTAAGGAACCCCCATACTGTTTTCCATAGTGGTTGTACCAATTTACATTCCCACCAACAGTGTAGGAGGGTTCCCTTTTCTCCACACCCTCTCCAGTGTTTATTATTTGTAGACTTTTTAATGATGGCCATTCTGACCAGTGTGAGGTGGTACCTCATTGTAGTTCTGATTTTCATTTCTCTAATAATTAGTGATGATGAGCATCTTTTCATGAGCCTTTGGGCCATCTGTATGTCTCCTCTGGAAGGAAAGAATTCAGGTCTTCTGCCAGACCTTTTAGCAATCTTAATTCTTCTGATCCATGAACACAGGATGTCTTTCTGCAAAGTCTTGTAGTTTTCATTGTAGAAATCTTTCATTTCCTTGATTAAATTTATTCCAATTTTATTGTTTCTGATGCTGTTGTGAATGGGAAAGATTTCTTTTTCAGATGTTTCGTCCTTAGTGTATATAGAAATACAACTGATTCTATAAGTTGACTTTGTATACTGCAGCTTAACAAAAAATGTTTATTAGTTTCAACAGATTTTTTTGCTTAATCTTTAGGTTTTTCTGTATACAGACTCATCATCTGCAAACAGTGACAGTTTTGCTATATCTTTCCTGATTTGGATGCTTTTTTACTTTCTTGTTTTGCCTAATCGCTGTAGCTGAGACTGTCAGTACTTTAGGTCATATTTTAGATTCCACATGTAAGTGATATTATATGGTATTTTTCTGACTGACTTCACTTAGTATGATAATCTCTAGGTCCCCTCCATGTTGCTGCAAGTGGCATTATTTCACTCTTTTTTATGGCTGAGTAGTATTGCATTGTATATATATACACCACTAAATCCATACCATATCTTTATCCGTTCATCTATTGATGGGCACTTAGTGGTGAGAGTGTTCTTGATCTTGGTGGAAAAGCTTTGAAATTTTCTCCATTGAGTATAATGTTAGCTGTGGGTTTGTCATATATGGCCCTTATTATGTTGAGGTTTATTCCTTTTATCCAGTCTGAGCAGGGTTTTTATCATGAAATTTTGTCAGATGTTTTTCTGCATCTGTTGAGATGACCACATGATTTTTATCTTTCATTTTACTAATGTGATGATTACATTTATTGATTTGCCTATGTTGAACTGTCTTTGCATGCTAGGGATAAACCCTACTTTTCATGGTGTATAAAAATCTTTTTGATGTGTTCTTGAGTTCAGTATGCTAATATTTTGTTGAGAATTTTTGCATGTATAGTCATCAGTGATACTGGTCTGTAGTTTGGTTTTCTTGTAGTTTCTTTATCTGGCTTCGGTATCAGGGTAAAACTGCCCTCGCAGAATGAGTTTGCAAATATTCCCTCTATTTTTTGGAAGGTTTTAAGAAGGACTGGTGTTAATTCTTTGAGTATTGGGTAGAATTTGCCAGTGAAGCCGTCTGATCCTGGGGTTTTCTGTGTTGGGAGGATTTTGATTACTGATTCAAAGACTTTGTTACTGGTCTGTTCAGATTTTCTGTATTTTTCTTGATTCAGTCGTTTGGTTGTATATTTCTGTAAATGTATTCATTTCTTCTAGGTTATCTAGTTTGTTGGCATATAATTACTCATAATAGTCTCTTATGGGCCTATGTATTTGTGTAGTAACACTTGTAATGTCTCCTTTTGTCATTTTAATTTTACATATTTGAGCCTTCTCCCTCCCTTTCTTTCTCTCCCTCTCCCTCTCTTTCTGGCTGTGTCAGGTCTTAGTTGCAACACGTGGGATCTTCCTTGCGGCATGTGGGACCTTTCATTGCAGTGCATGGGCTCCAGAGCACGTGGGCTTAGTTGCCCCACGGCATGTGGGAATCTTAGCTCCCTGACCTGCGTCCCGTGCATTGGAAGGCAGATTCTTTACCACTGGACCACCAGGGAAGTCCCTCTTTTTTCTTAGTGTGAATAAAGGTTTGTCCATTTTGTTTATCTATCTTTTGTCAGTGTACATGAAGCTTTGGTTTGCTGTGGCGCAACTGGCTGTTTTAAGAGCAGTTACTGCTAAATGATTATCGATTTTATCTTTTTTGTCGATCCTTTCTATTTGTTTTTCTGGTCTCTATTTTATTTATTTCCAGTCTGATCTTTTTCCTCCTGATAGCAGCAAGTTGACGTGGGGCAGGCTCACCAACTCCCTTGGCTTCACAGCCCTCTCTGAGGTCCTGTGAAGCTATTCTCTTCTCTGAAGAACAGGTGGGTAGAAATCTACTGGGTGGTCTGGTGTAAGGTGTAGAGTCACTTTTGTTTGTTTATGAATGACCAGTTTAGCTGTAAATAAAAGGAGAGAGAAAAAAGGAGCAACACATGCCACCGTGATGCTGATGTTGCTGGTCTTCAAGACTTTGAATCTCGTGTTTTTACCTTACTTATACCATACTGATTACCCCCCAAAATATGGGAGGGTAATTTGGGATACATGAGTTGTTTCTCAACATAAATTACCTAGATAGCTGTCTGGTAGCTACTGTGTAATATTGAGTATTTGCTATGTGCCAGGTACTGTGTTACATGATTAATAGAGGTGGATATAGTATCAGACTGGGGATTTGAACCTAAGAGGCTTTGCATTTTCTTTTGTCCTGTGGTGGCTTAGAGGTATACACATACTTAAAATAATGTATAATATTTATTAATTATAATATGAATATTACATATTATTTTAAATACTCTAAAACATGCATAGTGAATTCTGGTCCTTAGGTCCCAATGACAAGGATAAAAGTAAAGAGGGTTTACCAGCTCTGGTATTACCGGGTAGGAATGAATACTGGACCTAACTAACTCAGTCACCTGAAATCTTTCTACCTTCTTGCAGCAAGAAGTCACTGTTGCCAACAACTACATTGCTCCTTTTACACGGCATGTAAAATGTCAGGATCTGAAGCAAGCTGTAGAGTGCATGGACTGTATTTTACAGAGGACCAAACAGGTCACAGAGTTTATCAGCAGGAGTAAGAAATATCTGGGACTAGAAGCACAGATCTTTGTCCCCAAGACTGAAGTTCTTTCTACTCTATCAAGTTCACTTTTCAAGGTTTCTTTCATTGTTCTTGAAAGTTGATTCTGGCTGCTTCTACCCCTAGAGAGGGCTTTGTGTCACCCGCATCGGAAGATGTTCTGATTGATTCTTAAAGCATGTCTTAAAATAGTCTGAGTGACTACTTTTAATCCAGAAAATCTGTTCTTTTCTCAAGCGTTCCTCCTAATATTATGTTTTTGTTCTAGGCACCAAACCAAGAGTTTCACATACATTATCTAACATGTTTCTTCAATTCCTGGGGGTCTGACAGGGAAGGTGCAACCCTGAGGACCAGGTAGGGAATCCTGAGAACCTCTTGGGCAGTTTTACTATGTAGTGTGTAGAATTATGTAAGGAATTCTAGGCAGTTAGATGTTGGTTTTGTGTTTGTACTGATTGATAGGCCTCCAAATGATGTTTTGGGGAAAAAAGGCAGACAGGCCTTACCCTATCTTTGGTAAGAAACTACTGTCCCATGACAAGAGGTCTGTCTAAACCAGCTCTCACCCTGAGCTTTGTACTCTAAACAAAAACAAGTTATTAGTGATGACCCTATGGAATTGAGTATTTGGACAACTGCCTGTTGTCCCCAGTTGTCCTAGCTCCTACTTTCTTTTTTTCTATTCTTAACCTTATTATCCCCCTTCTCATCAAAGCTTGGCATCATATTCTTCTTGGTAAACCTTATTTTGTCTTTTCTAACACCTCCATTAGATAACTTATGATTAGGACATTGTGAGCCTAACAGATAAAAAGCAATTCTGCTACCACAACTGTTACCATTTACTACATTATATTGCTATAGATTATAATCAATGGTGCATTTTCCAACTACTGTTGATTTAGCTGTGTGTGTATGTAAAATCAGCACATCCCCTGATGTTTTAGAGAAGAGTTCCCTCATTCTGTATTAGGAAGAAGGCTTTTTCTGCAGTGAGCTAAATACTCCCTCCCTTTTTTTTGATAGCACGGTGCTTACCTCCTTTTAGGAAGATGTCCAGGCAACCATGAAGGCCCCCAAAGACCTCTAGGGAGGGAGGATTTAGGCAACTTGCTTTTAAGTCTAGAAAAAGGGTGTGGTGTCACCACAGTAAAGCTGATCAATAGAAAGTGGTTTTTCTCAAGGAGCCTACTGTGCACAGAGCTTTGGGCCCTGGTACCAACACTTTGAGATTGTACCTTTATGGCAATAGGAGCCCTGTCTATCCTGTCCTAGTTACATAATGTGAACCAGGGCCCCCCACTGGTTTCTTTGAGACAAAGCAGAATCCTTTTTTTCCCCCTTTATCTTTCTAATAATCAACCTGGTCTGAATCTTCAGTTTACATGTTCTTCCCTGGTTGAGCCCCACTTTTCTCAGAGTCTGAAAAAAAGGAAAAGAGGGTACCTGTTCCAGCTCTTGGTAGGTTGGGAGTCTGAGGTGACGGAGCTCCTCCTTTGATTTTATGAGGGATTCTTTATTCTCCCACTTGACGAAAGCCCGCTTTCTGACCAAGACTGGGCTGGGGCATGGAGATGTAGTGCTGGGAAGTACATACAGAGTATCCTGGGCCGTCTTCCTTGGGGAAGATAGCACAAAGTGACTGGAAGGGCCCTCACTGCCAAGCCAAGACAGTGCTTCGGTCTGGGTGGCCTTGTGGGCAACAGTCCTCTTCAACCGAACAGAAATCTTCTGTGAGGACACTCCCATGAGCATGATGGTCCGATCCTTACTTTCTTCATTGTGTTCCACAGCCTCCCCATTAGGGAATGTGAAAGGTCCTTCCTCGGGTGCTGTAGGAAGGTACGTGACATGTTAGTACTTTGGCTCAGAAGAGCAGAGACTCAATGTTGACACATTAGTTTCAAATGAGACTTTTCTTATTGGTACAGGAGTTCCATAGGCCCAAAGTGGACTCATTTTCAAGCAGGCAGTTTAGGGGGTAAGGGGGCTGAAATCCAGGGGCCTTGCTGGCCAAGCTATGGCCACTGGTGTCAGGCTGCATCCACCCTGAGGAAAGGCCATCCTTAAAGGCTCCTTTTCTGTTGCTTTTTTCTATTTGCTTGCTTGCTTTCTTTTGCTCCCCAAAAGGTAGCGTGCCTAAGATTCCGTCCCAAGCTTTGTGTATGTCTAGGGTTTATATTTACCATTTAATAGATAACAGTGATAACCAGTAGTCGGTTTTTTCACTACAAGCAGACCTTGCCGATAGCACTTCTACAGCAATTTTCATTTGTTGCCCATGATACACCTATGTTTAACCTACCTATTAGTCTACTTCCTGGCAGTCCTCCTCTTGTCACTATTGGGCAAAGCTCTGGGGACTGGGGAGAGATGGTCTGGAGAAGAGAAACCTCTAGGTGCAGCCCCTTTCCAGGCTTCACTCTGAGGCCGCAGACCTTCATGGTGCTGTCTGCCACTTTTCTCCCAAGAAAGTCTGCATTGTGTGTGACAGAATTGTGTCCACAGCTGAAATGGAACTCTTAAAATACAGGGTGCATAATATGCAGGCATGTTTGTGGTGGTTTTTATTACAAGTAGGAAGGATAAAGGTAATCTTTCTTCCCCGAAAACCATATTCTTCTACCTTCACTTCCCAAGATGAACATTCCCAGTGCTTGCTTACCATGGTGCAGATCTTTGGCTCCCAATGAGCAAAGGTTGGACGTTGGCCCCACAGAGGTGCTGTTCTCTGTGGGAGCTGTTGAGTTCTTGGCTCGCTTCTTGCACTCGAACACAACCAGGTCTTTGCATTGTTTGTGGCAGTTCATCCCGCAGTCTGTGGACAAGACACCCTGATCAGGAAGTCTTTCACTTTCTCCTCCAGGGTCTCAAAACCACATGCATGCAGTGCTCTCGTCACACATGCCTGTCCTGTCTTCTGGAGCTAGGACACTTAACACTTCTATTGAACTTAGCATTCTTCTCACTGGTTCAACCCTGGATCTCACAACCTTGTCACAGCCCTTATGAGTCTGGGAATCAGAAGTGGCATCCTGCTCTCCTAGACAGAAATGGTGTTTTTCTTGGTCATCCTGCACATACTGCCTACTCTAAGGAGACCCTCTGGAGGCTCCCAGCTGTTAGGTCTTATTCTTTCTTCCTTGCAGTAAAAGGTCTTTTCTCCTTTACTCCTGAACTTTTCTAGTCATAAGGAAGGACAATTATCCTGGGATATCTACTGATAAAAGGAAAGCTGACAAGGGCCTTTGGTAATCACTTACCTTTTGTTTCAGAAGTGATTCTGTGCCTGTCTTTGGGGACCCATGACCATATGAGAGCATAATCTACCAGTCATCCCTATTTCCAGGGCAAACAAGGCAAAGTGAGGCTCTTGTAATGAGCTGCATAACTAGTCACCCAGATTCCTCTCTTCTTTGTGGTGGCAATCACTCTCAGGGGGTGCTCTAGGGAAGCCAGTTTGAAGATGAGGTTGTGAGGTGTGCTGAGAAGCTGTGGACTGAATGGACAACTACTATGGGTAGAGAGACAACACACTGGACAAAGCTGGGCCTTACCTTTACACCGATACCCTTGTTTGATCACTCCCCAGAGCTGTGGGACAAAGAAGAGACAGTTAGAATGCACCACAGGTCCTTCATCTACCTGGTAGGAGGCTAGACATCCATTCTTTGTTTTCCCTCATTCTACTCTACCTCAAGTGGGAAGGAAACCTCATTTATCTCTCATGTGTCTTAATCCCTCCTGGCCTTAAACTGAAAACAGGAAAAGTTTGTGCTGATCAGAGGTGAATGTTCTCAAGAAGCTTACTACAGTGGATTTATGACCCAGGCCTGAAGTGGATGAATCACAGGACAAATAGGCTTCTTGAGACTCCAAACTAAAGAGCAAGTATACAGAATCCTGGGGTCACGAACTGAGTTTAGGAGGAAACTGTTGGTCGGGGTGGGACAGGGGAGGGGCAGAGCCCAAGTGACTTCTTAAAAGGCAGTTCCTTTTGAAGGGGTGAGGATGTCTCATATTTCTCTTTTCTAACAGCATATGGATATAATACTTTAAAAGTATATCCCAAATTCAACATTTCCTCACCATTTATCCCAGGCCCTTCTACCAGAGGAGAAAATAAACCAGGAAGAAACGGGAAAAGATGAGTGCAAGTAAAACCCATGCATTTGAGGACGAGGTTATTGTAGGTGTTTGCTTAGGCTCTAGGCAGGAAGAGTTGATAAAGGTGCATGAGGTCTGTACCTGGCTTAATCACTTTAAACTGCCTCATACCCCTCCCCACGTTCAACCCCGAAGCACTCTGAGAACAACTCACAAATCCAGCACAGTTGTCACAGAAAGTGGGCTTCAGGTAGGTTGTCTCTTGGAAGTTGTGAGGAAAGCCCAGGCCCAGCTTGGAGTAGATGGAGCTGGCCCTCATGAAGTAGGCAGTGATCTCTTCTCTGCTGATGAGACCTTCCCTGCCCGCAAATGAGGGAGAAGGATGTGAGCGGGGCTGGGTAGCAAGGCAGCTTCTAGCCTTAGAAACTCTCTCTCTTTGTATCCTTGAGGGGTAGTACAGTATGTATTACCTGACACTTACTTCCATGAGCCCTCCTTTTAATAAGGATGTCTGGGTAGCATGTGTAAGGAGGTGAGATGGCATTACTCATTTCCACAGAGTCACTCTTTGGCTAAACCAGGTTTTCCTAACTAACTTAACCACTATTCACAAGACTTGAAAAAGAAGTGATGGAAATGTGGGTATAGGGAAATATCTTATGCTGAGGTTTCTGACTTTAGACAGCACCTACTATATAACTGTAACCCACCAACCAAACATTTGGTTTCACACAGAGAACCAACTTCTTGAGAAAAGTAAATATGCAAAATATTAGTAAATATTAGTTGTTCCTCATAATCTGTAAGGACAAAGCAAGAAGGAAGACTAAACTTTTTCTTAACTTACAGTTGACTAGACTATTCCTAAACTGGCAGAATTATGGAGTCTTTGCATTTAAAACATGCATTTTTCATGGTGAAGCCGGACAGGCATCTGCTTGATAATGGCTCTCTTAGCACTGAGATTCATTAAGTGACCACATCAGCAACACATCTGAGTTTACAAATTCTTCTAGTGACACACCCATAAAGCGTTCTTACCAACAGGTTCACAGCCACATATTCCCATACACAAACCCTCACCTGTCTTTGTCCATCACACAGAAGGAAAATGGAAAACTCGCAGCAATCTTTTCAAATTCTTCCTGGGAAATGTATCCATCCTGGTCATGATCATAGTTCTTGAATACAGACTGTGAAAAAGGAGTTTCTTTGGTGATTACGAAAGAGAAACCAATCATAGCCAAATGACAAAGGGGCCAGAACACCTCAGTCTGAGTGAGAGGAACAAGGAAACCTGCTCCTTAAGCTGCTGCCGAGATTCAGTGGGCCACATCCCAGGTCTCTGCAGGTACCAGCATCTGGAGGGTGGCCAGATGCTTTCAATTCCATTAGCATGTCAATATGCCCTCACCCCAGCTGCTCTGTACTCCTAGCTCACTGCACTGGGGGATGTTCCCCCTTCACTCTGCCCTTTCTTCACTGCACAGCTCAGATTGCCACTTCTCTGTGTAGCTTCTACTAACAGCCCAGTCGGAAGTGCTCCCTACCCCCTCTTAATCCTCTACCAATTGTTCTGTCACTTGCTGGCTCGTTCTTTTCTTGTTACACTGGAATGGTCCACAGGATAAATGTAGAAATATGAAGGTATACCCCTCCTCAGCATTTAGCACAGTGAATTGAATCAAGCAGTGTCACACTTCTCAGTTTTAGATTCTCATCACCCTTACTTACACTCAAATCTTTTCCAACCTCTCTCTGCCCCCAAATCAACTGACAACCTTTAAATACATGATCTCTTGCTAGGCCTTTAAGAGGTACACCTCCCCCCAGAAGAGGCCGAGGTGTGTTGGCAAAATGTAACTTCTGAACTGTTCTGCAGCCACAATATGAGAAGTAACTGGTTCCCTGTGCTCACATAGGAACGAGTTTCAAGTTTCTTACCTTTGTGTTTCTACCACTGTGCTCCCCTCTCCCCACACACAACACTAAGCCAGGCAATGCCTTGCTTTTCATCTGTGCAAACACAGCTGTACTTACATCTACCATCCTCTGGACGTGTTTGCTTATGGTCTTTGGATCAGGTTTGGGAGACACTCCAGAGGCCCAGTCCACAACTACTGGTGGCTTTGAAGGTGTTAGTGGCTAAAATGAAATATTCAGAGAAATCCCCATGACTATAATGCAATGCTATAACCTTAAGCTCCTTCCTTTCCCATTACCTGGTAGCTGCAGCTGTGGACAACCCTCAACTATGTGCAGTGGCCAGGAGCAGAGGGCCCGCACGTAACTGAAATCTAGAACAGTAACCTTGCCTAACACAAGTGTTGTGCTTTAACACAAGTGTTGTGCTTTACAGTTTATAAAGAGCTCCTCACATACATTGTCTCCATCTAAGATAATTTAAAATTTTCAATATGCCTGGAGTTTCACTTCCCTCTCTATTAAAGCTTTTGTTGAAGCTATCAACAAAGAGTAAAGTAGATCATTTAAATTTTCTCTTTCTAAAGCAACTACAGAAAGAAGAACAAACAAAACCCAGTTAGTAGAAGGAGAGAAATCATAAAGATCAGAGCAGAAATAAATGAGATAGAGATGAAGAAAACAATAGCAAAGATCAATGAAACTAAAAGCTGGTTCTTTGAAAAGATAGATAAAATTGATAAACCTTTAGCCAGACTCATCAAGAAAAAGAGGGAGAGGGCTCAAATCAATAAAGTTAGAAATGAAAAAGAAGTTGCAACTGACACCACAGAAATACAGACTACTACAAACAACTCTGTGCCAATAAAATGGACAACCTAGAAGAAATGGACAAATTCTTAGAAAGATACAAGCTTCCAAGACTGAACCAGGAAGAAATAGAAAATATGAACAGACCAATCTCAAGTACTGAAATTGAAACAGTGATTTAAAAACTTCCAACAAACAAAAGTCCAGGACCAGATGGCTTCACAGGTGAATTCTATCAAACAAAAAAAAACAAAAAAAGAGTTTAACACCTGTCCTTCTCAAACTCCTCCAAAATATTGCAGTGGAAGGAACACTCCCAAGCTCATTCTAGGAGGCAACCATCACCCTGATACCAAAACCAGACAAAGATACCCCCCGCCGACCGCAAAAAAAAGAAAGAAATTACAGGCCAGTATCACTGATGAACACAGATGCAAAAACTCAACAAAATATCAATACTAGCAAACCGAATCTAATAATACATTAAAAGGATCATACACCATGATCAAATAGGATTTATCCAGGGATACAAGGATTTTTCAATATCTGCAAATCAATCAGTGTGATACACCACATTAACAAACTAAAGAGTAAAAATCATATGATGCTTTCAATAGATGCAGTTAAAAGCTTTTGACAAAATTCAACACCCATTTATGATAAAAACTCTCCAGAAAGTGGGCATAGAGGGGACCTACCTCAACATAATAAAGGCCATATATGACAAACCCACAGCTAACACTGTTCTCAATGGTGAAAAGCTGAAAGCATTCCCTCTAAGATCAGGAACAAGACAAGGGTGTCCACTGTCTCCAGTTTTATTCAACATAGTTTTGGAAGTTCTAGCCATGGGACTCAGAGAAGAAAAATAAAAGGAATCCAAATTGGAAAAGAAGTAAAACTATCACTGTTTGCAGATGACATGGTACTTACTATACACAGAACATCCTAAAGATTCTACCAGGAAACTACTAGATCTCATCAGTGCATTTGGTAGTTTCAGGATACAAAATTAATACACAGAAATCTCTTGCATTCCTACACACTAACAATGAAAGATCAGAATGAGAAATAAAGGAAACAACATAATTTGCCATCGAATCAAAAGAATACCTAGGAATAAACCTACCTAAGGAGACAAAACACCTGTACTCCGAAAACTATAAGACACTGGTGAAAGCAACTGAGGATGACACAAACAGATGGAAAGATATACCATGTTCTTGGATTGGAAGAATAAATATTTTCAAAATGACTATACCACCCAGAGTAATCTACAGATTCAATGTAATCCCTATCAAATTACCAATGGCATTTTTCACAGAACTAGAACAAAAAATTTTTAAATTTGTATGGAAACACAAAAGACCTCAAATAGCCAAAGCAATCCTGAGAAAGAAAAACGGAGCTGGAGGAATCAGGCCCCCTGACTTCAGACTATACTACAAAGCTACAGTAATCAAAAACAGTATGGTATTGGTGCAAAAACAGAAATATAGATCAATGGAACAGGATAGAAAACCCAGAAATAAACCTATACACCTATGGTCAATTAATCTATGATAAAGGAGACAAGAATATACAGTGGAGGAAAGACAGTCTCTTCAATAAGTGGTGCTGGGAAAACTGGACAGCTATGTGTAAGAGAATGAAATTAGAACATTCTCTAACCCCATACACAAAAATAAACTCAAAACAGATCAAGACCTAAATGTAAGGCTGGACACTATAAAACTCTTGGAAGGAAACATAGGCAGAACACTCTTTGACATAAATCGCAGCAAGATCTTTTTTGATCCACCTCCTAGAGTAATGAAAATTAAAAAAAAATAAACTGGGATCTAATTAAACTTAAAGGCTTTTGCACAGCAAAGGAAACCACAAAAAACAAAAACCCAGCCCACAGAATGGGAGAAAATATTTGCAAATGAAGTGGCTGACAAAGGATTAATCTCCAAAATAAACAACTCATGCAGCTCTATATCAAACAAAGCCACAAACGACCCAATCAAAAAATGGGCAGAAGATCTAAATAGACATTTCTCCGAAGAAGACATACAGATGGCCAAAATTCACATGAAAAGATGGTCAGCATCACTAATTATCAGAGAAATGCAAATCAAAACCACCATGAGGTATCACCTCACACTGGTCAGAATGGCCATCATCAAAATGTCTACAAACAATAAATGCTGGAGAGGGTGTGGAGAAAAGGGAACCCTCCTACACTGTTGGTGGGAATGTAAATTGGTACAACCACTATGGAGAACAGTTAAAAGCTAAAAATAGAGCTACCATATGATCCAGCAATCCCACTCCTGGGCATATATCTGGAGAAAACCATAATTCGAAAAGATACATGCACTC
Source organism: Lagenorhynchus albirostris (assembly GCF_949774975.1). Lineage (NCBI taxonomy): Eukaryota > Metazoa > Chordata > Mammalia > Artiodactyla > Delphinidae > Lagenorhynchus > Lagenorhynchus albirostris. The sequence continues at coordinate 82,352,539 of NC_083095.1, forward strand.
CAGTGTTCACTGCAGCACTATTTACAATAGCCAGGACATGGAAGCAACCTAAATGTCCATTGACAGAAGAAAGGATAAAGAAGATGTACGTATATATGATGGAATATTACTCAGCCATAAAAAAGAATGATATAATGCCCTTTGCAACAACATGGATAGACCTAGAGATTATCATACTAAGTAAGTCAGACAAATATCATATATCACTCATATGTGAAATCTAATTTTAAAAATGATACAAATGAACTTATTTACAAAACAGAAACATACTTACAGATATCAAAAACAAACTTATGGTTACCAAAGGGGAAATGTTGGGGGGAGGGATAAATCAGGAATTTGGGATTAACATACACACACTACTATATATAAAACAGATAACCAACAAGGACCTACTGTATAGCACAGGAAACTTTACTCAATGTTCTGTGATAAACCTATATGAGAAAAGAATCTGAAAAAGAATGAATATATGTATACGTATAACTGAATCACTTTGCTGTACACCTGAACAGCAGGTACACTCCAGTAACATTAAAAAAAATTTTTCCTCTCTGTTCTCTACTTACTATTTAGTAGAGACAAGGATGAGGAGAAAAATAGCTAAAAGGCAGGAAGACACGCAAGAAAAAAAAACAAGAAGCGAGGCCTAGACAAGCTGAGATGGAATCCATTCCTAAGTATCTGAGACTTGGCCCAAATTAAAATCTCTTCGAAAAATGAAAGAAGGTCCCCTTTTCGTTGGAATGCCCTCCAACACCCTGAAACCTGCCGAATATGTTCAGTGAACATCTTTGGTTACAATAGCATGCTAGAACTTGGTCTTTCTGTATAGAAACAATGAAATTTAGCCATCTGAACAGATAAGCTGAATTTCTCATGTACAGGCAACTCTCTACCCTTGAGTACCACTTGCTTGGAGCTGGGGAGCTGCCCAGGAGACTGTGGGAATTATTGGTTCTTCAGAAGGAAGACTGAAATTATTTCACCTGCCTGTAGGAAGCCAGGGCCAGATAACCTGTGAAGTCCCTACTGTGCAGCCAGGACTGTGCACAGGACTTCTCATCATAAGAGGTCAAAAGACCCAGCAGACTGCTCTTTCTGACCCACGTGAATACAAGATGTGGGGGCTTTTCTATCTACCAAGTTGAAAGTCCTCTGAAGCTGAGCATCTGATGAATATACATATCATTATCATCAACAAATCATGAAGAGAAACAACTGCCTTGAGGACACTTTATAATTAATAGGAGGGAGAGGTCACTCCAGCGTACCATGCTATATCCCTTCTCTAACTAGTAAACCACTGGCTGATTCCCCCACTCCTTCTGACACTCATGGCATGTAGTTATTTACTGTTCACATATTAGTCTTATCCCCTCGAGTTGTGTACAAACTCTTTATGGTCAGGAACTATTCCTAATACATATGCTGAAGCTTTTCTTATTCCTAGCACAATGTTGGGCACATAGTAAAAAGATAATATGCTTTTTAACCTGAACTAAAGTCCATTCCAAGATGGATGACCTTGATGAGAGGCTTGTAAAGCACCTGTTACACATGGGCGTCTTACTATGAAAAACTCACGGGGGCTTTGTGGTTCCTGGGCTCCCGGGCATAAGAAAGCTCGTAGATTTCGTCTTCAGTGTAGTAGAGATCTAGGGATAACTGCAGATCAAAGGAGAACAGAGTTAATTGCTAGGATGCTGTTTGCCTTTCCCAGGGCCGATGTGTTTCTTGGTTCTTCCTCTCTAGTGGTTTACCCTTTTAGGCTGTAAATCATTTGTTTTTAAAAATTCACAAAATTTGGGGGGTATAACATCTACCATTGCAGTAGGGCAAGCGTTAGTTTTTGTTAAAGTATTTTTAAACTTTGGAGACGTCTCAAGATGCCCACTTTTAAACTATGGTTTAATAGCTAAGCTTCTAGGCAGAGCTTAGGCCAAAGGCCCTATCTAGTCAGATGGTCCACACCTCACGTGTTCTCTCCCAAAGCAGACGGATGATCTGAAGGGACAGTTTGCATGGCCTGATACCATTAAAATTTGATTCCAGCAACAGAACCCAGTTTAAATGAGAACAGGTAATATCAAACAATATTAAGAGTTTCATATAAGAAAAACTTTAGAGGAGAGAGGTCTTAGAAATAATCTTGTTCCTAATCTGGATTCTGTGGATGGGCTTCAGGGGGTTCAGAACTCAAAAACATCCATATTTTTTAGTATATATGGCTTACGTATATTTTGGGAGGGAAATGCTTAGTTTTCCTCACAGAATTTGTGAACCAAGAAAGTTAAGGTTCAGTGCCTCTTTCCTCAGATAATGCGGTCTAAGGCTGAAACTAGCCAAGGTCACCTGGACAATTAGCAAAAGGGCTGGGATTAGACACCAGCTGGATGCAAAGCCTGAGGCACTATCAGAATAATCCTGTGAGGTAGGAAGAGGCTACAGTGATTATTCCGTTCTGCAAAAAAAGCAGATTAAAAATTGTCTAATTTTAGAACTGAAAGAGAAGGGAGAAGTCATTGCAGAGATGAATCCCTCTGATTTTACAGAGAAGGAAACAGAGAGAGTTATGTGCCCACAGTCAGTCACACAGCTGGTGAACTACAGAATCACAGGTCTGGAAGGGAGTTCATCTGATCTCACCCCCCACCCAAAGTGCAAATCCTGGTCTCCTGCATCACAAGTGTTCGCCTGCCCTTGGCTTAAATGCCTCTGGGATCCAAGCCAGTGGTAGCAGGACCCAAATAATGAACCTATTTTTTCCTTTTTTTTTAAACTCAATGCCTTGTCCTTTTTTTAAATGAAAACCGACTGTCTCCAATCTCTTACCAAGCCTTGTATCCTGATTTGCTATCAGCTCCTCCCAGAGAGCTTAGGACTGGCTTTTGTAGGGGGAGGGGAACACTCCTAGAGGTCCAAAGGGCATGGTGCTTAAGAGCACAGCCCCGGAGTCCCACCACCCGGGTCTGAGCCCAGGATCTGCTGCTTAATAACGTGTGGCTTCTGGAAAGTTACGTCTTTGTGCCTCAGAATCCCCATCCATAAAATGGAGGTAATGAGAGTATCCACTTCATAGAGTTCTTGTGAGGCTTAACTGAGCTGATCTTTGATGAGGTAGCGCTCAGTAATTTGTCTCCCATGGAGCCTCACCGTCAGCAGGTGCACCAGGTCCTTGTTGGCCTCCAGGGGTGGGGCCACCTCTTGCAGCTGGACCAGTTCATTGATATGATTGTAAAGGGCCAGCAGCTTGTGGACGTTCACCTTCCCCTCCTCCAGATAGTCGGGCATGGCTTCATACAGGGAGATGAGGTCCTTGAGGTGTACCCCCAGGATGGGGATCTTGAAGCGGGTGCACTCCCCGTAGGCACGCCGGTAGTTGTCATAGTTTCTGCAGGAGGACAGCAGCTCGGTCATCTCACCCAGAACCTACAAAGCAGAGGAAGGGAGCCAGTCACAGGTACCATCCAGGCAGGCTGCGTTTCTGCAGCGGCTGCCTTTTACTCTCAGCTCCTACCATAATTTCACCCCATCCCTGATTTGTCAGGCAGGGGGTGGTCCACCTAAAGGTGTAGATTCTGACTCCCCAGTTAAAACTCCAGCTTATGTCAAACATCGCAGAGTAGATTTAGAAAACGCAAGGTGTGCTTTACAACATAACTGGAAAATTCTAGATGAGGTTTTTTTTTTTTTTTTTTTTTTGCGGTACGCGGGCCTCTCACTGTTGTGGCCTCTCCCGTTGCGGAGCACAGGCTCCGGACGCGCAGGCTCAGCGGCCATGGCTCACGGGCCCAGCTGCTCCGCGGCATGTGGGACACTCCCGGATCGGGGCACGAACCCATGTCTCCTGCATCGGCAGGCGGACTCTCAACCACTGCGCCACCAGGGAAGCCCCTAGATGAGGTTTTATTTACCATTTTTATGCTAAAATTGTTCTTTAAAAAAATAAGTAAGCACACGATAAAAAAGATTTTAAAAGTACACGAGTATACAGTGCATAGTAAGTGTCTCTCTGACTTCTACCCCAAGCCACGCAGTCCCCTTCCCTAGTGTCTCCCGAATGATTCCAAAGACACTGCACCGCACAACACTTCAAGTGTGCTGCCCACGCAGCTGGCGCGGGGAAGCGTGTTTCCAGCGTGGCGCTTCAGTCACCTGTCAAGTGGTGTTATTCCTTATGCTGCGCTCTGTGGGCCTTGGCTCGGTGAGTCTCAAGATGGGCCTATGCCTAGGAAGCAGGTGACATTCCACCCATGACCGAAACCCTAGATAGGGAGACTGAACAGACTAGACCAATTCCCAGCAATGGACCTGAGAGAGGACGAGGCAGAGGCCGTGGGGGGCTCTGCGTTAGAGCCTGTGCTCTGCCGTGGCCAGAGGGCGTGTGGCCGCTCCCAGCACAGCAAGGGCACAGCCAGGTCTGCTGTTCCTTCCAGTGCACCTGCTTTAAGTCAGCACGCAGTTCACAGAACCCCACCCCCACGTGTGGTGACCGGCCTTCTCAGAAGCAAAGACAGGAAGGACAGACTCACGTCACAACACAAAACAACCATTTTAAACACTGTGCCGGAAATTCCTGTAATAAAATCGTGGCCTAAAGTACCCTTTCTCCCGATGAAGAGCTTGAGGTCTGGGAGTCAGCCCCCGGCAGCCATGTGGCTGCCAAGAGAGCCTCCTCACACACCTCTAAGGAAACAGGGCGCGCGAGTGTGGAGTGTGGCAAATGCTCACAAGACGAGAGACTAGCAGCAAAGATGACAGAGGTATTTTTGTTCCCCTTGGAAGGTGACATAAACTACTGCAGGACGCTAGCTTTAATTCTGGACTTAGGAATTCACTATGCAGACCACCCCGAAGGTCAAGCAGCTACAGACAGTCCGCACTGCTATGGGGGGACCCCAAGCTGCAGAGCAGCAAGCTACATCTCGTAAACGAAATGACACGAAGGCCCTTGAAATTCTGTGATTCTCTCCCTCCGAGACACAGGCAGTCTTCAGTTGTTCTGCCAGCTCCCAGCCAGCACTATGAGGGAATTATAAGGTGACCAGACCACTGGGAGGTGGGGGTGGAGCGGTGTCCCTAGACCCCAGCATTGTCAGAGTAAGGATGATTAATAAGAGGCTTTCTGAAAGGAGGCTGAACACCTGGGAAAACGGATGTGGCACCGAGGCTCATACATCTCTCCCTAAGAAGAGAGCTCGCGAGGGGACTGGGGTTTGAGTTCAGTAAGGGAGGCCAAATGAGATGAAATGCCCAGAGCAGCTGTTATCAAACCCATACCATAAGTAGCTGCATTTATACCTGTACTATATCATAGTGGTTTACATGTGTGATAACAGCCGTAGGTATAAAGGATTAAAGTCCTTTCTATAAAATCTAATTAATAACGTAGGAAAGTACATAGGACACTTAAGAAAAATGTTCCTCAATAAAATACCACCTATTAAAAAATGGTACCTGAAAAGCTCATTTCCAACTATCTGGAAAAATTTAGCTCTCCATAATGTCACTCTCCAAGGGTTCCAGCTAGCTAGGTTTCTAACGTGTCACTAAATAACCTCACTTGACATGCAGACTGAACTATGGTCACTGAACCACTCTTCCTTGCTAGAGCAAGTGAGTTCTCACTAAAGATGGTGACTCCGGATACTCAGTGGCATATGAACATGGGAAAGACACACACATTGTTTCAAATCACCAGCGGGAACGGGTGCAGTAACACTGCGGCCAGACTGAGTCACAGTCACTCTCAAATCTGTGACATCCCCGTTCCTGTCCTGTGGGTTTTCTTAGGGTTGCTTCCTTGGTATTTTGCCTGGTTGAAAAGGGATGCTTTGGTTCGGAAATGCTCTCTGGGCTGCCCCTCAAGGAGGAAACGCTGACGTTAGTCCTAGGAATGCTGCTAAGAGGCCCGGGAGGAGACAGGAGCACTGACCTTATTGATTTCATGCGGGACATGTGAACTTGTCTCCTTGAGCCTGGAGATTGAGCTGTGACAGAGCCCTCCTATCACAGCCATCAACGTATTGAAGTTCTGTAGTTGGTGGAGCTTCTGTGACACAGAAAACAGAGTCACTGTACATGTCACTTACATGGGAGCTTAGATGCTGCCTCTCATCTCTGTGTCATGAGTCCTTCTAATTCTGGCCAAAGGCTAGCAATCAGGTATTGCAATTTTCTGTCCATTTCTTTCCTAAGGCTTAATTCCAGACCAGGAGGTCCCAAATCTAGCAAAGCGTCATGTCTTCCTCCTTTAGTTTCAGCTGGTCTGTGGACCACCCTCTACAGCAGTGGCTTCTAACACCCAAAGTACTTGTTTAACCCAAAGATTTCTGGACTCAAGTACAGATGTTCTGATTCCCCGGATCTGGGGTTGAGCTTAGGGATCCGTGCTTTAGTTAACATCAGAGCAGGTGGTCCATGTACCACACTTTAAGAAACACTGGTCTAGAACATCTAGAGATGAAAAAATATATCGTTCAGCATAATCCTTTATATCCTTTACCCCAAAGTAACCAGACTTTTATTTCTGAGGGCAACGCCAATGCCTACATAGGACAGTAACTGGGACAGAGATGCTAGAATCTCTGTGAAATTTCAAATATGTGTTCACAGTATCTGCTTTTCTCTTATCAGATGCCTAAACTCTGTCCCTCCAACACTAAACCCAGCCATTCAACACAACATGGGCTCACAGACCTAAATCAGGCTGGTCCAGCTCCACTAAAACCTGAAATTACCCTTTCCTTTGCCATGTGGGCCACATTTGGTAAAACAATATAGGCTGGTAAGCATCTTCTGAAAAATGTTAAAGATCTAAACAGATCTAACCATATCCTGACCTTGAAGATGGCCTGTAGGGCCCTCTCTATACTGCCCTTGTGTGGGATGTAGAAGAGTTACCGTATCTAGATCTGGGGACAGGTAATAAAAGTGCACAACCCCACCCGGAGGTTCATGATGAGAAAGCAGCTCTAATGGATAGACTAGGCTGGGGGAAGAGGGGATAATTTACCTCTTAGCCCAGGCGCTAAGTCTTAATCCAGTCACTCACCTGAGCCACCTGGATGAACTTGATGAAGACTTCAGCTCGGAGCTGGGGGGTGGGACGGCTGAGAACCATCAGTTGTACCCACTGGGAGATGCCGTTACACAGGGCAATGGACCGCTCCATGGTAGGGTTCTCCTTCACGCAGCTATTTACGAGGTAATTCTGATAATCGGAGAACTGGGGAAAAAGAAACTCATCAGGACTGCCACTCCAGTATTCTGGGAGACCCGAGGGGCATATTACCTCTGCTGAGTTGATGGCTAGAATCTGCTAAGGGACAGAGGAGCTCTTGGCTTTCCTCTCCTGCAGACAAGGATGGTAGGAAGGACATCTTTCTTATTCTACCCACAGCATGGTCCCTCTACATCAAACGTCGTTAGGCCTAAATGGATGTGTACACATACAAGTTAACCCCAATATTATGTTGAGTAGATAGGGATAGTGCCCCTTTTCAATTCTAAAGAATACAGTATACAAGAAAAATCTCAGTACTAGTTCCAGCTATGTTGCTGAAGGTAAGGGGGAAAAAAAAAGATCATCTCACAAAATCTGTGTCACACACTCTTTTTCTCTCTCTCCTAGCTGTTTTCTTAACTTAAAAATGGGATAGGGCTTCCCTGGTGGCGCAGTGGTTGAGAGACCACCTGCCGATGCAGGGGACACGGGTTCGTGCCCCGGTCTGGGAAGATCCCACATGCTGCGGAGCGGCTGGGCCCGTGAGCCATGGCCACTGAGCCTGCGCATCCGGAGCCTGTGCTCCGCAAAGGGAGAGGCCACAACAGTGAGAGACCCGCGTACCGCAAAAACAAAAACAAAAACAAAACCGGGATAACATCTGTCCTATTTAGGACACGGAATTGTTAATAAGATCAAACATGATAACCTGTGAAAGCACTTGAACTTTTCAAAGTACTACATAAGTGTGAGGTGGTGCTAACAGGATATTATTAACCTCATGATCAAACAGACCTGTTTGGATTTCCCTCTATTCGCCAACTCAAGCAGGGGCGAAGTGAGTGGGGTACGTGACACTGGTTAGCTATTATTTGGAGACCACAGCTTCCCATTCACCTGGGCAATGGCATTCACTATGGCTGACGCTGAAACAAACAGCAGATGTGAAGCTGGAAATGTCCCAGAAGATCAGTGTATAAGTCATGACTGCAGCTACTGTGTCCCTGTCACAAACAATCCTTCTGCTCAAATAGTGTAACAGAGGGAGGAGAGTTTGCTCTGCTCCAGTGCTCCCATGGGAGTTTTCAGTGCTGTTCCCCAGCTATTTCCAGCTCTCCATTTCTCAACTCTGCCCTTTGAGATCAGGTGTGACCACATGACAGTTTAGCCAGGAGAATGTCAGTGGAAGTGACGTGATGACTTTTTTTTTTTTTTTTGCAGAAACAAGGGAACTGTTTTAATAATGATATTTATATTAGTAATATGCACATTCCAGAAATAAAGAAAAATCCTCTCGCTGGGATTGTATTGGAACGAATGCTTTTCAGGGAAATTCTTTTAGGAAGTTGAGCACACTATCATTTCATACCCTAAAAATCTTCAGATATTTAGGAGTTGCTGATAGATGTGACGACTTTTGAGATAGAAGAGCCAGTGAATGATTGGCTATGTTGCCTTTCCAGGCTGCAGAGATCGTGGAGATCTATGTCAAGATGAAGCCTCCCACACCCAGGCTCTGAGCACCTGTGGTCAGCAGAGGCCCCTGTGCAGCAGGAGTGAAAAATAAACTTTTGCTTTGTTAGGCCGCTGAGATTGGGTGGGAAGGGTTGAGGGGGTTGTCATCAGTGTACACACCTTAGTCCTGCCTGACTAGTAATACACTGATGAGAAGATCTCATAACCTGAATAAAATGAATGCAGATTAACTGAGCCCCATTCTTCTGTGCTGTTTGCTGATGGGTGGAAAAATATGAGTAGACCAAACCTACTCCTTAAGAGAGACATATACAGCACAAATCTTACCGGTTCTAAGAAAAAGTTCCCCGATTCATTCCAGTGACTACATTTATATACCCCTCCCATTCGAAATGTAACATATTGAATCCACTTGTTTTTTTAAAAGAATTATCTCAGTATAATTCTTCCCCCCTCCAAAGTATTATAATAATAAGCAGAAAATACCAAATGTCACTCAATTCACAGCAGAGATAAATTTCCCTCCCACCCTACATGGGGAAAACTGTTTAGAACTGTGTAGGTAAAACAAAAAGATCCCCCCCAAAAGTCTTCTACGAGGCGACCGTGACATTCAAAAGAAATGAAAGTTCAAGCTGATGTCTTCATTTGCAGCTAGAACCCTGCACCGACACTGGGGGAGCACTGGCGCAGAGGCCTTGTTCTGCACTGATTCTTCCCTTCCACCTCCACTGATCTGAGCCCTGGCAGGGAGCAGACAGCCCACAGGCCTGACAGAGCAGTCCTACCAGTTGGGCCCCAGTACAGCTCAGATTTCCAGTGTGATAAATGGCTCTTTTCAGTGTCCTTCCCCCGTGACACGAGAGGCACTGCCAAATGGAAACCCCCCAGGGGGAGCGTTCCAACTGGGGCCTGTGGTTCTGTCTGAGGGGAGCCAGTGAGGAGACTGGAGGTCGCCATGCAGATGAATGCTTGGAGACGTATTTCCAAATTGGGCTGGAGGGGGTGGGGAGGTTCCTGGCTGATTGGCAAAAGAGCTGTGTGAAAACAGGGAGGCTGTCAACATTATGGGAGAAAAGCTATAATAACCCCTGTAACCTGGTTTGCAGCTCTCCTTCCAAACACAAGCAGCCTCAATTAATTGGTGCTGAGTGACCGAGAGAGGCTTGTGATCCTGGTCTCAGCTCTGACTCTAATAAACTGTGTGACCTGGTCCAAGCCACCCCTGGGCCTCCATCACCTCAGCAGGGAACAGGTACATCTAAGAAATGCATCCAGCAACTAGGTAGTCTCTACTTTTAGAGCAAAGCTCAGAACTGTATCTTTCCATAGCGGTAGGGGCTGAATGGAGTCGTTTCTCAGGAAATCATATCGGCCAGTGAGGCTCTGTTGGCAAGTTCTCTTGTGTGGAGCTGGTGTTCTTTGGTATCACATATGGAGTTTCAGTGAGCAAGGTTTGTGTCAGCACAGTTTCTCTCTAGAATCAGGGGAGACTGCTGGGCCATGTCAGCACCACCTCAAGGGTTTAGGTAAATTCTGGGCTAGACCAGTAGCATCTGATTTATTTTGAGAATTCCCACAGCCATCCAAAGCCTATTCTAGAATGAATTCAAGTCCTCTTACAGGACTTAGCCTCATTTTTTGGGAGGAAAATTAAAAAAAAACATTCTGGAAGCCTAATGATTATCAGGAATAAAATTGTGTGTGTGTGTGCGCATGCATGTTGTGTGTACACTCACGTGTGCAGGGTACCATGTGTGCCCACAGTATTGCCACTTGAGCGAGTGGTGGGCTGAGGGAGGTGGGCTTGGAGGATGGGAGCGTGCAGCAAAGCAGGAGCAACAAACAAGGCAGCGTGTCCTGATTTTCCCAATGACACAGAGTGATGGGAAAGCCTACCAGCGCTGAGGGGGCCTCTAGGGTTAGGAGGTGGATGGCCTGTTGAATTCCTCTGCTTATTTTCAGAGATATCCCAGGGAAGCTTTTCTCCGGCCCCTCGGGTACATACAGATATCCTCCGGAAGGACTTGAACTCCAGGTAGGTAAGGTGCTCGGAGAGCTCTTCTGGTTCCAGATGGTCAAAGAGCAGGGAGACTTTTCGTTTCTTGCTGGTGTTCGATTTTATCCTTTGAGTCAGTTTCCTGGACCAGTCACGGGCATTGCTTTTGTGGGTAAAAATGAAAGGGAGAAGACAGGGAAAAAGAATAAATCAAAATTGCTTTTTAATGCAAATAAATCCATTAACGCTTCCCACAAGACTATGCAAAGCACCGTTACCTAACTTTCCTTGGTCAAAGCAATGCATTAACAGTTTCCCCACATCAGTTTTTCCTACGGTGGCGACTAGGAAGCTTTGATGGTTTTCCCTGAGCCTTCTGAACGTGCCATGGGAACTGGGTAAAATGCATTTGTCTTAAGTCTGTGGGAAGGACAGAGTCTCGGGCATTGTTCACAGTGTCCTGGCTCCTCTGTGTAGCCCTGGCAGGTCTGCTCTCTCCATGCCTTCTGTGTGTTTCCTCATCTCATGAGGGTGATGGGGACTCTATGTGGTTGGAAATCTCAAGGTAGTGGGGCAGTTTTCATGCCAGAAAAGCACAGAGAACCACAGAGAGGAGATGCCATGCTGGGTAATCATGTGTAGGAACAGGTGGTCACTCTGGGCAGACTTGTGGCATTTTCCTCAAATGTCCCCAGCCACTGAAATGACCAAGGAAGTCTAGCTAACCCTAGAGTTAGCCCCCCACACATTTTCTTGTAATCAATCCACGTGTTTCTTACTCAGTTTCAATTTCCTACACTAAGGAAGCAAAGAGAAAGGTAGCAGGCTGCAGATCTGTGTTTCCCAAACCTGTATTCCTGAGAACCTTGTCTCTTGACAAAAGGGTTCTGTGGTCAAATGAGTTTGGGAAATGCTACAAATTCTGCAGCCCCCATAGCCAAAGAGCATATTACACACTCTGAGATGCATTGCAAAAAGGAAGTTCGACTCTCTCAAGTATATCTGGTCGGGCAATATCCCACTGACTAATTCCTAAAGAATATACCGTGGAAAATATTGGTAGAGGAAAGTCAGCTAGGGGTGTATTGGGATAAGGAAATCAGGGTTTGAGAACTGCCCTGGGCCCTGTGTGCTGCATTTAAAAAATGAAGACACTGTTACTGTAAAACCTTCTTTTACCTCTCAAGTTATTATAATTCTAAGCAAAGAAGTACAGAGAGTCCAACCCGCTATGTAGATTTAATTGGGACTCTGACATGTGATTTGGAAATCATTTCCACACGGCCACGGCACAGGGCACTGAGGGCTCTCACAGTCCAGATTCTGCTCTGCCATTAACTCAGCTAGCTGTGTGACCCCAGAGAAGCAAGCCTTGCTGAGCCTGTTTCCCAGGACGTTGGATAAAATCATCTTGAAAATATGTTTCAGTCCTAGAATTCTATGTCCTAGGGATCTGTATTATTCTAAAACAAAGGGGCCACATTGTGAAAACCTTAGCATATGATGAGTGTACTCTCCTCTCCCCAGATTAGGACAGGCATTCATTTTTCCAGAGTGGGACCATCTCATAAATAAGAAATCCAAGGAATAATCTGCAGTACTCCTGAGATCCTTTCTATCTCTGCATAGGTCTAAGTGTCTCTTGCAGAACTTTTTGGCCTACCGAATATGTTATAAACCCTTTGCTCGATCCATTTTCCAGCAGTCCCTTCCCCATTTATAAGTGCAGGGGCCCTCCAGGCGTTAGCTGCTGAAGAGGCACCAATTTAGTCACCACACTTGCAGTTTATTGGGATTTAGACAAATTTTAGTCAATATCTGGCTTCCTGATTTCTTTTTCACTGAGACTTCTTTTTTCCTACTCTTGGATATTAGTCACGTACACCGTTATCACCAGGGGGCTTCTCTGCTTTCCTGCTACATGTCAAGCTTTTCTCTTTCATGAGGCCATCTGAACCTGCCTGAGGGCTTCTTGGGGTGGGTAGAGCAGACGTCACAGCGGGACGCAGAGCCTTGCTGAGCGGCCTGGGTTGTATTACAGGAGGGAGGTGGTTTCGAAAGAGGCGTCAAAACCACGACACTCACATTTGAGTTGTGTCAATCAGGCGGCAGTGCAGCTCCTCGCCGTTAGCTTTCACCAGTTCCTGAAACCCTTCCATAGTGCTTGCCAAGCTGGCATCTATTTTAAACATGATCCAGAATTCTGTTATCCAATACCTACATGGTGGGATTTAAAAAACACAAGCCAAAACTGAAGCCAAGGACTCACATTGTGGTGGGTTCTTCCCGCAAAAAGGATTCAGAAAAAGACAGGGGCTGGTTTGTTCTATATTCCTGGGAATATAGAATCTATATTCTCTACACAGAATATAAGGAACTGGAGTAGGGGTGGGGGGAAGAGAAGAAAACCACCCACTGACAATCCTCTGCGCCCCACATATTAAATGCTGTGCTATGATAAGATGAATCATAATGAAGGGAGCCACTGCAAAGATTTAGGCACAACCATGTGTATCAGAGAGAATGATAAATAAGACAACGGCAGACAAACCAAACGTCCAAAGACTGGACAATGCATCTGTAAATTACACTTTATTATACCTCAGGATATTACATGGCCATTAAAAATAATGTTTACAAAAAGTTTTTAATGACTAGAGAAGATTCCTATGATTTAAAGTTAAGTGAAAACTACAGGATACAAAAGTTTGTATGTATTTTGATCTCTACTATGTTAAAAAAAACCTACTTGGAAAGAGACAAGGGAAATATACCAAAATAGGTAGTTGGATATAAGTGATTATTACTATAGTTATATTCTTCTCTATATTTTCAAAGTGCTCTAATATGAGCTTCATTACTTTTATACTTGGGAATAAAAACAAACAAAATAACCTTTCCCTTATGTCACTTGATACCAAAATGCTGTAAGGTTGACAAAAACATTGGTATAAAATATTAAGCTCAGGCACATCAGAAAAAACCGACTATGCTCTTTGAGGAATTTCCAGTACTAACAATTGCCCTTTCTGGTCTGTCCAGAGGTGTTGTATAGGTGGTCAGGAAGGGAAAGGCAGGGAGGACAAGGAAAGAGCTAGAGTCTCTGGCTCTTTCATTTCACCCCACTCCACAAAGTCCCAAATGCATGCAGAAATGTTACCTTACAAAATAGCAGATCTTCAGGCAAAGCCCTGGTGAATTCTTTGCCAAGGCATCCTTATAGGTATGGCTGTGGTTAAGGGAAATGGAAGCCTCTGTTATAGAAACCAAACAACCTTTCATCTTTGCAAGTATTGCTAAAACTACCCTCCCTCCAGCCCCACAAATAGTTTCTTTTAATGTTTCTTCTCTCCCTGGCCATAGGATAAAACCAACTCAATGTGTGCAGCTGTATGCTTATGAAGGGCAAAGATGGTGACTTTAGCCCATGCTGAAGTCGCTTATGGAAGAAGGCCACAGCATCTCCTCTGCAGAAGTAGGAAGTCAACAGCCCAGCAATCTCCCCGCACAGGTGACCTGTAAGAAGTAAAGAAGGGGCAAGTGACCTCTGCCCATGCCCAAGACTAGGAGTCTGCTGGAGACAAGCTAAAAAGAAGAGCTTGTTCTTATCTTTTCAGCAACTGATAAAAAATCTGTGCATTGAATTAGAAGAAAGGGAAGGAATAAATATTCAGATGTATTGTAATGATAATCAAGGCAATAATAGGAAAATGATAATACATGCCTAGAAAATGTCAGTAGATTGATCTTACAGGTTGTAATAGCAAGTCAGAAAAAGCCATGTAAATGATCCAAATACAACTGGAGAGCACATTAAGGATCAATACCATTCGGAATATTCCACGAGAATGATGCCATTCTAAGAACAAGAAAGAATAGCAAAGTTCCACCAAGTTCACGCATCTCTAGAGATATACGGAAAGAATAAGTGTTTACTGTAAAGGTCACAGAAATGCAAAATCCAATCCAGTGGCGAACCTGGGTGGTCCTACCCTCTTCCATCAACATACTGAGGAATCAGGCTATGTGGGCTGTGTGCCCCGCAAGACACTGCCCTCTTTCTCCTCTAAAAACCATGTCAAATTAACCACAATCCAGGGCTCTGTGAATTTCAGCAGGGCCCCTGAGAGGAATCCACTGAGCAGCCAGCAGATGTCTCAGTTAACTGGGGCTGTGCAGTCTTCTTTCAGTGGCTATGCATATTTTAACCCTTGGAAAACTCAGACTTAAATATAGCAAAGTAAAAAACAGGCCAAATCATATTACTGATTTTTTTATTAGGAAGGGATCTATGCCTTTTGAAATCTTATATACCTGTAATGTTTAAGAGCATATTAGAACGAGAGTCTTGAAACTTCAATCTGGAATATACAATTAAGGGATTTACACTTGTGATTTTAAATTCAAATCTTATTAAGTTTATGCATAGCTTTGGAACATCTAAGATAATGTTAGCTTTACTGTTTATAATTTTAATTTACTGAAGTTATAAAAACTATTTAGAATTCAGAAAAGCCTCTGAAGTATTTAAAAAATCTAAGATTTAAAATTACAAGTACATACCTATCAATAATTACTTTATATGTAAATGAACTAAATGCTTCAGTCAAAAGACATGGAGTGGCTGAATGGATACAAAACCAAGATCCGTATGTATGCTGCCTACAAGAGATGCACTTCAGATCTAAATAGTTAAGACTCTTCAAGAAAAAAAATGGGAGGGCCCAAATCAATAAAATCAGAAATAAAAAAGAAGTTACAATCAATACCACAGAAATATAAAAGAAAGTAAGAGATTACTACAACCAGTTACATGCCAATAAAATGGACAACCTAGAAGAAAGGTACAAATTCCTAGACATGTACAATCTTCCAAGACTGAGCCGGGAAGAAATAGAAAATATGAGCAGACCAATTACCAATAATGAAATTGAATCAGTAATTTTAAAAAAACAAAACAAAAACAAACTCTCAGCAAAGAAAAGTCCAGGACCAGATGGCTTCACAGGTGAATTCTACCAAACATTTAGAAAAGAGTAAACACCTATCAAACTATTCCAAAAAACTGCAGAAGAAGGACCACTTCCTAACTCATTCTACGAGGCCAGCATCACCCTGCTACTAAAACCAGTCAAAGATATCACAAAAAAAGAAAATTACAGGCTAATATCAGTGATAAAAATATGATGAACATAGATTCAAAAATTCTCAACAAAATATTAGCAAACCAAATACAACAATATAGTAAAAGAATTATACGCCATGATCAAGTGGAATTTATCCAATGAATGCAAGGATAGTTCAATATCCACAAATCAGTCAGTGGGATATACCTCATTGACAAATTGAAGAATATATAAATAAAGAATAAAAATCATATGATCATCTCAATAGATACAGAAAAGGATTTGAGAAAATTCAACAATTTATGATTAAAAAAAACTTTCCATGAAGATGTATAGAGGGAACAATACCTCAACATAGTAAATGTCATATATTATAAGCCCAGAGCTAACATCATACTCAATGGTGAAAACTGAAAGAATTTCTTCTACGATCAGGAACAAGACAAGGATGCCCACTCTCACCACTTTTATTCCTAGCCAGAGCAATCAGACAAGAAAAAGAAATGAATCCAAATTGGAAAAGAAGAAGTAAAACTGTTACTGTTTGAAGATGACATGATACTATACATAGAAAATCCTAAATATACCACCAAAATACTACCAGAGTTCATCAAAATTCAGTAAAGTTGCAGGGTACAAGATTAATATATAAAAATCTGTTGCATTTCTATATACTAACAAGAAACTATCAGAAAGAGAAATTAAGAAAACAATCCCATTTAAATCACATCGAAAAGGATAGAATATCCAGGAATAAATCCAACTATGTAAGTAAAAGACCCACAGTCAGAAAACTTTAAGACACTGATGAAAAAAATTGAAGATGACAGAACAGATGGAAAGACATACCATATTCATGGATTAGAAGAATATCGTTAAAATGACCATACTACCCAAGGCAACCTACTGATTCAATGCAATCCTATCAAAACACCAATGGCATTTTTCACAGAACTAAAACAAATAATTCTAAAATTCTATGGAAAGAAAAGTCCCCAAATAGCAAAACAATCTTGAGAAAGAAGAACAGAGCTGGAGGTATCACACTCCCGGACTTCAGACTATACTACAAAGCTAGTGTCATCAAAACTGTATGGTACCAGCACAAAAACAAACAAGTAGATCAATGGAACAGAATAAAGAGCCCAGAAATTAACCCACACACTTATGGTTAATTAATCTAAAACAAAGGAGGCAAGAACATACAATGGAGAAAAGACAGTCTCTTAAATAAATGGTATTGTGGAAACTGGACAGTTACATGCAAAAGAATCAAACTGGACTATTCTGGACACTATGCAAACTGGATACTATGCACAAAAATGAATTCAAAACTGATTACGAACTTAAATGTAAGACCTGAGCTGCCTGGAAGCAGAGAGGCAGCATGTCCAAAGGGCTGCCTCCATAGTGTGGAGTTCAGGAGTTTGGAGAGCCCTTTGGGGGTCCCAGTTTTACCTAAGAGATGTCAACTTGAGAGTGTGCTGAACTTCACCTTATGCTCCCATATCACGTGTAGTCATCAAAGTGTTTTCTCTGCGGTTTGGCAGACATTCTCAGAGGGGAATCAGGAAGATGGTGGAAGAGTAAGAGGTGGAGATCACCTTCCTCTCCACAGATACACCAGAAATACATCTACACGTGGAACAACTCCTACAGAAGACCTACTGAACGCTGGCAGAAGACCCCACACCTCCCAAAAGGCAAGAAATTCCAGACATACCTGGGTAAGGCAAAAGAAAAAAGAATAAACAGAGACAAAAGAATAGGGACAGGACCTGCACCTCTGGAAGGGAGCTGTGAAGGAGGAAAGGTTTCCACACATTAGGAAGCCCCTTTGCGGGCGGAGACTGCAGGTGGTGGAGGGGAAAAGCTTCAGAGCCATGGAGGAGAGCACAGCAACAGGGGTGCGGAGGGCAAAGCGGAGAGATTCCGTCACAGAGGATCGGTGCCCACCAGCACTCACCAGCCCGAGAGGCTTGTCTGCTCACCCACCGGGGCAGGTGGGGCTGGGAGTTGAGGCTCGGGCTTTGGTTGGAGCGCAGGGAGAGGACTGGGGTTGGCGGCGTGAACACAGCCTGCAGGGGGTTAGTGCACCACAGCTAGCCGGGAGGGAATCCGGGGAAAAGTATGGACCTGCCAAAGAGGCAAGAGACTTTTTCTTCTCTCTTTGTTTCCTGGTGCATGAGGAGAGGGGATTAAGAGCTCTGCTTAAAGGAGCTCCAGAGACAGGCGTGAGCTGCAGCTAACAGTGCGGACCCCAGAGACAGGCATGGGATGCTAAGGCTGCTGCTGCTGCCACCAAGAAGCCTGTGTATGAGCACAGGTCACTATCCACACCTGCCCTCCCAGGAGCCTGTGCAGCCTGTCACTGCCAGGGTCCCGGGATCCAGGGACAACTTCCCCGGGAGAACACGCGGCACGCCTCAGGTTGGTGCAACGTCCTGCCAGCCTCTGCCACTGCAGGCTCTTCCCGCATCCATACCCCTCCCTCCCCCTGGCCTGAGTGAGCCAGAGCCCCTGAAGCAGCTGCTCCTTTAACCCTGTCCTGAGCGAAAAACAGACACCCTCCAGCGACCTACATGCAGAGGCAGGGCCAAATCCAAAGCTGAGCCCCGGGAGCTGTGCGAACAAAGAAGAGAAAGGGAAATCTCTCCCAGCAGCCTCAGAAGCAGCGGATTAAAGCTTCACAATCAACTCGATGTACCCTGCATCTGTAGAATACATGAATAGACAACGAATCATCCCAAATTGAGGAGGTGGACTTTAAGAGCAAGGTTTATGATTTTTTCCCCTTTTCCTCTTTCTGTGAGTGTGTGTGTGTATGCTTCTGTGTGAGATTTTGTCTGTATAGCTTTGCTTTCACCATTTGTCCTAAGGTTCTATCTGTCCGTTTTTTTTTCTTTTTTAAAAAAATTTCTTAATTATTTTTTCTATTAATAACTTTATTTTATTTTATCTTACTTTATTTTATTTTATCCCCTTCCTCCCTTCCTTCCTCCCTCCCTCTCTATTTCTTTTTCTTCCTTCCTTCCTTCCTCTTTCTTTCTTTCTACTTTTTCTCCCTTTTATTCTGAGCCGTGTGGATGAAAGGCTCTTGGTGCTGCAGCCAGGAGTCAGTGCTGTGCCTCTGAGGTGGGAGAGCCAACTTCAGGACACTGGTCCACAAGAGACCTCCCAGCTCCACATAATATCAAATGGTGAAAATCTCCCAGAGATCTCCATCTCAACACCAGCACCCAGCTTCACTCAATGACCAGCAAGCTACAGTGCTGGACACCCTATGCCAAACAACTAGCAACACAGGAACACAACCCCACCCAATAGCAGAGAGGCTGCCTAAAATCATAATAAGTCCACAGACACCCCAAAACACACCACCAGATGTGGACCTGCCCACCAGAAAGACAAGATCCAGCCTCATCCACCAGAACACAGGCACTAGTCCCCTCGACCAGGAAGCCTACACAACCCACTGAACCAACTTTAGCCACTGGGGACAGACACCAAAAACAACGGGAACTACGAACCTGCAGCCTGCAAAAAGGAGACCCCAAACACAGTAAGATAAGCAAAATGAGAAGACAGAAAAACACACAGCAGATGAAGGAGCAAGATGAAAACTGACCAGACCTAAAAAATGAAGAGGAAATAGGCAGTCTACCTGAAAAAGAATTAAGAATAATGACAGTAAAGATGATCCAAGATCTTGGAAATAGAATAGAGAAAATGCAAGAAACATTTAACAAGGACCTAGAAGAACTAAAGATGAAAGAAGCAACAATGAACAACACAATAAATGAAATTAAAAATACTCTAGAGATGGGATCAATAGCAGAATAACTGAGGCAGAAGAACGGATAAGTGACCTGGAAGATAAAATAGTGGAAATAACTACTGCAGAGCAGAATAAAGGAAAAAGAATGAAAAGAACTGAGGACAGTCTCAGAGACCTCTGGGACAACATTAAATGCACCAACATTCGAATTATAGGGGTTCCAGAAGAAGAAGAGAAAAAGAAAGGGACTGAGAAAATATTTGAAGAGATTATAGTTGAAAACTTCCCTAACATGGGAAAGGAAATAGTTAATCAAGCCCAGGAAGCACAGAGAGTCCCATACAGGATAAATCCAAGGAGAAACACGCCAAGACACATATTAGTCAAACTATCAAAAATTAAATACAAAGAAAACATATTAAAAGCAGCAAGGGAAAAATAACACACAAGGGAATCCCCATAAGGTTAACAGCGGATCTTTCAGCAGAAACTCTGCAAGCCAGTAGGGACTGGCAGGACATATTTAAAGTGATGAAGGAGAAAAATCTATAACCAAGATTACTCTACCCAGCAAAGATCTCATTCAAACTCGATGGAGAAATTAAAACCTTTACAGACAAGCAAAAGCTGAGAGAGTTCAGCACCACCAAACCAGCTTTACAACAAATGCTAAATGAACTTCTCTAGGCAGGAAAAACAAGAGAAGGAAAAGACCTACAAAAACAAACCCCAAACAATTAAGAAAATGGTAATAGGAACATACCTATCGATAATTACCTTAAATGTAAATGGATTAAATGCTCCCACCAAAAGACACAGACTGGCTGAATGGATACAAAAACAAGACCCATATATATGCTGTCTACAAGAGACCCACTTCAGACCTAGAGACACATACAGACTGAAAGTGAGGGGATGGAAAAAGATATTCCATGCAAATGGAAACCAAAAGAAAGCTGGAGTAGCAATTCTCATATCAGAGAAAATAGACTTTAAGATAAAGAGTATAAGAAGAGACAAAGAAGGACACTACATAATGATCAAGGGATCGATCCAAGAAGAAGATATAACAATTGTAAATATTTCTGCACCCAACATAGGAGCACCTCAATACATAAGGCAAATACTAACAGCCATAAAAGGGGAAATAGACAGTAACATATTCATAGTAGGGGACTTTAACACCCCACTTTCACCAATGGACAGATCATCCAAAATGAAAATAAGGAAACACAAGTTTTAAATGATACATTAAACTAGATGGACTTAATTGATATTTATAGGACATTCCATCCAAAAACAACAGAATACACATTTCTCTAAAGTGCTCATGGAACATTCTCCAGGATAGATCATATCTTGGGTCACAAATCAAGCCTTGGTAAATTTAAGAAAATTGAAATTGTATGAAGTACCTTTTCCGACCACAAAGCTATGAGACTAGATATCAATTACTGGAAAAGATCTGTAAAAAATACAAACACATGGAGGCTAAACAATACACTACTTAATAACGAAGTGATCACTGAAGAAATCAAAGAGAAAATTAAAAAATACCTAGAAACAAATGACAATGGAGACATGATGACCCAAAACCTATGGGATGCAGCGAAAGCAGTTCTAAGAGGGAAGTTTATAGCAATACAATCCTACCTTAAGAAACAGGAAACATCTCGAATAAACAACCTAACCTTGCACCTAAAGCAATCAGAGAAAGAAGAACAAAAAAACTCCAAAGTTAGCAGAAGGAAAGAAATAAAGATCAGATCAGAAACAAATGAAAAAGAAATGAAGGAAACGATAGCAAAGATCAATAAAACTAAAAGCTGGTTCTTTGAGAAGATAAACAAAATTGATAAACCAGTAGCCAGACTCATCAAGAAAAAAAGGGAGAAGACTCAAATGAATAGAATTAGAAATGAAAAAGAAGAAGTAACAACTGACACTGCAGAAATACAAAAGATCATGAGAGATTACTACAAGCAACTCTATGCCAATAAAATGGACAACCTGGAAGAAATGGACAAATTCTTAGAAATGCACAACTGCTAAGACTGAACCAGGAAGAAATAGAAAATATGAACAGACCAATCACAAGCACTGAAATTGAAACTGTGATTAAAAATCTTCCAACAAACAAAAGCCCAGGACCAGGTGGCTTCACAGGCGAATTCTATCAAACATTTAGAGAAGAGCTAACACCTATCCTCCTCAAACTCTTCCAAAATATAGCAGAGGGAGGAACACTCCCAAACTCATTCTACGAGGCCACCATCACCCTGATACCAAAACCAGACAAGGATGTCACAAAGAAAGAAAACTACAGGCCAATATCACTGATGAACACAGATGCAAAAATCCTCAACAAAATACTAGCAAACAGAATCCAACAGCACATTAAAAGGATCATACACCATGATCAAGTGGGGTTTATTCCAGGAATGCAAGGATTCTTCAATATACGCAAATCAATCAACGTGATACACCATATTCACAAATTGAAGGAGAAAAACCATATGATCATCTCAATAGATGCAGAGAAAGCTTTTGACAAAATTCAACACCCATTTATGATAAAAACCCTGCAGAAAGTAGGCATAGAGGGAACTTTCCTCAACATAATAAAGGCCATATATGACAAACCCACAGGCAACATCATCCTCAATGGTGAAAAACTGAAAGCTTTTCCACTAAGGTCAGGAACAAGACAAGGTTGCCCACTCTCACCACTCTTATTGAACATAGTTTTGGAAGTTTTAGCCACAGCAATCAGAGAAGAAAAGGAAATAAAAGGAATCCAAATCGGAAAAGAAGAAGTAAAGCTGTCACTGTTTGCAGATGACATGATACTATACATACAGAATCCTCAAGATGCTACCAGAAAACTACTAGAGCTAATCAATGAATTTGGTAAAGTAGCAGGATACAAAATTAATGCACAGAAATCGCTGGCATTCCTATACACTAATGATGAAAAATCTGAAAGTGAAATCAAGAAAACACTCCCATTTACCACTGCAACAAAAATAATAAAATATCTAGGAATAAACTTACCTAAGGAGACAAAAGACCTGTATGCAGAAAATTATAAGACACTGATGAAAGAAATTAAAGATGATACAAATAGATGGAGAGATATACCATGTTCTTGGATTGGAAGAATCAACATTGTGAAAATGACTCTACTACCCAAAGCAATCTACAGATTCAATGCAATCCCTATCAAACTACCACTGGCAGTTTTCACAGAACTAGAACAAAAAATTTCACAATTTGTATGGAAACATAAAAGACCCCGAATAGCCAAAGCAATCTTGAGAACGAAAAACAGAGTTGGAGGAATCAGGCTCCCTGACTTCAGACTATACTACAAAGCTACAGTAATCAAGACAGTATGGTACTGGTACAAAAACAGAAATATAGATCAATGGAAAAGGACAGAAAACCCAGAGATAAACCCACGCACATATGGTCACCTTATCATTGATAAAGCAGGCAGGAATGTACAGTGGAGAAAGGACAGCCTCTTCAATAAGTGGTGCTGGAAAAACTGGACAGGTACATGTAAAAGTATGAGATTAGATCACTCTCTAACACCATACATAAAAATAAGCTCCAAATGGATTAAAGATCTAAATGTAAGGCCAGAAACTATCAAACTCTTAGAAGAAAACATAGGCAGAACACTCTATGACATAAATCACAGCAAGATCCTTTTTGACCCACCTCCTAGAGAAATGGAAATAAAAATAAACAAATGGTACCTAATGAAACTTCAAAGCTTTTGCACAGCAAAGGAAACCATAAACAAGACCAAAAGACAACCCTCACAATGTAGAAAATATTTGCAAATGAAGCAACTGACAAAGGATTAATCTCCAAATTTACAAGCAGCTCATGCAGCTCCATAACGAAAAAACAAACAGCCCAATCCAAAAATGGGCAGAAGACCTAAATAGACATTTCTCCAAAGAAGGTATACAGACTGCAACAAACACATGAAAGAATGCTCAACATCATTAATCATTAGAGAAATGCAAATCAAAACTACAATGAGATATCATCTCACACCAGTTAGAATGGCCATCATCAAAAAATCTAGAAACAATAAATGCTGGAGAGGGTGTGGAGAAAAGGGAACCCTCTTACACGGTTGGTGGGAAAGTAACCTGATACAGCCACTATGGAGAACAGTATGGAGATTCCTTAAAAAAGTAAATATAGAACTACCATATGACCCAGCAATCCCACTACTGGGCATATACCCTGAGAAAACCATAATTCAAAAAGAGTCATGTACCAAAATGTTCATTGCAGCTCTATTTACAATAGCCCGGAGATGGAAACAACCTAAGTGTCCATCATCGGATGAATGGATAAAGATGTGGCACATATATACAATGGAATATTACTCAGCCATAAAAAGAAACGAAATTGAGCTATTTGTAATGAGGTGCATGGACCTAGATTCTGTCATACAGAGTGAAGTAAGGCAGAAAGAGAAAGACAAATACTGTATACTAACACACACATATGGAATTTAAGAAAAAAGTGTCATGAAGAACCTAGGGGTAAGACAGGAATAAAAACACAGACCTACTAGAGAATGGACTTGAGGATATGGGGAGGGGGAAGGGTGAGAAAGGGAAGCTGTGAGAAAGCGAGAGAGTGGCATGGACATATATACACTACCAAACGTAAAATAGATAGCTAGTGGGAAGGAGCCACATAGCACAGGGAGATCAGCTCGGTGCTTTGTGACCACCTAGAGGGGTGGGATAGGGAGGGTGGGAGGGAGGGAGACGCAAGAGGGAAGAGATATGGGAACATATGTATATGTATAACTGAGTCAGTTTGTTATAAAGCAGCAACAAACACACCATTGTACAGCAATTATACTCCAATAAAGATGTAAAAAAAAAAAAAAAGTAAGACCTGAAACCATAAAACTTATAGAAGAAAACATAGGTATATGATCTTTGACATCAGTCTTCATAACATTGTTTTTGGATATGTCTCCTCAGGCAAGGGAAACAAAAGCAAAAATAAACAAATGAGACTAGGGCTTCCCTGATAGCACAGTGGTTAAGAATTCTCTTGCTGGTGCAGGGGACACAGATTCGAGCCCTGGGCTGGGAAGATCCCACATGCTGCAGAGCAACTAAGCCTGTGTGCCACAACTACTGAGCCTGCACTCTAGGGCCCATGAGCCACAACTACTGAGCCCGCATGCCACAACTACTGAAGTCTGCGCACCTAGAGCCCATGCTCCGCAACAAGAGAAGTCACTGTAATAAGAAGCCTGCACACTGCAACAAGGAGTAGCCCCTGTTTGCTGCAACTAGAGAAAGCCCGTGTACAGCAACGAAGACCCAACACAGCCAAAAATAAATATATTAAAAAAAAAAACAACCAAATGGGACTATATCTAACTAAAGCTTTCGCACAGTGAAGGAAAAGAAACCACCAACAAAATGAAAAGGCCACCTACTAAATGGTGAAGATATTTGCAAATGATATATCCAATAAGGGGTTAATATCCAAAACATACAAAGAACTCATACAACTCAACATCAAAAAACCAACGTGATTAAAAAACTGGCAGAGGATCTGTATATACATTTTCCCCAAGGAAGACAAATGGCCAAAAGCCACATGAGAAGATGCTCAACATTACTAATTATCAGGAAAATGCAAATCAAAACCACAATGAGGTATCATCTCACACTTGTTAGAATGGCTGTTATCAAAAAGACAACAAATGACAAGTGTTGGTGAAGATGTGGAGAAAACAGAACCCTTGCACACTGTTGCTGGGAACATAAATTGGTGCAGCCACTATGGAAAACAGTATGGAGATTCCTCAAACAATTAAAAATAGAACTACCATATGGTCCAGAATTTCCACTCCTGTGTATTTATCTGAAGAAAACAAAAACATTAATTAGAAGAGATATATGCAGCCATGTGTTCAATGCAGCATTATTCACAATAGCTAAGATATGGAAGCAACCTAAGTGTCCATCAAGAGACGAAAGTATAAAGAAGATGTGGTACACACACACACACACACACACACACACACACACACACTGGAATATTACTCAGCCATAAAAAAGAATGAAATCTTGCCATTTGAGACAACATGGATAGACTCAGAGGGTACATGCTAAGTGAAATAAGTCAGCTAGAGAAAGACAAATACTGTATGATTTTATTTATATGTGGAATGTGAAAAAACAAATGCACAAACATAACAAAACAGAGTTATAGGTACAGAGAACAAACAAGTGTTTGCCACAGGGGAGGGAAGTAGGGGGAAGAAAGAAATAAGTGAGGAAGATTAAGAGGTACAAACTTCCATTTGCGAAATAAATGAGACATGGGTAAGAAATGCACCGTATGGGGAATACAGTTAATAACTATGTAATATCTTTGTAGGGTGACATAACCGTAACTAGACTTATTGTGGTGACCAGTTTGATATGTATAGACATATCAAATCACTGTTATGTAACAGAAACTAACATAGTGTTGTAGGTCAATTATACTTCAAAAACGGACAAAGAAACAACAAACATAGAAAAATAGATCAGATATGTGGTTACCAGAGGCAGGGGATGGGAAAAGGGGGGAATGTATGAAGGCAGTCAAAAGATACAAACTTATAAGATGAATAAGTACCAGGGATGTAATGTACAACATGATAAAAATATAATGAACACTGCTCGACGTTATACATGAAAGTTGCTAAGAGGGAAAATTCTAAGTTCTCATCACAAGAAAAGAAATTTAAATTTCTTTAATTTTGTTTCTATATGAGATGATAGATGTTCACTAAACTTATCATGAATCACGCTTCAAACCTTAAACTTACACAGTATTTTATGTTGGTTATATCTCAATAAAACTGGAAGAAGAAATAAAATTCATAATTATAGTTTAAAACCATTATTCCAATTAACCAAACATTTTTCAAGGTTCCTTAAAAGTGCCTGGTGGGACATTCTAGACTTATAGGAAGAACAGTAAGATTTGCAAGCTAAATTTGAACCCCTAAAGAAAAACTATGGCTGTGAAATTTGTACATTTCATAAAATGACTTTAACTTAAAAAACCTAAATTTTGATAGATTTACTGTTATAAAATCTGTCCCTGAGAGCACCAAAATCAAACAGAAACACAAAACACACACACACCAAGAACAAAGGTAATGAATCCAAAAAATAAGCCCAGGCAACTGGCAAATTTCATGAAGTGAATGGTTCCAATGCTTGCCTTTCTTTGGACATAAAAGGGAGGAGTGAGAATGACATGACTTTACATTTCTCTTTACATTTCTTTATACCACATGGGTAAGAAAATGCATCCCTTTGGTGCAAAGAGATTCAAGCATAAGGCACATTCTAGATAAATACGTCTTAGAGTCTATATTTTTATTATTTGATCTAGTTGTTGAAAGATTTAACTTCTTCCTTATTAATGAGGAAGGCACTCACACACACAAAAAACCCACTTTTCTTTTAAGACAACTGGGTGGACATAAGAATCAACATGGTACCTTTCATCATGGAGTTTACCTTCCTTCTGTTTGCTCCCTACCCTTCTCTTCACACGTCCGTTCCCCAGTGCACAGTGCCAGGTGCCATCCAGGAGGGCAGAGTCTCCCAAGGTCGCAGAGCCCTTGTGCCACAGCGGAGGCAGCCTCGAGCAAGGCAGGCACTGCTTTCTCACGTGAGGAGATGAAGCAAACAGCAGCACACGCAGGCCAGTAATCAGGGGCTCAGGCATCTGCTGACCTGGGGTAATCGTCATTGTTTGCTGCAAGCTTCAGGCTCCACATCCTCATAGGCAGTGCTGTGGCCATGAAGTACCAGGGCAGTTCTGGCTGTACTTCTCAGGCATCTGAACTATTCAAAGCATGTTGTTAAATTTTTTTTCTCTCTCTAACAATGGAAAAACAGGAAACAAAAGGAAGGCATCCGAGCTTCTTTAACTGACAGGTAAAAGGAGCCATTCCAGTCTGGTATGTTGAAACGTTCACCGTGGAGGGGAAAGGGTTTCTGAGAGAGCTGAGGATAGAGCAGGAGGGGCACCCTGGGCCAGCCTGTGGAGGGCCATTTCCTGGCAACCGAGGATCTGCCATTACCCTCTATTTGCAGAGGCTCTGGTGCATGGCCTGCCTGATTCGCTTCTCAGCAAAGTAACTGCAGAGGTGGATAAACGAGGGAGAGGGTGGCTGTGAAGATGAGAAGCCCAGGATGGGACAGAGGCTGGGGAGAGAGACGGTGAGGGCCCAAACAAAGGCAGAGACATGGGAATGGAGAGAAAAGAGTCACTTCTGACGCAGGAACCCTGAGATTGGGTGACGGACTCTGTAGATGAAAGGCAGGGAGGACTGTGAGTGCTTTGATGTTGCCGCTTTAAGACCATCGGATGGGCAGCAATACCATGAACTGAAACTGAAAATACAGGTATCAAAGCAGAACTCATAGTAGTAGTAGTTGAGGTGGTGAGTTAATGAGTTAAGTTTTAAGCATATTAGATTGCAGTGTCTGCAGGATAAAGTGGTACAAACGTTAAAAAAAAAATGGTTTGGGTTAGAGAAATATGGACTTGAAAGACCTCAGAGGAATGGTGGTGGAAATCCTGGTGGGAAATCACCCAGGGGAAGTGCAGTGAGAAGAAACCAGGATGTTATTCCCATCTCGAGGAGGTACGCAAAGAAAAGGCTGGATGGAGAGGTGGAGGAGGGCAGCCCAGGAGGAGGGAGAGCCGGGAAGGTGCAGTTCCCAGGGCTCTGGAGGGAGTCTGGAGAGGCAGGGGGTGTCAACAAGGCCTCTACACGGACATCGCTGTAAACAAGGGTGGAAACAAAAGCCACCAGGCTTGGCAGCTAGGAGGTCACTGGTGACATCAGAGGAAAGTCTGAGTACAGGGGTGGGGCCCACAGTCGGGTTAAGGACTGAGTGGGAGTTGAGCGATGGGAGAGAGTGAGTGCGGACTATTTTAAGAAGTCTGTGCATCACATTTCTAACCCTATCAATGGAATGAAGGGGAGGCAGGGTTGAGAGTTTATTTTTAGGTTGGGGAGACTTGAATGTGTTTTAGGCTGAGAGGCAGGTGCCCCTGAAGAGGCAGGGTTTAGAAGGACAGGAGAGAGGGGAGATAACTGATAGAGAAAGATTCTGTGAGAGTGGGAGGGAGGATGGGGAGGAAGAGGGCTCTGCTGTCACCGTGGGGGCAGGTACCTGGCAGGGCACCAAGACAGGCGCCCCAGGTACAGCTCAGTCCTTAGAGCAACAAAATTTTTTCAGCGAGGAGTATTTAATCACTGACATTGTTTAGAATTGCTGGTACGTGGAGTTAATAAAAAGTAGACCAACTCTGAGTCTGTTTTATTACGGTTTTAAAATTCTCTGCAGACCAGACATCCAATTATTACCTGCACCTCTC
Organism: Lagenorhynchus albirostris; assembly: GCF_949774975.1. Classification (NCBI taxonomy): domain Eukaryota; kingdom Metazoa; phylum Chordata; class Mammalia; order Artiodactyla; family Delphinidae; genus Lagenorhynchus; species Lagenorhynchus albirostris. Next base: position 82,381,602 of record NC_083095.1, read on the forward strand.
ATCACGTGGACCCCTCCCAAGGTTGCACCCTTGGAATGCCACTAAAAACACCTCCTCTGAGATGAGTAAAGGTTTATGAGTCACTTTAGAGAAGAGATTCAGTCTTTACGTTTTTTTCCGTGTGCCATGAGATGAAAAGGGATGGCTGAGGAGAGCGGTAAAGGATTAGAACAGCTACAAAGCATGACTCAGTGCCAGGGACCTGGGCTGCAAGGTGCTAAACAGTCTCAGCCCACCTACAGCCCACAGTGTCATCAGTCATCAGGGAGAGGGAGAAGGCAGCCGTTTTCTCCACCCAACTCCATTCACACCCCCAGAAGAAGGTTAGAATCCGGCAGGGTTTGCTTGGCACGTAGCCAGCGCCTCTGCCTAAGCAAAAAGGCACCAGCAGCCTCTCCAGATGCTCTGGCATCAGAAAGCGCTCTTCAGAACCTGAGGAAGGCTGAAGAATTGGACAGGAAAGCCACAGTGCAGTTTATCACTTGAGTCATGCTTGCACCCTTGTCATTTTGCATGGGATAAATATGAATTTTGATTAATCTACAGGAAAACGATTTTTCACTAGCAAGAACTAACAAAGAAGACTATGTTTGCATGTTGATTTCTTTGGCCTCTTCCCAGAGCAATCAGCATCAATAACATTGCCTCGCCCAACAGAAGACACACACACATACACATGCATACACACACACATGCACACAGACACGCACACCGTGCCATGAAAGGACGTATGAACCCATTAACCACTCAGGGTTATGCAAAACCAACCAAAGTGAAAGCATCCTTCCAATTTCAAGACACTGCTGAAGGAATCCTACTTGGGGACCGCCAGGCACTGCGCTAAAGGATATAGAGTGATAACTTTTTGGAGCAGTTCAGCAGAGGAAATGAGAATTCGGTGCATGGTCAGCAGGACTTGCAACAGTTGGTTACTTCGACACAGGTTTCCGTCTGCATCTGAAAACATAAAGAGCAGCTTCTGAGCGAGGCCCCAGAGAGGAATTAGTTACCTGGTGGGACACCTGCCAGCCCCCCATCACTCCCGGTGGAAGACCAGAGGGCGGGCTCTGCAGGCCCAGCGCCCTGCCCCCACTGACTCTGACACCACACATCCATCCCTCCGTTCTTTGCTTTTCTTTATCCTCCAGCTGCATCCTCCCCAACCCCAAGTGTCCGTTTTGAGGCTCATGAACCACGCTGCCAGAAAGGTGGTAGAATCGTGGGGAAAGGATAACATTTACACTGGTACGAGCGAGTCTCTGTTGAAAGCAGAAGCAGATCCAGGCTTTGTGATGCCTGAAAGGCATATAACGGGGGAAGGAGGAAGTCCTTTCTGGGGTCAGAGGGAAAAAAGTTAATAGTCTTACCAGATTACAGTTAAAATACCTTATTCTTGCAAGTTTTACAAAAACATATGACCACATGAATACATTTCTAGGGCTGCCCCATGGCCTTGGAAGTGGGCTCATGCAAACGAGGGGCCCTGAAATGGAAGCTTCCCTAGTTTTACGGGCAGTGCGCTCTGGATGGGAATAAAGGAGGAAGACTATGGGCAAACATGACTTTTGGAGATTATGGGTGGGTTACAAGTACCCATGATGATTTGTATCAAAGATCATGGTTAGCTCCTTACTTGGGTTTTGCAAATCCTGCTGGTACCACATAACAAGATGCATTCCATACAATGGCATTGGGTGCAAAGATTCCCCCTGGAGTGGTTTTCAAAATCTTTTAACATTTACGGCATGAAGTGTTAAGGGCTGTGCTGGTTATTCACTGCAGATCTAGTCTCTGTCCTTCACCGTGGACTGCATCACCAGGCTCCTTGCTAGCCAGCTTCCAGTTGGGTTCAGCCATTGGGATGCATCGGCAAGAGATGGGAGGAGAGAGAAGTAGGTACTTCTTTCTCCTTCCCTCTCTGCTTGGCACTACTTCCCTGTAGCTACAGGTCTCTTCAATGAGTGATCACGCTGCTTGGTCCCTCTTTGAGGGCTCTAGCTCTCACTGGGTGAGGGTGGTAACGACTTCTGGCTGTTGATAGTCTCTGGGTGCAGCATCTCTTAATTCCACTCTCATCTCTGTAAGTAGGCCCCCATCATTAAAGTGTCTTCACTTAAACAAACCATGTGAATTCTGTTCCCTGCTGGGAACTTGAATGATTCAGGGGAAAAAATCCAATGAAAGAATATACATGGGTTCTTTTATCATTTGCTAGCTCTTTAAAGCACGTTATACAAAAGGGGTTATCATTTTCATTCTTTCCAAGTATACCAAATGGTAAATGAAGGACATAGTGCATTTGGGCTCAGGATTCAGAAGTTCTGGCTCGCTCGCAAATGATGAGTTAAAGTCATAGCTCATTGAGGAAATATAAGCAAACGCGACAAGATCGCTCACCTTCCCACCGCCAAATCCACCAATTTACCCGCATTCTATTACTCTTACTGCCTGCCTTCCTCTATTACCATGGAAGGCACTTCACAGGTCAATGCTTCCACTGAGCTCTGGGTCTCCTTTTTCTCAAGGACACTGACACTGTCTTTGTCCACGTTCTCTCCTCCAGTATCAACTTTCCTCTTTCTCTCGCCTGGTTTACTTCCACTGGCATTTAAGCACACCCCAGAATCTCCTATTTAAAACGAAATGAAATAAAACTAAACCTGAAACTCTAGGCACCTCTCCATTTTGTTCCCCTTTTCAGCAAAACCTCAGTCATCAATTTCTCATCTCCCATTCCCTTTCATCCATACCATTTTTGACTCCTACCTCTCTTTCTTTTGTTGTTTTTTTTTGCGGTACGCGGGCCTCTCACTGTTGTGGCCTCTCCCGTTGCGGAGCACAGGCTCCGGACGCGCAGGCTCAGCGGCCATGGCTCACGGGCCCAGCTGCTCCGCGGCATGTGGGATCTTCCCAGACCGGGACACGAACCCGTGTCCCCTGCATCGGCAGGCGGACTCTCAACCACTGCGCCACCAGGGAAGCCCTCTCCTACCTTTCTTATTCTACAAAATCTTTTATTTTCAAGGTCTCCAATCTTTTATTTTCAAGGCCCACATTGCCAAATCCAAGGGTTCATGCCTCTGTCCTCATCTTACTTTATGACTTGAGTTGCATTCAACCCAACCCAACCCAAGCTGACAACTCTCTCCTCCTTCCTGGAGCATTTTCTTCGCTTGGCTTCCACAACATCACACTCTCTCAGCTTCCCTCTCCAGCTCTTGTTCTGTCTCTTCTTCGTTTGCCGAGCTTTTAAATGTTACTGTGCTCTGTGGCTTAGTCCTCCCACTTCTTTTTTTTCCTAACAATTTTTAAAGTCTAAAACTTTTTAAGTTTTAAATTAAAAAAATTTAACTTCTTTCTTCTAGGTAGGGGAATTCATCTAGTCGTTTGGCGAAAATACCATTGATATGCTCATGACTGCCCAACAGACATCTTCAGCCCTGAGTACTGAATTCTTATGTCCCACATCCTCCTTGGCGAATCCACATAGATGTGTAATTTCTGACTTAACTCACACAAACAAAATTCATGACCTCTCCGTCCCCTAATTCACTTCTCCTCCATTTTTCCTCATCTCAGGAAATGGTACCATCAGCCATCCTCTCAGTTACCCAAACAAAAAACCTAGTGGTCATCCTTCATTTCTCATTTTTCCTCGCATCCAATACATTAGCAAGTCTTGATTCTACTTTCAAAATATGCCTCAAACCTCTCCATGTTTCCCCATCCTTGCCATCATGCTGTGTAGCCATTACCACGATGACCTAATTGACCTCCCTGTTTTCACTCTTATCCACTTACCCACAAACTGCTCTTCACACAGCAGCCAGGAGTGAGCTCCTAAAACCCATAAATCAGGTCATGTGCTTAATACGCTTCAATGGGTTCCATTATACTTGTAATAACACATGGACTCCTTGCTACAGCCAACAGAGCTCTACATGTTCTGGCCCGTTAGCCTCCCACTTCATTTCATACCATATTACTCCTCTCTATACCACTGTTTATACCTCGAACGCTCCAAGCTTATTCCTACTTTGCATTTGTTATTTCCGTCAGTGTGGCCTTTCTTCCCTTGGCCCATTCATGTCATTTATGTCTTAGTTTCAAGGTCACATCCTCATAAAGGTCTTCCTTAAACTACTTAAGGTAGCCATGGTCCTGCCTGAGTTTCTTCACAACACTTACCAGTGATCTGAAGTTCTCTTTTTTTATTTGATTTTTATTTTCTGAGTCTCTGCTAGAATATAAGCTTCATGAGACCTGACCTTATCTGTTTTTTCCACAACCATATCTCTAGGGTCTACAACAGTGCTGATACATGACAGTTACTCATTAAACACTTCTTGAGTAAATGAGTGAACTACACCAAATAGGAGACCCCTTAACTCTCCATGTATCTTTGGATATTGAGTTTGCTTTTTTCATTAGCTATTTCATTAATGATATATAATATACACACATTTTCTTCTTGGCCACAGTTTATAAAAGAAACAAAGTTACAATCTGATAAATCATTTTTAAGAAGTATTCATCTAGCCTGTTACAGTTTTATAAATCGTTCATTACTTATTCTAAGCTTACACTCTGGTGAGGTGGGGTTAGTACTGCTATCTGTTTTCTGGCCCACATAATTTCTGTAATATTTATCTCCTGCCACAAAAATTCTGCATAACAAAACACCCCAAAATTCAGTGCCTGAAAACAGTAATCTTTTTTTTTTTTCCTCAAGAGTAAGTTGGCTAGGGGTTGGCTGATATAGGCTGGGCTTTGCTAGGGCTCCTATCCTACATGCCCCCCCAACTTCCCTGGACCAGTGGGCTAGCCAGGGTATGCTCTTCTCATGGTGATGGCAGGGTGCTGTAGGACAACTGAAAGTATCCAAGGCCTCTCAGGCCTAGGCTTAGAACTGGCATGCTGTCACTTCTGCTTTATTCTGTGGGCCGAAGAAAGTAACTGCTGAATCTCAAGTCAAAGGGCAGGAACCTCAAAGTCATATGGAAAAGATCACTGACACAGAGAAGGTAAAATTGGGCGAGGAGGCAATAACACAATCAAATCTACCACAATTATACGGATGTAAGTTTTCAAGTCAGCATCTGACAATATAGTTTTTATAAGGCACCTTTCCTCACAGAATTATATAGTAGTGCTTCCATTCCTGTACGTTATGGTACAAAGCAGGAGAAACTGAAATATATTTGTAGGGTATGCATTAGAATGTTCCTGGAGTTATGGACACAGTCGCAGACTTATTCAGTATGAATAAAATCTAAGACTTGCTATCTCAATTGTTCTTTGTGGCTGGCTAGCATCCTTCCTGGATGCTCGTATATTAGGGAAAGGGGCTTAGCAGTAGCCTGGGTGAGATGAAAACCAAGTCACATACAGAAAGATTCAAGGACCCAAATAGGTTTACCATGGAGAAGACTCAGTAGAGATATTAAAATTATCTTCAAATATTTGTAACGTTAACTGTGGGAGAATGTTTAGACTTGTTCTGTGGGGCCACAAATGGCAGAACCAGAGAGGATGAATAGAAAAAGTTATGGGAAAGAGAACGGGGCACAACACGTGGCAGAAAATTCTAACCATTAAGCCTGCCCAACAACGGAAGCATTTGCATCACAGACCTCTGTATTCAAGAGGAGGCTGGGGAGGGACACTTTATTCAATTATTGTAATTGGCATTGAACCTCTTATTTACTGAAGTCCTACTCAATACCAGGGGCTATGCTCAGCACTTTGATGTTATTTCTAATTCTCACAACACCTCTGCAGTGTTGATACTACTCACAATTTATAACTGAGGAAATGAAAGCACAGAGAGATTAGGTCGTTTATTCTAGGTCAAAGAGACAATGGGTGGAGGAGCTCAGGATCTGGCTCCTGGTCTGTTTGATTCCAGATCCCCAGCTCTTTCCAAGACACTGCATGACCATTTGTCAGGATAGGGAATTCAAGTATTAAATGGGGGAAGGGGGCTAGAGTAGATGAGCTTTAAGATGTCTTCCAGTCCCTAGGGCTACAAGTCTAAGAGACACCACTGGAATATTGGATTGGAACCAATTAATGCACATTTGAAAGGATAGCTTTTTGCATCTGATGATTTCTGAAAAACTCTCACATGCCTTGGCGGATTGACAGTGATCATTCAAGTTGACTTTAAAATAAGAAGGGTGCTGTGCCTAAGATTCACAGTCACAGTCATTCTCCACTTTTGCCTCACACCCCCTCTTCCACAGAGTCCTGTGATGGTCCCCCACTACGGCGTGTTAATCCCCACATGCTCTGTGGGAGGGCAGGCTGGCATACGGTAAGGCCAGGAGGGCATCTCTCGGCACCTTGTTTCACAACCCCCTCGTAGATGCCCCTTCTTCTACAGAACTTCCTGGCATGTTCACTTGCCCTCATTCCCGCCACCACCTCTCCCCAACTCGACCATCGACCTCCCTACAACCTCATCAAGGATGCACTCCCCTCCCGCCCTCATCTCACGGAGCAGCACTTCTCCCTTCTTGAGGGGAAGAGCCACCCTTTGAAAGTCAGATTTCAAAGTGGCTGGTCAAGGGGAATCTACCTTCTAGACTGCTGGATTTTATTTTGATAATTTGATATAATTGCTGTAAGCTGATTTAAACATTTCAGTGAATAATTTAATTTTGTTTGCAGCTTTAGGCTTCTGAAAAATGCAGGGTGTCATACTAAAAATTCTAATACGTAAAATGTGCAATGCATAATAAAATGTGCATATTTTCTCATTACCATCTGCTTCTCCTTCTACTTCAGGGGGAGACTTCTTTAAAGGGTTGAAACCTCAGTGGGACACAAATTGCCCATCTTACGTACTCCATCACTCAACCTGGGGAGCAATGTGTGCTGCTAGGGAAGTATGCTAGTCAAAGATCCACCCGACCTGTGGACCATTTGCTCTACAGAGCAAACAGAAAAGCCATGTGGAGAGTCATTTCTCTGTGAGCCAGCAACTGGTTTTCCATCATCAGACTCAGTGCTGGCGTTAGCTATGCTTCATGGAATCACAGACTCTCACGGTGGAAAAGACTTTAGCTGTCTTCCACCTCAACCTTCTAGCTGTTGCATTACTTCCTCCTAAGGGCATCACAGGTAACTGGCTGACTAGGCTCTACTTACACCCTTCCAACGAGAGGATACAGCTCTCTAACTACTCTGTAGAGCAACTTTCATTCTACTTCAATTAAAAACATTTTATAATTAATCGACTCTGTGCAAGGCACTGTCCTAGGTACCAAAGGAGATATGAAGAGCTATAAGGAAACTCTTGTCTAGTTGGAGAATAAGACACGCACCCAACATACTTCATAATATCAGGCAGTCAATGTTAGAAGTGAAACCCGTGGAGATCATGCTGAATGGTGGCAAAGTTCAGGGGAAGGAGAGATCCTATCCAGTCGTGGTGATTCAGGAAGCATCTCTTGCCATCTGCAGTGAGGTGACCCAAAGCTTCAGGATTCAAGAGGCCATCTGGTCTAGCCGTCTATCTCTCAACCTGCCCATAGCCTCTTTTCTTCCTTTCTGTGGTTTAATCTTAAATAAGCTGCTTGCCTAGAGTGATGCCCTGCTCCCTGATATGACTCCTGTGAGAACAAACTTGCAAATGGCTGCATTCGAGGCACTGCTTCTTGCTGACAAGGGGTGGGGGCAACGTTCCTACAGTGAAGGCTTGTCTGGGGGATGAGGCAGCAATGACTCGCTGCAAAATGGACATAAAACATGTCCAACACCAGAGAAACTCCAGTACGGAGTCCCTTCTTCCCCTATGTTTCGGTTTCCATGGAAATCCCTTGATGTGCGAAGGGATTTTGTATGTATCAAAGACAGAATATCAGAAATTGGTATATTGAGGGTAAGCAAGCTATCAGCATTGGGAGGGAATCACACAAAAGAACAGGTGTGTTGAAAACGGGGGCCAGAAAATGGCGATGGGAAAGCTAGTATCAGAAAGCCACGGGGCAGGTTTGGATCCAGAGCCTAGAGCAGGGCTGCAGCTGCTAATGCAGGTCAGTATCTCCAGTAACAGGAGAGACTGGATCTAGGCAGAACCTGACAGATACACACAGAGTTCTGAACGCATTACAACACGGTAAATGTTCCAAAGAAATAAACTCTACTTGACAGCAAGACTATTACACTCATTAGATCCTGTTTGGAGAGTGCAGAAAAACTGACAAGCTGAAAATAAGTTTACTGGTTTGCTGTGTGTTTGTTGGTCTGGTTTTTTAGGGCCGACAGCTGCAGCTGGGGTAGGAAGTGCATGCGAAGAAAGAATGTGGTGACGCACACATACTTGGAGCCCTCAGAGCTTTTACTACCTGAGCAGCTTACAACATGTATCGGCAGCACCTTAATCTTTTCTCCAACCAGGAGAAAGCAAGGGATTTGCTAAGGACGGAGTCTCGCTTCACAGGGCAAGCGTGAGAACCCGCGTGGCTGCCACTGGGGGAGCACTGGTGAGAGTTTAAACAACAGCTCTCCTGGGGGGTGAGGGGGACCCTGATTTGTGGTGCATGCAGATTTCTGTGGTATTAATACCCCCACTGTGGCCGATTCCAAGCCACCAATATGAAGTCAGACGGTGGAGCTGGGAGGAGATGCTTGCAGTCAGCTCTCAGCACCATGGGCTGCCGCTCTCATCCATGGACCCGGGGTCGGAAGGGCGGTGCCTGCTCAGCTTCCGTCCTACCTGGCACCTCGTTCCCAGGTGCTCCCAAACCCACTTTCCTCCTCACCTCACTCCTGACCTCACGCCCTCTGGGCCTTGCCTGGTGACTGCTCACCAGTTAACCCTGATGAGCACATTCCTCGGGGAGGAGGGGAGGACGCATGGGTGGATCCTCTCAGATGTCTGCATAGCAACAGCGACTTCTTGGAGTACTTGGTGCTCTAACCCAAGGAAGAACATTTTAACATAGGGTGAGAATGCGGGAGAAGGGAAGCTCCCAGCCCTTATAAATCTAAGCCCCGCTCTGGTTCCCTCTGGGATACCCTGGTATATCATACCCAGACAAAACGTGCGCGTGCACACACAGCTGTCCTTGAAGCCCCCAGCAGCGGGAGAGCCACTGCTCTCCCTGGATGGGAACGCCTGAGGGCAAGACTTTGTTTTCACAGCACTGAGGCTCAAGGGACAGAACCACCTGGGCTGAGCACCTGAGTGGAACCGCTCTGCGAGCAACTGGCACTGTGGGCACAGTTTCAAAGAGGAGGACACCGAGGCGTCGTGCGTTGGCCATGGTCTAGGGCTGGTGAGTGGAAGGTCCTGGACAGGATCGGCCCTCTGGCCCCCAGCCCAGGGCTCCTTCCTTGGCATCTACCTCTCCTCGGGGGATTGCTGGGAGGTGAGCGGGGGTAAGGCCTAGGTATACTGGGAAGAGCTCTGACTTCCAGCTGTGCACGCTACAAGGCTAAACCTCTTACACCCATATCTCTTTTTCTCCCCCAAAAGCCCTACATCCACATACCAACCCTGCCCTTCTCACTGCAGTCACGGTACAGACTAAAAATCTTCCTGGAGACCCGAACCCTTAAACCCACCACTTCTCATGACATCAGCACAAAGGCTGTTACTGGCACCATTTAGCTAGGACGACTAGACCCCAGAGAGCCCGTGGCCAGGTGGGTGAAAACACCAGTGCCCTGAGAGCTCACAGCCCCTGAGTGGCCCACCTCTCCCTCTTCCTGCAACAGAAGCTCCGCTCCCTCAGCCAAAGCAGACGGCCACGGGGACGGTCCTCCCCGCGCACGGCTTTGCTTCCGAAGCGTGAAGCTCTATGTAAAGGATGACCTAGATTTTTTGGATGAGCGACTGCAATCTATAAATGTCTAATCATGCGCACGAATTGCCTAAAGTGAAGAAGAGCTTTCAGCTCTATTGCCTCTGCTGAGCAAGGCCGTGGCCTTCCTTGGGGACTGCAGCCTCCATCCAGACCTGTCACGTCTCAAGAATCAGGGGTCTGAGAAGTCGTGAGGGAAGCTGTCCTCTTCAGTTCTGCAAATTGGACACAGTCCCGAGTGTGGAGGTCAGGGGGCTGGGCCGGCACTAAAAGACAAGGGGCGGGAGGAGGCGTGATGGGTATGGGGTAGGCCCGGTGATGGGGTCTGCGACCCAGTGATGGAGTCTGCGACCCAGTGATGGAGTCTGCGACCCAGTGATGGAGTCTGCGACCCTGTGATGGACTCTGGGACGAAGCCATGACCTCAAATTCTAAGAGCCGTTGTTGGAAGGCGGCACCAACTGAACACCCTGGGCAGGTGGCCGCTTCTCCGAGGCCCATCTAAGTCCCTGGGAACAATCGAATTGTCCAGCTGGGTAGAGAAGCTGTGATTTGAGTCCTTGGTGAGCTGCTGTCAACGCAGCCTACTTGGCTCACACAGTGACTGTCCCCCGCACAGCACCACAAGAATGTGCCCGGCGGGGGGCGGACAGGCAGCAGGGCCCAGGCTCAGCTTCCCGAGGACATAGAGAGCTGCCCGCAGGTGGCTGGAGGGAGGCCAGCGGACCCAAGACAAAGACACAACACAACCGGGAAGGGAATCTGGGGCAGCCCTCCCTCGGCTCTCTCCTTGCTTGCTGGAGCACGTTCCTATCGCTTCAATCTTGTCTGTTAAATCCTGGGCCTTTTTTAGCGTATTTGTTGACAGGCTGGATAGGTATTAAGCAGCAGCTCAGGGAACTTTCCAAACACTGACCTAGTGAAATAACACAAGGCCTGTCTGAGACTTACTGGTTAGCCACGAACTCAGCCTTCTTCAGAAAGTTTTTCTCAGTATTGATTTGATCCTAACAGACCTAGACGCCTAGTTAATCTCGTTCCGGTGCACGACAGGGCTGAAGCAATCGGTGTACGTTGCCATAAAATGGCACTGCCCCCAACACTGTCTCACCACAAACTGTGCTTTCACCGTACGAACTGTCCTTGACTCATAATTCTCTGCAATGAACAGGCCTGGACAAAAAACATCATCACACCATCATGTATGGTAAAAGGACTGAGTAAAATCTTTTGTAATCAGACAGAAGTTATTCTGAAAGCCTCCTCGCCCCTTCTTTGGTTGTGGTTAGGATTAGATTACCTTTGATTAAAGACAGAGAAACGCTTAGTAAACTGGGAAGCACTGTCACGGTGGCGACCTGTTCTTATTTCTCTTGCTGGATTTGGAACACTACTTTGCTGCTGCTAGGCTTTCGTTATTCCAGAGTGGAACAATGATTTTTCATGAAATACTTCATTTTAACCACAACCCAAAGAGGGGCTGTCCACGCTGGTCTGTCACACTGTCCGTGCCCATGAGACCAGATGTGGTTTCCTGCAAGCATGGTTCCAATCCATGGCAGAGTAAGTAGGGGCCTTCCAAACTTCTTTCCAGTTCTACGTTCTAAGTGCAACCCGCCCCTCGGGCCCTCAAGATAGAAGGATTTCTTAGGGTTTACCGAGGTGCTAGAGAGAAATCTGCATGAGGACCCAGGAATGACTCTGAAAGACAGAGCTTCACAGGTGGGTGAGGAATCTCTTATTCACTGAAGGAAAGAAAAAACTGCTCTCTACTCAGGAGCCAAGAGCAAATAAGAAGGGGTTTCAAAGCAGCTCACGTCATGAACTGGCGCGGTGTCACCATCTTACAGAATAGCCAAAATGCAACGGAGACTCACAAAGTGGATACCAATCGGAAGATGGGAAGGCCGGGAGCACTAGCTGGTGTTCTGCCGGAGGAAATACAGCATCTGACCGGAACAAGTGAACTACATTCAAAGTCCAGCCTGACTTTCTCTCCCTCTCCCTCTCCCACTGGCGGTCTCTGTTGCTCTCCAGCTGTTAAACATACATGGGGCGCAGTACCAGGCCCTGTTCCAAGAGGGTCTTCACATGTATTAACTCTACGAGGTAGGTGGTATTGTCATGATAGATGAAGAAACCGAGGTTAAAAAAGGGGTAAGGCAACGTGCCCAAGTCTAGCTAGTCAAGGGCAGTCCTGGGATCTGAACCCAGGCTACCAAGCCCTGAGATAGCGCTGTCATTTCCACGCCTCAGTTTGCTCGTTTGCAGAATAAAAGCTTGATAATATCTTGCCTCCATCCCTCCCAGCACAGAGATAATCAGGAGATCAGTCAAGATAAGGAAAGCACTTTGATATCTTTTGGGGAGAACAAGGTCCTGCACTAAGTCCAAACCACCGTGATATCTGGTTGATTGGTGGGTCCTAAACATCTAGGCTGCCTGACAGTACAGTAGTCACGTAGCACACGAAACCTCGCGCCACTGCTGAAGTACAAACAACATGCATTTATTAGGGCCTTCTCTCCTCGCACGTTAGCTTATTTGAACCTCACACCAACTCTGCAGGATGGGTATTATTTTTATTATTTTACAGACGAGGAAACGGAGTAAGGTGAGGTGAGCTGCTTAAAGTCACGTGCGTGGTGAGTGCCTGACCTGAGTCCAGGTCTTTCAACTCAAGCCTGGCCCTTTCCACTGTATCCCACTGCTGCTCATTCTGGGTTGAGCAGATTAAAGGCACATCCTTTCCATCTCAGCTCTGGAGGGTTTCTGGTGCCAGCCTACCTGGAAAGGTACTGAGCATCCCTGGTGCTTGGGCAGGCTAGGCTATTGTGGTGATAGTTGTATTTGTTTTTTCTGTTTTGTAGCACAAGTGCCTGACCTAAGCTTTGATTGCTGAGGCATCCATTTCAAAGAGGTACCCTTCAAAGACGGCTATCTCTCAAATAAACACACTGCCAGCCACAAGACTAGATAAAGGGCCAGGCCACCTCCCTGCACTGAGGCTCCTTGGTTTTAGACATTGTGGTTGATTTCAATAACTGACCATTGGGCTACTTGTTTTTGCCTCTCCTCATACTTTAGAAACTCCTGCCCTTATGTCTTAATTTCACCAATAAAGACTGAGCCCATCAAACATTAGACCCACCCTCGACCCCAATATATTCAGAACCCCTGGCCTGCGTGCCCTTTCTCTTTCTTTCTCTCCTCTCTCCCTCCCCCCACCCCAACCTTGCTGTGTGGCCCTAGGTATGCTGTGTAATTTCCAGGTCTTGTAAGCAATAAACTTTTATTTTTTCAAAGTTTCCTGAGGGTTATTGCTGAACAGTGACTTGTAATCATAATAAGAACCATCTCCTTTTGAGATGGGCACAGAAGAGCCCTGCTATAGGCATTCTAATTTTCGCCACAGCTCTGCAGGGTAGACGTTGCTGTTTCACACATGAAGAAACAGACACAAGGGAGGTAAAATTACTCATCCTTACCACTCATTTGTAGTCCCACAGCTAGGAAGTGGCAGGAAGGGACTACAAATTATTGTGCTGGTTATTTTCTCATTCTGAGTCCAGAGCTGTAGTCTCTGGGGTACATTCCAACACCCCCAGTGGATGCCTGCAACCAAAGATAGTGCCAAACCCTATACTATATACACCATGTATGTTTTTTCCTATACCAGTGAGTGGGTAGAGTCTACAGTGTGGATCTGCTGGACAAAGGGATGATTCATGTCCTGGGCAGGATGAAGCAGGACGGTGTGAGATTTCATCATCATACTCGGAATGCCATGCAATTAAAAAACTAAAAATAGAGTTACCATAGGATCCTGCAATCCCACTACATATATCTAGAGAAAACTCTAATTCGAAAAGATACATGCACCTCATTGTTCATAGCAGCACTATTTACGATAGCCAAGACATGGAAGCAACCTAGATGTCCACTGACAGATGAATGGATAAGGAAGATGTGGAGTGTGTGTGTGTGTGTACACACACACACACACACACACACACAAACGGAATATTACTTGGCCATAAAAAGAATGAAATAATGCCATTTGCAGCAACATGGATGGACCTGGAGATTATCATACTAAGTGAAGTAAGCCGGACAAAGACAAATACCCTATGATATCACTTATACGTGGAATCTAAAAATTAGTACAAATGAACTTATTTACAAAACAGAAACAGTCTCACAGACATAGAAAACAAACTTATGGTTACCAAAGGGGAAAGGGGAGGAGGGATAAATTAGGAATTTGGGATTAACAGATACACACCACTATATATAAAATAGATAAACAATGAGGATTTACTGTATAGCACAGGGAACTGTACTGAATATTTTGTAATAACCTATAAGGGAAAAGAATCTGAAAAAGAATATATATATATATATATGTATACACACACACACATATATACACATATATATGTATATATATACACATACATACATACATATATATATATATATCTGAATCACTTTGCTGTACACCTGAAACTAACATGATATTGTAAATCAACTCTACTTCAATAAAAAAAAAATAATAAAAAAACAGATTTAAAAATATCCCATAAAAAATAAGAAAATGAAACCTATGAATTATTTACTTCTGGAATTTTCCATTTAATATTTTCAGACTGCAGTTGACCATGGGTAACAAACTTCAGAAAGCAAAGCCTCAGATAAGGGGAGACTGCTCTGTATAAGAACAGATACTGACTAGTAGCCAGTGATAAACACAAAACAGTAGCTGTGCACTTATTGAAAGAGTTAAATGTCTTTGGAAGAAAGATGTATGTAGAAAGGATTTTTATGCCTGAGATGTGAGGGGATGCAAGGAGGTGATGGTAAAGGAATAATCACAGTTTTTAAGAAGAAAGGGTAAAAAGACGAATCAAGAAATGATAAGGACATAAAGCAGGACCTAATGTTCAGGCTCTTCTTTCAATCTGTGTTAATGCCACTGGCATTTAATTCCATTTACAGATCTAGACAGAGCATCCCCTTGACACAGTGACAATCAGAGATTCCCAGATATCTTTAAGGGTCCTGAAATTTAACGTCATTGTGCAATAGAACAATTCTCAAGTGAGAAAAGCTTCGACTACAGTTCAAAAAGCCTTCCTGGGCTTGCGATCTAGATAAGAATTGCCAAAATATATCCACTGAAAAACTGACATTTTCAGGACTGAAAGGGTAAAGGGAGATGCCTGAAGAAGCTGATATCCTGAGTTTCTGTGGGATCTAATAGGTTGATGCCAAGATTTCTTCGACTTGTGTCCGCAACTGATCAGCAAGTCCTTGGTCAGCTCTGGAGCCTGCTCTGAGCAGAGCAGAGCAGGAGGGGATGCCGAGGGCAGGGCCACCAACCCCACATGGCACTGAAAATAACACTAAACAGCTGGACACGCCTGAGCACAGCACTTTTCACCTTACACAGTACTTCCACATGCTTGGTCTCATTTGACCATCACATCCACCTTGTGAGGTGGGTAGGGACACAGTCACTTTGCAGATGAAAAAGGCACAAAAACAGGGCTGATGTTCAGTCTGTCCAAGTGGCATCTGCGTGGACTGATGGGGCCTGTGCCGTGCCAGTTACTAAGTATTTTGAATATCACCCTGGATGAACAACTGGCCCATGGTTAATACCACCAGTGGCAGGGATGGTGTTCCAGGCTTGGATGTTCTCATAACAAGTCCAGGGTCTTTGTTCTAAGAGAGCTGTGCCTAGTAGTGTGGGGAATGCAGAGATAACCAGGGTCCTGTCCCAGCAACTGTCCAGAAGCTGCTAGCTATAATATGGTACAGAACACAGAAGGGCCTGGAGGGAGGTACAAACAAAACACTAAGGCAGTGTGGGGAAAGGGGAAGGCTAGATGTGACTGGAAGAAATGGCTCAACCTTTATGAAGAGGTGGCATGAGGTGGGTCTTGAAGGAGGGGTCAAATATTGACAGACTAAGATGGAGGTAAAGACATTCTGGGTGAGGGAAGAAATGGTTTCTACTCTCGGAGATCAGAGAGTTAAAAGTATATTCAGGAAAGGATGCGAAGTCCAGTTTGGCTTAGTTAGAAAGCATTTGTAGACAGGAAGTATGAAAATGCGGATATGGGTCACAGTGTTGGGGACCTCATATACCAAACTGGGGAGTTGCCCATACTCAGATCTTCACTTTAAAATGCTGCAAAAGCAGATGGTCTGTCCACAGAAAGGGGAGAGCAGCACCCTCTCACCCAGCAATCTTTTAAAACTGGTTATACCTTACAACCCGAGCCCTAAAGGCTCTTTTCCAGGTGGATCATTTCTAAAGAACCTAGTACCTTATTTTAATTTCTACTTGCATCTTTTCCCTAACTGCATAGCTACTAAGGGAAGGTTACAGAGTGTGTGAGTGTGTGTGTGTATGTGGGCATGTGTGTACACTTACTGCTACAGTGAGATCATATCAGAGCATGAAATAAAGGTTGGTTTTTGCCTAACATGACTAGTTTTGCTGTTCTTCAGGAAGCTCAGTTACTTGAATTGATTATTTTTCCTCCCACACTTGGTCAGCATTAGTACCTTAACTCAGTTTCCTTCCCTGTCAACATCCTTCCCGACTGCTTTAAAAGCCAAGGAGCCATACAGATGGCCATCTATGATTACAAGAGAGCAAGGACTCTAGGGCTTCCCCGATCTGTCACAGGGACGCTGGATCATCCACTTGCAAAAAAATTCAGACCCCAAAATATACAAGAAGTCAGCAAGGATGGGGCTGAACGTTGGCAAGGCCTTGGCTTCATCTGCTTGCTCAGAGTTTGGTCACAGTGGGTCAATATCATTATTTCATCTTTGGCCTCTCATGTGCACCAGCTGACACATGTGTCCCTCCCTGATCCGTGCTAGCGATTTAGGTAAAATGAGGATGCTGTCGCCAGTCTGAATAGGTATAGAGCAGGCTGTGTAGTAGGAAGCACTTCAATACTTTCCCCACTTAGTGTGTTTTCCCCCTTTACCTCTCACCTTTCCACACACCTGGTCACCTGTGGAAACCATAGGAAAGATCTTCCTGTGTTAAGGTGTTGTAGACTTCAGTATTCCTCTGGTCATATTTGTATAATAATTGTCACTCTGAGAGGAGATAACATAATGAAAAAAAATTCACAATTGGTAAATTTGGGGGCTTTAGTGGGTGATTTTTTCTTCTTTTTCTAGTGAGGTGGTCTTAATTTAGTGGAGAGTTTCAGGAGAAAAAAATCAAATGTTTTCTATCCTAGGGTGCATATGTTCAGGCTTACCCAGAAGTAAATGAACATATTAAACCTGACTGACTTTTCAAGACCTGCTGGTTAGCTTAAAAATAAGACGAGACAAAAAATAAACCAAACGACCTTCCCCCCAAATAGATCCCAAGGCTTTATCTCATACCTATTGCATCAAAATATTCAAGGATGGACACAGAATTTGTATTTTTAAAAATCTCTCCAATGATATGATGGTCAGTCAAGTTTGATTAGACTGCTTTAGACCACTTAGTTTATTCCTTGCCCTGGGGTAGGTCTATAAGCTACTAAATGACCTCATGAAGACATCTCCAATTGCAGAAATCAGTGGTGAGGTCTTTCAGTTGTTTTCAGGGCTAGACACAAGGGAAGTACTTAACAAATAGGTGATTTGGTGCCAACGTTACAGACTCCTGGGTGGGGACTCAGGAAGCACAATCGGAAGCACAATCAGAAGCACATCAGAAAGCAATGTGGGCTGAGCCAGAGGACCATGATCAAAGGTAACTGATCTGGGCCACAGGGAGTTTCCCGTCGTACATTAGTAAAGCTCCCCTCTCCCTCGGGCCTGCACAGCCATATTCTGAGGGGATATTTTATCCCTGAAGCCAGAGACCAGGGTCCTTCACACCCTGCAACATAAAGATGTCAGTTCTCCCGGGGCGTTCACAGGCTCTGCTGATTAAGGGTCTTTCCCTGTGGTGTCTGGGCAGTCTTCTCTCTCCCCTCTTCCCTGGAACCCTGGGAAGTGTCCACTGGGGTCTATCACTTTCCAGGCATTAATGAAGGGGCACTGAAAGCTCAATCCCAGGGATGACCCTGCTGTACTTTGTCTGGCCGGGGCATTTTATCCAGGATATGAAAACATATCATTTTCCCTTTCCCACCATCCAACTCTTGGGCCTTTTACCACTCACAATATTTCTGCCAGAGAGAGGAACCAGAAGGGGATTGAACATTAGTCATTTTATAGTATTTCAGCAACTCTGGTAAAACAGCTGGAACAGACTCACAAGTAGGATTAAAATGAAATGTGTGGGTTCTTGGTAAATTTCAATGAACCCCTCTTCTACAATGGCATGGTCTCATGAGTTAACTTTCAAGGAGTCTGCCATTTCACCTCTGTAGTTCGTGGGGTGTTACAAAGAGTATTTCACTAGCAGCAGGTCAACTGATTAAATACGGATGTTCTTGGCAGGGTTTTATTTATCTCCCCACCCCTGCCCAGTGATCATCAGAAGGGTGCTCTGGTTTCTGAGTCACTAGACATTTGTCTCTCCGATCTTGGCCCTCACATATTTGATCACACACAATCATAGAGGAACCCAAAGGATTAAACCAGAGATGAAACAAAAGTTAGTCATCTTCACTTGCTATCTGGTAGGCCTTGAAAATCTTGGCCTTACCTTCTAGCAAGCTCTACCACATGGGAATAGATTGTGAAAAGATGTCCTCTCACTTAAAGTTCCTACAGAAGAAATTTCTACCAGTTTTCTGCTAGCCAGTTTTGGTGTTTTTTTTTTTTTTTTTGCGGTATGCGGGCCTCTCACTGTTGTGGCCTCTCCTGTTGCGGAGCACAGGCTCCGGACACGCAGGATCAACGGCCATGGCTCACGGGCCCAGCTGCTCCGCGGCATGTGGGATCTTCCCGGACCGGGACATGAACCCGTGTCCCCTGCATCGGCAGGCGGACTCTCAACCACTGCGCCACCAGGGAAGCCCTGATGTTTGTTTTTTGAAAAAAAAAATTTCTATCTTACTGAGGTACAGTGGAAAGCACAAATTTTAACATATAGTTTGATGTCTTCTGACAAATACATACATCCTTATAACCCAAACCCTCTCAAGATTTAGCATATTTCTATGACCCAGTAAGTTCCCTTATCTTCCCAGTCAGTTCCTCCAACTCAGCCCGCCATAAAGCCATTTTTCTTATTTTTTTAAAATCATAAATTAGTTTTACCTATTTTAGAACTTCATATATTGGAATCATACAGTATGTATTTTTTGTGTGTAATGCTTCTTTCATGAAGCAAAACATTTTTGAGATTACTCAATGTTGACTACATCAGCAGTGCATTCCTTTTTATTGATGAGTAGGTATTCCATTGTATACATAGCGTATTGTTTATTCTTTCTCATGTTGAGTGATATTTGGGTTGTTTCCAGTTTTGGATCTGTATGGCAAAAGCTGCTATGGACATTCTTGTATAAGTCATATCATGGGCATGTTTTCCTTCCTCCTGTATAAGTGCCTAGGAGTACAACTGATGGGACACAGGGTAGGTGTATATTTGTAAGAAACTGCTGAACAGTTTTCCGAAGTGATTATATCATTTTACAATCCCATTCATAATGTTTAAGAGTTCGAGATGCTCCACATCCTCACCAACAGCTGGTGCTGTCAGTCTTCTGATTTCATTGTTTCCATTTATCTGTTGAGTTACTCTTCTGTTCACCTTCCTCTGAGTCCTTCAACATATTTATAATAGCTGTTTTAAATTCCCTAGTTACTAATTCCAACATCTGTGTCAACTCTGAGTCTATTTCTCTTAACTTTTTTTCCTTCTGGTTATGGGTCACATTTTCCTGCTTTTTCAAATGTCTTGTAATTTTATATTACATGCTGGGCATTGTGGATACAATGTTTAGAATTTGGATCATGTTAATTTATAGACACATTTAATTTACTGGAGCTTTAAACTCATCCTGTCAAGGCCTGGATTTAGGCTTTGTTAGGGTGGCTCAAGAGTAGCTCTTACTCTAGGGCTCTAGTACTCCTATTCCTGTGGTGTGGTCTTTTTCATGTCTCAGCTGAATGCCTCAGGTGTTATATCTTTCCATTCTGGCTGGTTCCAAACTACAATATTTCCCAGACTATAAGACTTCCTCTGACTCACAGACCCCCAGTAACAATTTGGTGGCATGGAGTCTTACCATATTTGTACACAGTTTAGCACTTGGCCAAAGACAAGAGATCCCTTCTTTCCAATACCCTAATCCACAAATTCCAGCCATCCCAGAAGCCCTGAACGCAAACTCTGTTTCCTCTGCCAGGCAAGATGCTGCTCCCTGAGTTCTAGTCCTCTGTACAACAATTTGTACAGTGCCAGGAGAAAGCCAAGATAAGTTTTGAGGTTACCTTATATCTTTTCATTTTATCCATAATCACAAGTCTGTCTTGTTTTCTAATACCTAAAAATAGTTGCTTCAGACTTCGCCGGTGGTCCAGTGGGTAAGACTCTGCCCTCCCAATGCAGGGGGTCCGAGTTCGATCCCTGGTCGGGGAACGAGATCCCACATGCATGCTGCAACTAAGAAGTCCACATGCTGCAACTAAGAAGTCCACATGCCACAACTAAGAGTCCACATGCTGCAACTAAGAAATCCACAAGCTGCAACTAAGAAGTCCGCATGCCCCAACTAAAGATCCCACACGCCGCAACTAAGCCCGGCTCAACCAAAATAAATAAATAAATTTAAAAAATGCATGTTAAAAAAAATAGTTGCTTCACATGTTATGTCCAGTTTTATAGTTGTTTACAGCAGAAAAATAATTCCAATACCCAATAATCTATCATGGCCAGAACTGGGAGTTTGTGTTTTGATATTTAATATGTGTATAAATGGGAAGTCCATTTACTCTGTATCTGTCCTCTGGGAGGACATATACATACTAACTCTTCTATGCATAACATTATCAAGACATACATACACTTAACACTGTTAAGACTAAGAAGAAAGAAAACACTAATTTGTCATCTTTTCAGATGCTGCCATCTTATATCCTCATAGATTTTATTTCTATGTCATTCCTTAACTATTTATCTCCTCTGTACTCTTTCTAGCTTTCTATTCCTGTCTTAAAACCCAGAGACTAAACCTAAATTTAATAATGCCCTGCACTCTAGTGCTCGGTCTGATCTTGGTGTAATAGACAGATGTTGGTTTTTTTTTCTTCTTTCATCACACCACCACCACCTCCCACCCCTGCTTTCCCCACCTTGGTGTCCATACATTTGTTCTCTACATCTGTGTCTCTATTTCTGTCTTGCAAACCAGTTCATCTGTACCAGTTATCTAGATCCCACATATATGCGTTAATATACGATATTTGTTTTTCTTTCTGACTTACTTCACTCTGTATGACAGTCTCTAGGTCCATCCACATCTCTACAAATGACCCAATTTCGTTCCTTGCTATGGCTGAGTAATATTCCATTGTATAAAAGTACCACATTTTCTTTATCCATTCGTCTGTCGATGGGCATTTACACTGCTTCCATGACCTGGCTATTGTAAATAGTGGTGCAATGAACGTTGGGGTGCATGTATCTTTTTGAATTATGGTTTTCTCTGGGTATATGTCCAGTAGTGGGATTGCTGGGTCATATGGTAATTCTATTTTTAGTTTTTTGAGGAACCTCCACACTGTTCTCCATAGTGGCTGTATCAATTTACATTCCTACCAACAGTGCAAGAGGGTTCCCTTTTCTCCACACCCTCTCCAGCATTTGTTGTTTGTAGATTTTCTGATGATGCCCATTCTGACTGGTGTGAGGTAATACCTCACTGGAGTTTTGATTTGCATTTCTCTAATAATGATGTTGAGCAGCTTTTCATGTGCCTCTTGGCCACCTGTATGTCTTCTCTGGGACATTGTTGTTTTAATGTGCCCAGAACATCAGCATTCCTTTGGGAAAAATTTCTTCCCCAAATTCAGTAATGTGGTTCTAGAGAGAAATGCTCCATTCTTAAATTACTCCACCCCTGTGGCCATAGTTGATTGGTTCAAGCAGTAGCCATCTACCCCAATTTGAACCAACCAAAGTTCTTCCCTGGCAATTTTTTCACTGAACTTGAGGAAAAAAATATTAAATCTCTAATGGTTAGAGATACAGGATTTGCAGTTGTTAGCGCCATATTCCCTGTCCAGGGAGGAAACAAATCTTCAGTGAAAGAAAATGATTAGCTGACAAGCAGAGAAGCAAGTCAGAGAAAGAAGAAAGAGACAGAAATACATGCTGGTATCTCCTGATGGTGTTCTAGTCCCTAATTTCAGATGTTTCCAAGGCCTACAGGTATCTTGTACTCCTTCTGTGCTTCAGTTATATGAAATACCTGTATTCCTTCAATAAATTCTGTAAGATAGTTCATGTTGGATTTCTGTCATTGTCCTAATATTTTGAAAAATGAGGGAATTACGTTTTGGGGTCTTATTCACTAAATGCCTATTAATATAGCTCATATTCATGTAAAATTTAAAATTACAGTACTACGTACTAGGTTCATACCTGCCTGTGTCTATTATGACAACATCCGGTAATTCTTTTGACACAACCATTTCAACCAGATACCTCCATCTTGTATCTCCAAGATGCAATTATGCACCCTTTGGCAGTTTGCATTATTAATCTGGGAGGATGATACACTAACATTCAAGTCTATAACCTAACCCTAAACCCTAAATCCTAACCCTAACATTCTGATTATCTACTATTTTTGATTTATCTATTTTTGATTATCTACTATAATGGTATTTTGATAAAATTTTACATAAATGATTTCTTTCTACTAAGATTCCACTTCACAACAATATAGAGGATATGTATTAACTTTCATGTTGATAGAAACTGAGTCTCAGAAATGTTAAGAAACTCGCTAAGGGCAAAAAGTTCTAGCATTAGGACTAGACCTTATAATTCAATCAGGGTATTAGTCCCTTAACCTGGAAAGTCTATTTCGATTAAAGCAATATTTTTTTGAGAAGTCACATGGCACTATAGGCTCATATTGAATTTAAAATCTACTAATAGCCTTTGGTATTTTTCATAAGATGGCAAGTACCCTAGTTTTTCTCCATCCAGAATATATATAAAGCAATATTATTACATTTCAGTGCAAGACATTTATTCCTATTGAAATGCTGTCCAAGTCCTCTGCTCTTCCTTATTGACCTTCCTGAACTTTGATTTTCATCTAATGTACTTATTTCCATCAGTGTGTCTAACAAAAACATAGATTGTGTTTAAGTCTGATGAAAATGTCCAGAGCCACCCGTAAGTGTTTACACCTGCAGAACGACATCCATCCATACCCATGTCTGTATGTATACACTTTGAGTATGATTATTAACCAGCTCTGAATCTATCTGGACCTATATGTAGCCTATATTTGCCCATCCAACATTTACTGAGCATTTACTTTGTAGCAGAGCCGTCAGTACCCCCACCCACATACTCTCAGGCCCTCCTATTATAGTGTATGCCCACCCAACTTCAACCTGCCTGAGGGCTTCCTTTGGAGGTCCTTCCCATCCCCACCTGTGCGCACGGCAGCCCAGACATGCTGGAGAAAACATGCTGGAGAATTAACACCTAGAAGCAGCCCTTAACCAATGACTGGAGGTATTTGCCATATAAATACCCCAGCTCCTTTGCCTTCGGTAGGATAGTTCTGAAGCCTTCTCCCTTGATTCTAGAGTAATGACCCACTTGACAATGCACCCTTTATAAGCCGCCTTCCCAGTTTTTTCCTAGGATCATTTTCCAAAGTAAACTATTTGTATTCAAATCCTTGTCTCAGGATCTGCTTCTGAGGAAACCTACCTAAGACAAACATTTAATTTTCACCCAAACTAAAATGACCTTTAAAACCTTTCACCATTATTATCTGTTTTGCAGATGAGAAAACTGCAGTAAAATAACTTGCCTAAGGCCAACATCTGGTAAATGGCAGAGTCAGGAGTGGATTCCAAAGACTACCATGCTGTGTGGCATCCCATGGCCTCCTCTGTAATCTGCTCACTGCCTTCTTTGGATCAGGCTCTACCAAGACCATGGCATTTCCCTAATCAAAACTGTGTGTGTGTGTGTGTGTGTGTGTGTGTGTGTGTGTGTGTGTGTGTGTGTGTGTGTGTGTGTGTGTGTGTGTGTGTGTGTGTGTGTGTGAGAGAGAGGGAGAGGGAGAGGGAGAGGGAGAGGGAGAGGGAGAGGGAGAGGGAGAGGGAGAGGGAGAGGGAGAGGGAGAGGGAGAGGGAGAGGGAGAGGGAGAGGGAGGGGGGGAGAGAGAGAGGGAGTGAGGGAGGGAGAGAGGGAGGGGGAGGGAGAGGGAGAGGGAGAGGTGGGGTGGGGAGGAGAGTATTACATTCTCTCAGTCACTTAACTCCAAGTCCTGCCTCTGATAGTAGGGTTGAAGATTAAAGTCTGCAGTTTTATTTGTTTTGTTTTGGTCTTTCTGGATACCGGGAGTTCAACATCTCAGTGCTGAAGCAGGGAGTGGGCTGAATGTGATGTGGGGTGTCAAGTACAGGACACGAATAAGGTATTTCAGTGCTGTGCAACCAAAGTACCCTATGTTTATTCTTGACTTTCCTCTTCCCTCTTTAAGACAGACATAGCACTCTGTTTCATCACCCAAGAAAATTAGACTAGATTCCTTTGAATTTTCTGGAATTCGTAATCATATATTTTTCTTAGGTTTGAGAATACTTTTCTTTTTAAGATCTCAATAGGGAAAATTATAAGCATATACCATAGTAGGCAAAAACAATGTAAGGGACCTCTATGGACCTATCTGGCTTCAACAATGATCAGAACATGGCCAATTCATCTATACTCCACTCACTTTTCCCTCCCATATTATTTAAAAGCAAATACCAAACATGATATTTCATCAGTAACTATTTCAGTATGTATTTTAAAAAATAAGAACTCCTAAGAAAAAGAAAACCCAATGCGTCATTAACATGCCTCAAATAAAATCGATAGTAATTCCTTAATATCATTAAATATCCATTCAGCATACAAATTTCCAAGTACATATAATTATATAATAATTATGAATATGTGTGTGTGTACATTTAGAAAAAAGGTTAACATGTTATGACTGGTTGAAATGTCCCTTAAATCTCTTTTAGTCCAGAGAATCCTCCTCTATCTTTCTTGCAATTTTCAGGGCACACTTTCTCAGTTAACTGAAGCTAAGTCCATCTCGGGCAGATGTTGGTGGTTGCTGACCAGGTAACAGGACTCTGAGCCACTGAGGGCAGAGACGGTGGGGGAACCACAGGCACAGTAATTGTGGGGAATAGGTCCTTCTGGGTTCATTTAAAGCGGTGCCAAACAGTCAGGTGGACCCCAGTCACCACACACTCAGCTCATCCTTGGCAATAACTGAAGACAAAGTCCAGCAGCCAGGAGTGTGGCAACTACAGCTGTCTTCTGGAAAGCAACACATCAGAAGCCTGAGTGACTCACTGTGTGTCTTGAACTACCTGGGAGTGGAGGGAAATGGTGAACCCACCAAAGGAGGTTTGGATGGAGTAAATCTGGAACCCAGGATGCAAGTGCCTGGGGAGGAAGAAGGGGGGAAGGGAGCATGAAAACATCCCTATGCACCTGGCATTAAATAAGTGAATGCAAAATTAACCAAAAGGATTAACTGCTCACCAGACTTAAGGATGCTCTGTAGGCTGTAACTACATTCTAACAAGATAGACTCATAAATCATAATGCTGGGACATTTCTTGGCTTCCTAAATGTCCTGGGTGCCTCCTTTAAATGGGGCTCTTCACAAGATGACAAAAACAAGTCCTGGGGGAACAGCGGTTCACAGACATCCGTGAAGGGAAGCCAGCCAAAGCTACCTTTGCTCCCCTACCCCAGAAATTCCCAAGTGACTTCATCCTTGACTGCCTTACTACTCCGGTTACTCCACTCTCTCCTTCACTCTAAAGCTGCCAGTCTCTGCTTCCCCTCCCCCCTCAAGAACAGTACCTCTGGTCCCTACTCCCTTTGTTCATTTCAACTAATTGCTGGTGTCCCTCTAATCCAAGCTCCATCCTGGCAGCATCTTCTGCCTGAAGATTTTAATAAGAACCTCAGCAGGCTCTCCAGGGCCCTTGACCACTCTTCGGAAAAAACCAAAGCAGACGACATGTCCTCCCTCACACCACTGCCCACCGTCTCCACAGAAGAATCACAAACGTACCAAACTGTAGCATCTTTGTGCTTCTGCTATGTAGCTTTCCCAGTTGCTACTTCTTAAGATTCTCTTAGAAAGTTAACAGAGACGCAAGATTTTTCCACTGTTTCTGTTTCCCTTCAGCAAAACCCTGCTGACTTTCCCTATACATAAAAGAAAAAAAAAAACCTCACCTCTAGACTTTTAAGTTAATGGGAGCATTTTTTGTTTCCTTCATTTATTACAACTATAATCAGTCATGTTTATCATAATTCACATTTAGCATTGGAAAGAAATGAGTAACTACTTTTCTTTTCTTGTAATGTTTTTAAGTCCTCATTAGAATCATTTTAGTTGCCAAGCAACCTTCACTTCTATGCCTCATATGTGAAGAGATTAGGCCAGAATTATTTTTTAAAATCAATTTTAGGATTGAATAGCAACTTTGTGTGCTAGCACACCTCTTTATAAATGCTAATACTGATTTTAAGATCATAATTGTTTAAAATGTGAATTAGGAAAAGCAAAGAGGTAATTGTAGTCAATCTACCATAAAAAAGTTAATATCACTGCAGTACATAAACACGCATAGAAGAGAATCTAGTATACCCAAGTGTGTCGACAGTGCTTATCTTGCTTTGGTGGTAGAATGGATGAATGCAATTTTCTTCTTTTTGCTAGTCTGTATTTTATAAGCTTTCTATAGTGAACATAAATAATTTAAAAAGTTATTAAAATGTTAGCAATTATACTCCAATAAAGATGTTTAAAAAAAGTTATTAAAATTTAAAAAGTAAGACAGGAGAGCTGAGTTACAATTAGATCTTTGTAGATACAAATATGAGAAGATGGATGTTAGCTGCACTTATTGTGGTAATCATTTCATAATATATGTCAATCAAACCATTATGCTGTACACCTTAAACTTATACAGTGATGTATGTCAATTATGTCTCAAAAAAAAACTGGAAAAAAAGTAAGTGTGTGAGCTGAGTTATAGTTAGATCTTTGTAAATACAAGAACTTATAAAGTAGTGGGAATTAAATGAGAATGTGTATATAAAAATATTAATATAAACACTGTGCTGTTCATAGTAAATACTCAAAAGGTAACTATTACTAGAAAAAATTTTAAAGTCTACGTACGTGGTATATTTTATGTTATGTACATTTTACCACAATAAAAAAGTCTATGTAAGTACAATATAGATTCAGTCTATACTAATAATTTAGGGAAAAAATCTATTTAAATTTGGTTGGTCTTTTAAGTCTTCACCCTAAGGATACTGGCTCTTCTAATAATCAAAAGTACTTGCTTTAAAAAAAGACAAATTCCCAAAGGACTTACAAGTTCACAGTCAACATCATGATTGAGACCCCATTACGCCTTCTCCCAGACATTTTCAGTCTCAGAAATCATTTCAGGAGTCTGACAGTGAGGGGAAATTGAGGCTCTGAGTTACAAAGTGACAGTCCAAGTGCTCTGGGTTTAAGCCAATGACAACCTCAAAAACAAGACTGAAGGCTTCTTTTTTTTTTTCAGCAAAAACTGTTGACAAAGTTTTTCTGATCATCCACAATAGTGGAATATGGAATGATATCATACAATAGATTTAATAAAACTTTTATTAAAATGACGATGGAATAGTCACAAAGTCTTTGGAATAGGGATTCTTTTTTCAAGTTCAGAGTTAATAAAGGAAAAGATAAAGAAAACATGAAAAATTTAACTACATAAAAATGTAATATTTCATTAATGTCCCCAAAACAACATAAAAACTGAAACGAGAGTGAGGAAAAAAAATGCCTGTAGCAAATGCCAATCAAAGAGTTAACAGGCTTTTTTTTTTTAACCATAAAAAGCTTTCATAACCTCTAATAATAAAAACATTAAACAAGTGATAAATAGGCAAAGATATGGACAGCTCACAAAGTTAGAAATATAGTTAGCAAACAAACTTATGAAAACACACTCAACAAAAACTTGGTTTTATGTATCAATAGTGCCTGTTACCAGATAGAGAGAAACGAAGGTAAACGATTAAACAGATGGAATCAGAAACGAAGAGAGACAGCGTATAATGTTAGCATTTATGAAGAATAGAAGTCACAAAATTGAGGTTTAGTTGATCAGAAATAAGGGAAAGTTTCATCAGGGAGAATTTTTAGAGGAGGTAAATTAAAAAGACAAAAACACAGAATAACTTCGACTCCAAAATGAGAATCTCTCAATCTTAAATTTCCACTGTGACTTTTTTTTCTTTTTACTGTTACATAAGTTTCAGGTGTACAACACTATAATTCAATGTTTGTATATACACTACACAGTGATCACCCCCAAAAGTCTACCTACCATCTGTCACCATACAATTGACCCTCTTCACCCCTTTTACCCACCCCCCCAGCCCCCTTCCCCTCTTGTGACCACAGATCTGACACTTCAAAAAAATTTCTCAACTTCACTGACATGTGACTCCTTATCGGTAAGAGATATGGTTCCTTTTCTTTGAAGAACACATGGAGAGTTGTTTATAAGATACTTAGATGAAAGTAGCAAAACAACGGCAAATAATACTTTCTCCTAAACAGGTAACACAAAGTAAAATTTCCAGTTTTCAGCTTCCCGCCTTTGCCCTTTGCCGTGTAAGCACCCTCTGTAGCTGGGGGAAGGTGCTGGTAAAAGCTTAACGATGGCCTCTCCAGAGGTGGGGTCGAGACAAACCCGATTGGTAGTGTTTGCCCATTTCCCTGGAATAAATACTCCCAACACAGGGAACGTCAAGCTCCTGGCGTGACTTTCATGGACCACGGAGCTGGGAAGAGACGCAGCTATCTCCACACCACTATGTGTATATGTATGATACGTATGTGCTATACGTGTATAGCATATCACTATATAGCATTTGTACCATACAGACACAGTGGCCATCTCAAGAAGATGGATGACAGTAAAATGTGGTAATACACTAGAAAATGACGAGTTTTGAGGGTTTATTTTTATTTTTAATATAACTGTAAGTTTATATAATTTAATTTTTATTGATGCCTGTATTTAGCAATTGGCCTGCTAAACTCCTGATAACGTAACAACCTGCTCTCACAGAGTAAGACTTTCAAGATTGTGACAGCATCCCGTCAAGTGTGGTGCCCTGTGCATCTGCGTAGGACGTGCGTAGCTGACCCTGCTTCTTCTCTCGCTCTTTCCCTGCTGTCTTCCTCATAACCACTCTAGGACAACCCCAACTAGCTGGTAGCCCAAACTACCTGCAGACCAAGGCACCAAGTCCAGCAGCTGTAACAGCTCCAGGCAGAAACAGGCAGGTCCTACCAACAGGAGGTGGGCCAGGGGTGGGTCTGCACTTCAGATAACCTTCCCTGGTGGTCTCACTGCCAACCACAGCCAACAAGTGAACACACCATTTTTGCTTTCATGTTATTTCCTAATGTGTTTCCATCATGGACTTAACAACCGGCATGTCAATATAGGGCCTTAAAAAGTCTGCTGCAAAAGCAGCACTTTTGAAGAAGTGCTCAGAGGAGCACGTCTCCAGTTCCCTCAGCTAAGCCACTACTTCTGGGTCTCTGATCCATGGGGAACTGGCATATACTAGGGAGCCAGGCCCCCAGCATCACACGAAACGGGTCTGAGTGTGGCTTAAAGGTGGAAATACACATTGGGAATGCTGCCTTTGAGTGCAAGGAACCAAATCATAGTAATAATAGACCACCACTTTCCGTTTATTTCCACGGCCAAAAGACTGACAGGCGGGAAGTTTTCAAAAGAGTTCCTGCATTTGAAAAGGGACAGAAATACAGGAAAATCTGGGCTTCCCTGGTGGTGCAGTGGTTGAGAGTCCGCCTGCCGATGCAGGGGACACGGGTTCGTGCCCTGGTCTGGGAAGATCCCACATGCCGCGGAGCGGCTGGGCCCGTGAGCCATGGCCACTGAGCCTGCGCGTCCAGAGCCTGTGCTACACAACGGGAGAGGCCACAACAGTGAGAGGCCTGCGTACCGCAAAAAAACAAAACAAAACAAAAAATATACAGGAAAATCTGACAGCAGTGGGACCAGAGTTGCAAACCTGCTCAAAGGCAGGCCTCTCTCTAGTTAGATCTGGCCTGATTGCTTTAGAGATGGCCAGGACACTGGCTTCGCCTCGTGATTGTCTAGTTCATACAGTTGAAAACCTATTTGCTCTATCGTTTTTCAGAGGATTTGTATTCTTTAAGTTTTCCGTGTTTCCCTAGCAAGCCTGAGAAAATGCTCTGGGATGTCCAAGAAGCAAGTGTGCTATAGGACGGTATTTCTCAAAATCAGTTTGTGGGGTCACCTCCTTCAAAACCACGAGACTGAATGAAAAGCTCTGGAGTTGACCCTCAGGAACCTGAAAGTTGAACACACCCCACAATGATGACTATTCATGCTGAAGCTGGAGAACCTCTGGTAGAGTGGAGAGAACAGGAGTGTCAGAGTTCAGATCTCAGCGGCTCTCCCACTAATGAGTTTGGCCACTTTCCACAGGTTACTAACATTCCTGAGCTTCAATTACCTGTTAATTAAAAGAGCAAAATAATATCCACCTCACCGAGTTGTTGTGAAGATGAATGGGGCCAATTCAGGTAAAGGCCCAGCCTGCCAGGCCTAAGAAAGGAGGAGATGGGAAATTCCCTCTAGTCACTGTACCTCACACCTGGAGAGGGCAGACATGCCAGCCTATCACAGATGCAGCAAGGAGGCTCCTTGCCAATACACAGCATCCCAATCAGAGAATACGAATTCACTCCAGAGGGCTAAGAACAGCCATGCCCGGGAGCTGCTCTGATGCCAGGAGCCTCAGGACGTGGGTGCCCAAAGGACCATCCTATACATATGGTATCTTGCAACCATGACTCCCAGAGATGGGAGATGCCACTGAGGAGGCTGCTGGGACAGCTGTGGTCTTCTTCCCAAAGAGCCTGTCTTCACAATGGCCAGCTTTCCTGACCCTACACTTGGCTTTGTTCCTTGGAGTTGCTGGTTCCTGGGTCCGACCGCCCTTCAACATCATGGCCCTTGGCGCCTGGTCTTGTGCTTTTGTTGCCTCTGGGCACTCGGCTTTGGTGCACAGACTAAGTTGCAGAGGGGTGAGGAACACTGAATCTTCCCTCTGCCACGGAGGGAACAACAGTCCCAACGAGTGTGTGTTTGCCTTTTTTGGATCTAACTTTAAAAATAGATGTAGTGTTTTACCCTTAATACGCTGAGGTCTATACAATGCTTTTAACATCCAACTGCAGGAAATACATCTATTAGTGGTACGGGAAATATACCTATTAGTCTGGAGGTTTCTTTTGTTTGGGAGATACAATGCACACACTAATTTAAATTAATTCAGAATTTGTTTGAGAATTCCAAGCAGATATCTGGTATATAGATGGGGTCCAATGAATGTTTCCTACATTGAATGGAGTTTAATTTCTAATCTGGGAGACACCAGGCCTGCAGACTGTGGGCACAGAGTGCAGACTTGTCCTGTGGGGCATGCAGGTCCCCCCGAGTGAAGGGAGCTTGCCCTAGGAGAAGGACCTAAGCATGGCCCAGCTCAGCTTTCCAGAGGCTTCTGGAAGCGTGTTTTCTCTTTAGACTGGGCTGGGGGGCTGGGGGCATGAGGCAAGTTGTTTCAGTTCTCACAGGCTCCACTTATCGTCTCCTCTGTCCATAGAGACACTAATACCTGCCCTATTTCAGAGTTGTTTTGAGTTTCAAAGAAAATGGATACATATAGCCCTCCAAGGAAGAAATAAACAACACACCGTAAATAAGACACTAGCTAAGCTGTGTTTCCTTTCTCGCTGTCGGGTAAGACAAAGATGTGGAGTTTCTTCCCACACTCGACCTGGGAGCAGGAGAGCTGCGTGCTGAGGGTCCCTTGCTGGGACATGTCTGCAGCTTACTTCCTGAGGCTGTCAGAAGTTGTCTTGCATTCAGAGGGGGCCAGAACTGGGACATCTGAAGCCCTCCATTCGGCCCTCAAAGCTGGCAGCCCTCTTACAAAGTGAACACGTTATAAAAAGCCCGGATGATCTCATAGGTCTTTCCTACCTCTGAAACAGATGGTGTGATTCACATACGTTTGACATAAACGTACCAGCGTTGTGATGATTTGCCTCATTATGCTCAGTGGAAGAGTGGATTAATGAGCAATGATATGGTGACAATGTAAAGCATGACCTCTGATTAAAACAGAAGGTGGGAGTGGGTTGTTTCATGGTGAAAGCAACACACTATGACTCAAGGCTCTGAATTTCTAATCAGAGATCTGTAACCTTGTATGGGGCGTCGGGAGGCTTGCTAGAGGCCTTAATTTGTACGTGCCGGCCACCCATGCCTAACAGCCTTGTAATAAGTCCTTCCTCTGAAATGAATGGTTAATAATACTAAAGAGAGAGCCATCAGTAAAGACTGCCAAATGCCCAGGATGCCTTAGACAGGAGTCAGACTATTAGCTGGAGCTGCTAGAAAAATGCAAATCCCACACTGCTTTTGCCCTTCTGGTCAACCATCTACCCAGGCCAGTGCTATCCCATGGGCTTTCTGCAAAGAAGGGAGTATTTTCTACTTACTCTGTCCAGCAGCAGGTACCACTTGTGGCTATTGAGCACTTGAACTATGGCTGGTGAAGCTTAGGAACTAAATTTTACATTTGATTTAATTTTAATTAAGCAAAATGTCTACATAAATAGCCACAGGTGGGTAGTGGCTGCCATACTGGCCAGCACAGCTGTAGCCAGTTCAAACCTCTTCAAGGCATCTGCATCAAGGTGAGGTTGAGACAGTAGTAAAAAGTAGATGGACTAATTAGTCAGTCTGAGTTCAAAAGAGGTTTTATTTCCTCCCTTTTTTTTTTCAAGTTGTTGGGAGGAGTGGCTGAAACCTGAGTCTGAAGGGAGAGATGAACCCCCCCCCCCCCCGCACCACTCCTCCCGATAAAAAAAACTTTCCCCACACTTTGGTAGTGCTATTTCCCTCGCTTTCCATGGGTATTCAAATGAGAAGACTTCTAAACTCATGAGCAAAAAACTAAGCTCGATTGTTTTACTCTAAAGCAAAAACTCTTCTTTACGAACCAGAGAAAATAACCAGTAAGGTAAGTTTCAAGAGAAGCATCAGCCTCGCGTTACTGTTCTCGGATCACGTCTGACGAAACCTCCAGAAGCACAAGCAATGTCCTACCGTGGATAGCTGCCTGTCACAATCCAGCTTTGGCTCCCCGGCCCCCAGCTCTAGCTCCACACCCCTGCCCCACTAGACACGTCCACTGATTCGCAGACAATTCGCAGACAAAAGGGTCATCTCCCATTCCCTCCAGACATAGGGTGTCTTTTCTTTTTTGCCTCTTTCATGTAAATTCTGTGGCAGGAAACCCTGCAGGACCTCAGGTGCAAACCCTTGCCTCTGATGGCTCCTTGCTGCCTTCTGGCAGCATTCCCACGCCCTGCACGAGAGGGGTTTGAACAGACCGCGGCTGCTCTCCCTAGTCTACGTCCTCACCTTTGGTGTGAACTCGCTCAGAGTCTACATGGTTTAAAGAATTTATTCTTCCTGCACACCTTACCTTAACATTGCCCTGGCTTTGGTACATTTTTTCTTTCCCCGAACGGTGCATTCCTCAGGTATTCTAAGCTTGAATAATGGAATAGAGGTTCGGTCACTGTAATTCTCTCATGCAATGCCCAGCCAAGTGTCAGATGCAATTAGGGGCTTAATTAGGGGCTACTGAGACTTCATGATAATGGATAAAAGACTGTTAGACTCAATGGCTTTTTTTTAAAAATAGCTTTGGGATTTTAAGGTACTTTTCAGTTCAACATAACAGTATCTTTAGCCCTGCTAGGATTCACTGAGGGGAGTGGGTCAGGCTTGGTCATTTTTTATTTCGCAGGACCTCAGAATCGGTCATGTATTTTTCAGGTTGAGGTCATGATGATTTGAAGGTTAGGGCAACAGCCTTGAACTGAGTGGGCAGCTAAATGACTGGCAGGGGAGGAAGAAAGATGGCATGATAAAACTATTGTTGGACCTTGTTTTCTCAACAGTGAAATGGAAAGAGAATAAAAATGCTTATTCATGAAATAGTCACAGTGCCCTGCTAAAGACCAGTAAATAAGACTATCACGACTGTATGAGGAACTTTGCAGCTTATCAAGTCGGGAACCAGGTGAAAGTAAAGTGCATAATGAATAATGGCTCGTTACAGCCATGCTTCCACCCATCCCCCCATCTTCTAGCTTATCTCCTTGCATGGATATTTTCCACAGAGATTATTTTGAAATAGAAAACCATTCAGTCTGCTCCCAAATTCATCCCAGCTGAAAGACTAAAGTGTAACTAAATAGAAATTTAATTAAAATTTAATGCTAAACTAGTAAAAATACTCCCTCTTTTCCAAGTTAAAAAAAATCGATAATAAACAAGAAAGCAGTGATTCTCAAAGTGAGGTTCTCGGAGCAGCTGCAGCAGCATCACCCGGGAAAATGACAGAAATGTAAATTCTCGGGCCCTACCCCAGACCTGCTAGAGCAGCCAGCCTGCGGGTGGGGCCCAGCAATCTGTTTTACAAAAAACCTCTGTGTGATTTCGCAGAACATTTGAGAACCGCTGCTTTAAACCAAATGGTGGAATCACCAAAACTATTCTTTTTTTTTTAACATCTTTATTGGAGTATAATTGTTTTACAGTGGTGTGTTAACTTCTGCTGTATAACAAAGTGAATCAGCTATACATATACATATATCCCCCCAAAAACTATTCAATGTTTTGCTAAATTGTACTAAATGAGAATCTCCAAAATGTCAGTTTTTTCTGAATTCTACAAATAAGGTTTGACTGAGCACTAAACAGGTCCAGCCAATGAATAATCCCTAGCTCTGAGCTCTAACAGCCCGGCATGTTGTGCTACCTGGGATCTGACCAAGCCTCCCCTATACTCCCTGGGAGGCACCAGGGCAGGGCCGGCTGGTGGTGCTTCTGTGCTGAGACACACATGCTCATCTGCTTCCGGTGGGAGATGGAGGGGTTTCTAAAGGGGCAAGGAGGGGGACCGGTGATATTGAAACTCTATGAATCTTCCATCATTTCTTTTTGGGAACGGGAACAAACACTTAGTACTTTTCAATCACTACTTCACATATAACAATCAAAAGAAAGACAGTGCCTACAAAATTTAAAAAAAAAAGGGCATCTTTGTTGATAATTGCTTGTCAGCTGCGCTAAGTTGCTCATCCCTCACTGTGAGTACGGGTGATGACAGAGTGCACGCCTAGATAACTCCCTGCCCCTGTGTCTGTCTGCTCATTTTATAGATCCTCAATCCTCAATCACACTGCTCATTTGCCAGTACCTTTCAGGCACAGACATCTGGCTTTGCCTGGTCCTTTCCTATTGCTCCACAACCACCCTCAAGATTGTGAGGGGAATTATTAAGACTTTATTTTCCAAATGATCCAAAGGCTTTCGAATTTCTATTTGATAACAGCGTTTGCTCACGTAACCTAGTCTTCGTGTGCCCCACGAACACAAGGACAGAAAAGCACCAGATGTACCACTGCATTTTATCATATTTTTCATCACAAGAAAAACCTCCATCGTGAGAAAATTGGAAATGCAAACTCTCCTCAGTAACTTTTCTTGCTTTAAATCGCGCTTCTCATCACGACCTATTACACCCACATAGTCATGTGCCATAGGCACTGCACAGTCTCCAACATTTCAAAGGCTCAAGAGCTATTTTTAAACCCCAAATGCAATCTAGGTTGCTATTCTATAACGCACTTTTTAAGGAAGAACAAAGTAAGAGAGTGATTTTTATGCATGTGGGCAGTTCGCCAACTCACCGAAAGATTGAACACAGCTGTCGATGAGATCGTCCAGGCTGGCTCCTTTGGCTAAATGTCCCAGAGACACCATCATTCGGAACTGGGTGATCTGGGCCAGGCTGGAATGGGAGGGGAGGGGGCTGCTGGAGGGCTTCCCCTCTAGTCTTGCTTTAGGGGCTGCTCTGCAGCCATGAGAAGGTTTCCTGGGGAAAGAGAAAAGGCAGGGAGAGTAGAGCAGCCAGAGGACGACCACACTGACAGCTCTGCGCTCTGCAGGCAGATTGAAGAGGAAAGGAGTAGAGATACGACAATTAATCCCGGGAGTTGGACTGATAAGACATACCCCTCCCACTTGGTAAGGGCACCAAACGGACTGGTTAGCTGTTAAAGAGACATCTCTCACACTAATAGCAAGGTGAGACTTCAGGTTGCAAACAGGGCTCCTCAGCCTGGGGTTAGGATTGCTTTGGCCTGCTTTCTCCAGCTCCTGAAAGGAAGAGGCAGACGCAAGACTATTCTTGGCAGTTTTTAGCTCCTAGCAATACATTTTTATTTTAGCCCTGAGACCACTGACTTGGGTCTTAAGAATTATTTAAGTTTGGTCTCATCTTCAGCTAAATTCGTTTGTCTTGAGCAACATCAGAGTTACTGTAGAAAGTCAGGTGGCCTCAGAAACATCTTTAAGGATTTTGGGGGAGAAGGCAAAGACCGAGGACCCGTGTGCAGGGGGTGAGGGTTATGGCGGTGGTGTTTAGATGTTAATCTAGCCCTTTTTCACAAATCTTGGTTGGTTCTAAGATTCTGTTTTTCATTACTGATAATCATTCTGAGTCATTTTTATCATTCAACATTATTCTATCAAGTCCTTACTGATTATGAGAGCTTTATTCCAGAAGTGAATACAAAAAGACAAGTCTGAATCTGAAAGTGGCTTTAGAGCCCAAGAGGTCACTTTCCTCCACTTTCACTTAGCTTTATCTTTGGTCGTGACCTCAACAGTATAAGTCAAGTTGTTTGCAAAATGATATCAGTAGGTTAATTAAGCATTTTATTTTTCCTTCCATTAAAAAAATAAACATAACATACAGAGACATATCTATCATCTTTGAAGGTTTACTAGTGATACGTGTTGTTGCTGATAACTCCTTTGAGTATATTCTCCTCTCCTTACTGTGGCTTTGGCTATTTCATGTTTATTACCAAAGAGGAGATGAAGAAAAGAAATATATCGGAGATCCATAACTTTAACTAACCACTATATATTTGATAAACACATGATGGCATTAATTAATCAATAAGTACTTAGCCTATGAGCAACACATGTGTGACAGGCCAGAGAGGACCAGTGAGATGGTCTGTGAAAGTACTTTGCAAACTGTAAAACATACTCATTATGTGTTAGTTGTTGTAGTATGAAGGTGATCTGGAAGTTCCTTAATACAAAAATCTAGTTGGAGAATCAGAACCAGACCAAGAAAAGATAACTCTATAAATCTTAAATAACTGTCCTGTGAGTGTCAAGGGCAAAAAGTGTGATGTTCTCAGAGGAGGGAAAACCAGTTCTAGGTGGAGTGTTGAGGAAAGCTTCTTGATAAGATGTAACCTCACCCAGAAGGGACTGAAGAAGTACTCAGATCAAAATAAAATGCTGGGGCACACATGGATTTTGGGAAACCACCCTGTTAAAAAGACAGTGGGACCACTCAGTACAAAGCCAGACTCGTGAAGGGAACACACTGACCTTCGAGTTCCCTTTCAAAGGAGCTCCAGAATGCTGGTCTGGCATTGGCTGCCGCCACCTGTTCCAACCTAGGATGGGCTCAGTGAAATCCAATCAGAAACTGGCGCTTGGGAATCTGCTAACCCAAGGCAGTGATTTCTGAAAGATCAGGTTGGTGTTACAGGACTTGATCAAGTTTCTGGTCATTACTGATTTTTACCCAGGCCCTGTGATAGCCCCAAGATCAGATCAGCATCTGAAAATGAAAGAAAATAATGGCCACTCTGAATTGAGTACCTTTGATAGGGCAGGCTCTGGGCTGGGGATTTACATGGTCTTCAAAGCTTACAGCCCAGAGAGATGTTATCTCCATTTCACGATGCTGAAACTGAGTCTAAAAGAGGCTGAATGACATAGACAAGGTTGTAGAACTCATATGTACTTGATCTGGGATTTGTACTTGGCACCTCTCTGGTTTGGTTTAATAAATATTTACTGTGCCTGGGACTATGCACCTTCCACTACATCAGAATTAGCAAGAGGAACTGAAAGGTTCAATTCAACTTAAGACAAAAGTAAAAACCTCCAAAAGCATAGCTGATAACATAAAGGCTGAATCTTGGGTCCTACTTCTTTTTCAGGTCCCCCAAAGTCCTCAGATCCCAGAGCTGGATGGCCCCTCCATGGTCATTCTCCAAGCCCTTCACCCATACATGTGGGGGTCTGGGCTCGGAAGGGCAATGTGACTGGGCACCAGTGCAGAGCCAGGCAGAAGCCAAGCCTCCTGTGTCCATGCCATGCTCCCTTCCCTCCGCAGAAGCAGTGATGTCTCTCTAAACCTGGCACTTATTGTGCAGTGTTGGGATAAGTCAGCTTTTGGCCTTAGCTGTTGCCTCTTCACCATTAAGACCTCTACCCAAGGCAGACTTGGGAAAGATGAAAACAAAGTCCTTCTTGTTAGAAGCCTCTTTTTCTCTTAGGCCTTCCATATTACTTCTCCTTAGCCCCAAGAGAAGAGGCCCCGGCAACTGGAGGCTGTCTCCACACACAGCTCTTCCCACTGGGGCCGGGATGTGGGTGTCTACCTCTGTCTCTCATCTGGCCAGTCCAGGAAAAATTCTATTTTCTCCCTCAGTTGGTAGCATCAACAATTCAGGACTCCAAAAACTGCCCTGGCTCTAATTCTGGCAATGTTTCCTAGTGTCACCTGTAGGGGAAACTACTTTGGCGCAGGAGGTGATTCTCAGAGGTAGATGCTTTTTATCAGAACTAGGAGGGACTGGTACAATACAAGCAGAAAGAATGAACTTGAAGGGAGTATTTAGGGGACGGGGAAGGGAGGGTGAGATGCAGTCGGGGGGAGGCCGCTGAGACTCAGAGGGCTTGGGCAGGAGAAACCAGGGAGAAGAGAAACTGCTAAAACCCAAATGGCATCCTGAGAGGTCCGGAAGATGGGGGTTATGTGCACCATAAACTAGGAAACTGGGCAATTTTGCTGTGAAAATCTCTTGACTGACTGCTACGTGACAAACCTTCAAAGTGTTCTCTTCTGGTGAAATGGCTATAGATAAGGATTTATAAAATGCTTTATTTTAGACATAGAATGCATTCGCCTCTAAGTCTGCAAAGGCATATGTATTTTTAAAGGAAAGTAGGCAAATGTCTCCTCACCAGCTCCCTCAAGTATTAAGAAAAAAAAGAAAGAAAAAAAAAGCGCCCTAGAGAAACAACTTGAAAGTGTTTCCTGAGGCTAAAACTGGCTAAGGCCCCATCCAGTTTGCCGAAGGAGACTGTCAAAACTCTGAAGTGGTTCAGGTGCAATCCATTCCAGCCTCAGGTATCTCAGTGGGGGTCACAATTTCGGGTTGAACTTTTCATGAAATTCAGCCCAGAAGAGTAAGGGATGAAATGGACAAGGAGAACGAACGGAAGCTTCCACAACTTTCTTTGCAGTGGAAGATGGCTTTGATTGACTTCTAGTGAGGATTTCTTCCAGTCCTGTCCTCTCCCCATTCCCATAATACAGACTCAGTTGAATGTACTTAAGCTCCTCCTCTCAGTCCGGTGCAAGGCAAAGCGCTGGACCTTCACGGTGCAGGACGGGGTGGGGGAGGGCATAAAGGACCAAGAACTTTTAGATCCGTAAGGTCCAGCAGGGCAACACTTCCTGCCTCGACTGGGCACGGCCAGGAGCAACAGAGTCTGCATGGATGGAGGTGGAAAGAGCACAGCTTTCCCGGCCCTATGCTGAGCCCAGGCTGTCGCCAGGCAGTTGTCTAGTTCTGGCCCTTTGGGGGACAAACTCAAAGTTGCCCGGCCCCTCCAGGCCTCCTTCTCCTGCCAATAGCTTTTTCACTCACGGTCACTTTTCCTTCATCTTCTGTCACCCCCAAGACACTCCTAAAACATGTCTCTAGGATCACGGTGGGTGGAGGGGAGTGCAGGTTTCCACCCAGGTGGTTATGTGGCTCACTGACCCCTGTGCACTCCTGGCAAAGGCAGTTAGTTTGTGGGCCTTCTGGGTCCGGCCCCACGTCCGCAGGGCAGGACGGGCCGCCAGGTGGCGCTGCAGGAGCTGCGGCAGATGCAGGGGGCGCGTAAAGTCCGTGAGTGGGAGTTTCAGGGGCCCGGCGCCGGGGGACCAGGTCGCTAAGCGCGATTCCGGGGCTCGCCGGGCCAACTCTGGCCGCGCGTCCGCACAACCCGGCTCCCTCCCCAGTCCATCGGGCGAGACGCGCAGGGCGCTCCGGGTTCGTCCGTCCCTCGAGCCCGTCTCCCCCGACTTCGGCCGAGATCCCGACCGGCTGCCGCCGTCCGCACCCCGGGCCCGCAACTTCCCGGAGGAGGCAGCGCCGTGCTGGCCCCCACCCCACTTCCCATCCCGGCGAGGTCCTGGGGCCGCGCGCGCTGTGGCCCCCGCCCCAAGAAAGGAAACGGGCGCCCCTACTCACCGCGGAGCTTCTCTCGCTTTGCCCAGGGTGCCCATGGCCGCGGCCGCGCTCCAGGAGCCACCTCACCCAGCGCGGCGGGACAGGCTCGGCGGGGTGTGGCGCATCGCCACCACCCCCTGCCGGGCCCCTCCGCCCCGGCCTCCTCTCCCAGGACGCCCGATCGCGGCGAACCCGCAGGCACAAACTTTGTGTGAGCGCGCCCCTCGTCCTCCTCCTTGCGCGCGCGCGCGCACACACGCCCGCTCCAACCACCTGACAAGCGCTGATGTTATCGCCGAGGAAATGTGTGGCGCTGTTCAGCTCTTCCCCGAAAACTGCCCCCATTACTCGGTAGTCCCCGGAGGCCTGCGCCTTCCTCCAATCTCGTCTTTTACCCCTGGCGGCTGCTTCTCCCGGCCCGAGGCTGAAGTCGGAAGCGGAGCTGGAAGGGCGGGGAGGCTCCAGGTGCCCTCGACATCACCAAACCAGCGCCAGGAGAGGGGTTGGGAGCCGGGGGAAACCGGCTTCACCTGGTGGCTCTCGGGGCAACGCCCCCTCCCCGCCCCCACCTTCCAGAATTTCAGTCCAGTTTCCCGAAGACCCCTCGTCCCCTCGCAGGCCTCTCTGGTATATATCAGAGCGTAGAGTTGGGGGTGGGGTAAAGAACGAATACACGGTTGTGGGTCCGCCTTAGCCTGTGCCTTTGGGTGTCTTCTTGGTAGCAATTAACAAGACTGGTCTGGAGATACGTGCTCGGCACCCTGCGGGAGGCAGCGAGTCTGCAGGTGCGCTGCAGGTCAGGCGGGACACAGCTGCCTGGCGTCTGTGGATATGGCAGAGAGGGGGTCAGGGCTGGGGAGGACTTTCTGACGGCAGATCTGGTCAGAAATGGCTGCCTACCCCTGCTTGCCGAAAAGATAGTGATGACAGCAATAGCTAATGTTGACTAAGTGCCTTGTGCTAAGTGCTTTCTGTACGTTCCTCATGTACGCCGTCTCCCCCAAATACCAAGAGGTCACTGTTTTAAAGATGAAAAAAACGAAGGGTTAGAGAATAATATGCTTCCCATCACACAACTAGTATACAACAGAGAGAACCACGACCTGGGCTGAGATCCGGCTGACTCCCTGTAATCGCTGTGGGGTTGTCCTAATAACATACCCATTATCAGTGTCACATGCCCTAACTCTAGTCACATTAATAAGTCCTTTCCCAGCCATAATGTTCTGGACCTTAAAGCCTCATATGTATGTGCCACCTTATCCTAAACACAACAAATAGTTCAAGATAGCTTACAAAGATGTGTAACTCACAAAAAGAAGTGTATGAAATGAAATGAAAAGTGAAAATTAAAGTACATGAAATGCAGCCAGAAATGAATTTTGTTATTAATGCATCCCATGGAGTCCAAAACACTTGCTACAAGTGGGACCAAAGATTTGTCTCCTGGATTTCTAGCAGTCATGTTCAAAAGGGAAGCCTTGTCTAAAATTCAATCTCTGTCACATGCAAGACAAAAAAAAAAAATTGCTCAAGAGAAGATCAACTCTTTTGATCCTGAGCAGTAAGAAATTTCTCCAGAGAATCCTCATGAACATTGTGTAATAGAACCAAGTCCTCAGTCACAGCCATACACACAGAAGGAACATTTGGATATTTAATAAATATTAAATTATGACACTCTTCCAGAATTACACTGTATATGCATATGTATACATGCCAAATGGATAAACACGTACCTTTATATAAATGCATAAATATATGTAAATGTGTTTAGATAGATAGGCTACTGGGTGTATACACACACTACTGAACACAGTTGCAGGCAGTTGTATGCAGCTATACACCTGCAGTTCACTATGTAATAAGTACAGAAATGATTAGCTATTAGTTCATTCAAGAAACAAGTCTTGTGAGTCTTGCTGAGTTTTCTAAAGAAAGAGGCCTGCTTCTATCTAGGAGGCTGCTTCTGCTCGGGCTTCCTGAGAGCTCTGCATTCCACTTGCACCTGATTGGGTTTCTGGGCCCAGCTGAGCTCTTTGAAGAGGCTTTCTGGCTGTTCCTACTTGAGCAACTTGTCTTTTCCAAACACCTAAAAAATGAGAAGTTAGCTCCATCTCTTTCTTCATCTTCTGCCATGTGGTTAGTCTCCATGGTGCTGAGACACCTCTGACCTCAGGAACAAAGTGCTCCTTCTTTTCTCTTGTTCTCTTATCCTCTTTTCTGCTTCTCCAAACTCTTTGATAGGCAGTAGTCAATGTCTCTGTAACAGTTGAGAAAGGTTGGGGACCACTGTTGTCTTCTGCTCACCCTTTGGGTAAGGTCATTCCTTGGGACCCTTTCTCTGTTATTCTTTCTTCTTTCAACCAGGGACTCTTAACTGATATCCCCAGACCTTTTACTTGGCTTTTTGGTGAGTATCTGCGAAGCCTCTGAAACTAAAAACACCTGTTTTCATCAGATTTTCTAAACGATCCACTACTCAAATCCGGTGGGTTTTTTTTTCAAATTAGGTGTTTTTAATTTCTTCCATGACTTCAACAGGACCCAAATGACTCCCATGTCTGAATATCTAACCTTGATATCTAACATCCCAAACCATATTTCCAACTGGTCGCCTCCCCGAATTGTCCCCCAGGGCTTCCTCTCCATCTCCACAGCCACATGTCTTGGCCCCAGTTATCTCTGAACCTGAACATGTGTCATAGCCTCATAAATGGCCTCCCTATAGAACCTCCTCTTCTCTGATCCTTTTTTCATGTTGTTTTCAGAATTACCTGATCATGTCATTTCTTTGCTTCCAAACTGCCAAGGAATTCTCCAGTTGCCTACAGAATAAACTACAAACTTCTTAACGCTGCTCACCTTCACAACTAACCTTACCTGTCCAGCCTGGCCTCCAGCCATGCCCTCCCAGGCACCTGACCTCTTAGGTTGTGACTTGGTCACTGCTGGTAACTGCTGTGCCCTGTGCCCTCACGAGCCTCAGTGCTCTTGCTTGTGTATTTCCTTCCGCCTGCCATCTCTTTTCACCTAGATCACAAAGGCACAGTTACACGAAACGCATAGCAGACTGTCAAGTCGCCCCAGAGGGCACACGCAGGGCTGCCTTCCAGAGGCAGGGGGTGCAAACCCATCTTGCAGAATCTGCCTGATGACTGGTTATGCTTGGAGTACCTACTGGCCACCACAGCTTCCACTCTGTGGTCTAACATTTTTTCATCCATTTGAGATACATTCACTGCGTGCCTACTTAGTGTCAGATGTTGTCCTTGGCATTGAGAATCTGACAGAGAACATGACAGACAAGAGCCTTGTTCACATGAGCTTATGTGTCTAATAAACAGACAAGTCCAAATATGCTAGGATGTTATACGCTGATTTCCAGGAGCTGCCACCGCAGAG
The DNA here is from genome assembly GCF_949774975.1 of Lagenorhynchus albirostris. Lineage (NCBI taxonomy): Eukaryota > Metazoa > Chordata > Mammalia > Artiodactyla > Delphinidae > Lagenorhynchus > Lagenorhynchus albirostris. Next base: position 82,425,565 of record NC_083095.1, read on the forward strand.
TTGGGTTACCCCCGCTCTCATGGGGACACCATGGGGTATTCCGGTTAAGGCACCCATATGGACCAATGAGGACAAAGCTGCCACATTTAGGGACACACAGCTCCACGGGAGAGTGAAGAGAGATGGAGAGAGAAAAGGAAGGAGGGGATGTAGCACCATCCTTTCCTCTCCTGCTGAGTGTTGCTTCTGTTTCTGAGACAGGGAGAATTGGCCTCATTATTTTATTATTGTGACTGGCCATCCCACACTGAACACTGTACATCCCCGGTGCTGCTCACCTTGGACCAAAGCTAGAGAAACTGCCCACGTGAGAAGCAGCCACTTTTGCTCCGGACCTGTAGTTTGGGGGCTTCTGGTTAGACTCCTGCATGTTTCTTTGTCCTCGGCATCTTCTCATGGAGGCAGCCCACGCCTCTTTGGGAGTCTCTCTGTCCATGGGCCAGCTCTTCTGGAGAGCGTTCTACCTCCTTAAGGTACCCCCAGGATTCTCTAAAGGGAATTTGATGAATGTCATATAAATGGTATTTTAAGATATCCATTCTTGTTCTCAGCTGAAGGATGCTGCTCGTCTCTGTTGAAGCCCCTTCTCAGGGACCCTCTCCCCACAACAGGTCATGTTTCTTTACATCATGGAGCCCATATGTTTTATTTGATTTGGGAATTGTTTTAGGATATTAACAAACAAACAGAAATATATGTTGTCTCATGGCTTTTGCTCTCAGCGAGATGGGGGTCCCTGGAAGAGTTTGAACAGAGGAGCGAGGGGATCTGACTTCTGCTTTACAGGGTCCGGCTGCTGAGTTCCAGAGTGACTCATGGGAAGTAAGGGTGGGAGGTTCTCTGTGGAAGCGGCCTTCATAATGTCCAACTTCTGGGTCTGCCCGGTCGGTGGCCTTCCAACAGCTTTGAATATTACTCCGTGGTGAGAAGTGTAACGTCACATTTTACACTCTGTGACTCAGATGTACATTTGTGTTACACGTCAAACTGAAACACAAGCTGTGTGAAACATGATCCTTTCAAATCTTTTTTTTTTTTTTAATGACATTAAAAAACAAATGCTGGTCAGGACCCTCAAAATCGATCCATTAGTAGGCTGGGATCATAGTTTACAAAATACATCTCTAGGGCTACCTCTCATGAGGATAATAGATCTCAGTAGTTATCTCTGGAAAAGGGGAACTAGGTGGCTCTGAGTAGGGGGAATCTTGCTTTTCATTGTTTCCCCTTTTGTAACTTTTATTTTTGTATCGTGTGCAAGAATTTAGTCCATCAATGAATCCTATTTTGAATCATTCTGGCATAGAACTTCTTGCTTTCTGATTCTGGCCCAAATAGCTTAAAAAAACCAGAAGCTGGGGCCAGAAAAGGTTAAGTTGTCGGTGAATCTGCTTTGTTCAAGTTTATCAAAAAATATCAAACAATATGTTTTTCACAAATATTTGGGAGGCAGAATGGCACAGTAATTCAAAGTGTGAGCTCTGGAGTTAGACTGATTTTGAATTTCAGCCCTCATGCTTCCTAGTAATGTGACCCTGAGCAAGTTAACTTTTCTAAGCCTCAGTTTCCATGTCTGTAAAAATGGGTACAAACAAGGCCTACCTCATGCAACTTTGCTAATGACTATATGACATGGTCTATGCCTAGCACGTAGCAACCACTGTGGACACACTAATGTTTTAAGTGCCAGGTTGAGGTGAATGTTTTGGTAACCTAGTAAGTGCTATGCAATCACATCCAAGGGACACCTGCACTAGTCTTGGTCGATGGGGAGCCGACTTCTCAGAGGAAGTGAGGTGGGGGTTAAGATGTAAAGGATGACATGAACAGCTCACTAGCCAAAGAAAAGTGAGGGAAGAGGAAAGGCGAGGCCCGTGTTTCAGAGATGAGGAAGATGCAGAGGTAAAGAAGAAGCAGGGCAGAGTGCTTTGCTGAACTACAAACAGGAACTTTGATTCTCCCCACCCCCTGCCAATACATAAACAAGGTTCTCAAGTCTGACTTAATCTTATTGCCTTTGCAGAATCTGAGAGGCTTCTCACTTTGAAGGGTCCCCCATGAGCGCCTTGAGTCCCTCACTCCACTTTAGATGTGATTCAATTAACGCCGCTTCCCAAGAGAGCCTCTGGGTGCTTGGGTTGAGCGCTGCTGGAAAGAGGGCTGAGTTAATTACCATCCAACACTGAGCTTGTCAAATGGCTGTGCTGCAGTCAGAACAGCAACAATTTAAAAGCTAAAACTAGTTTAGTAATGCAACCGCTATTTTTAAAACTCTGATTGTGCACCTGAGCACCACCCTAGCACTAATACTACTTAATCATTTAACACCTACAAAGACACGGGTAGAAGCTCGAAAAAAACCCAGTTAATAGAAAGATTCGAGTGGCCTGGACCAGTCAAAGGATGTGGTTTTCTGAGTACAAAAACTGTTTAATATGCATTCAAAAAAGTACTGTGATAAGCATAGTATTAAAGTGAAAACTCCTGAGTATTAATAAAGACACTTGCATGTGAGCGATGGAGAAAATCATTGTAAATTTATATGGGTAGGTGCTTCTCACACGGGTATCATCAGCAGACACATCCTTAAGGGTCTAGAAGAAATTTTTTTCCCCCTTAAAAGGGGTCATATTTTACTCATATTTAAGAAATACTGAAGTAGGCCATTTCACACACAACTCACAAGCATTTTACTTCTTGATTTGACAGTGGAGTTCTAACACCCCAGCCCACTCCCCTGTGCCAAAGCCCAATTTTCCACCCTACGTGGGATGTTAAGTATCTTTTTCTTCCGTCTGATTCTTTGTGGTGGGAATAGAGAGTGAAACTCTCATGGGCAGATAGCAGGCTTAGGAAAGTATACATTGGGATGGAATAATCTGTCTTGCCTGTTCCTCTGGATTTGGAGGTGGGAAGTGAGCCCAACTAAAAAGGCTGTGACTTAACCCTGTAGGTAGCTGTGTTCCCTTGGTACAGAGACTGCTCTTCACAAATAATAGTCACACCCAAGACAGCATCATGAAAATTAGAAATTCACTGATTAAAAAACAAAGCCGAAGGCTTAAGTTTGCTGCAAGTATTGATCAAGATTGATCCGCCTCCCTGTCTCACTGGTAACAGACTCAACACATTTTGGTTGAAGAAATTTCTTGGCATTCATCCAAATGATAGCCAGCATTTACTGTAAAAGAAAACTGTCTTTTTTTGTCTTGTCTTGTTTTGTTTTGTTTCTGCACCTTGCATCAAACTGAGAAAACTTGCCTCTGAACAAAGTGTACAGCTGGAGTAGTCTACATGATGGCTTCATAAGTATGGATGGAGACCCAACCAAGTGTTCAGCTGAGTTGATTTTTCAACTAAATCAATCAGTGAAAAGTATCGCCATATGTTGTGATAAATCCAATCAGTGCCCATTTATATATGATTTTCAAGTGCCCCAGAAATGAGGCTTTGTTTCCTGAGGAAGGTCACCTCATGCTGGCCCTTAACCTGGCTCATGCAGGTGTGATCCTGATGTTGTGTTAGTGCTCTGGCATCGTTTGTATTTGGGTGGAGGTGTGAAGAAGTCTGGGTTAGACATATGATGGAAACAGACAAGTTCTATATAATCAATGTTGGCAGTTGTTTAAAACATCCTCTTTTTTAAAAAACTGAAGTATAGTTGATTTACAATGTTGTGTTAGTTTCAGGTATACAGCAAGGTGATTCGGTTATACATATATATGATTCGGTTATATGTATATATATATATATATTTTTCAGATTCTTTTCCCTTACAGGTTATTACAAAATACTCAGTACAGTTCCCTGTGCTACATAAAAAATCCTCTTAAAAATCTGAGTCGCTGTGACTTTTTGTCCTGTACCAGACAGAGGAAATAAATGGGTCACGTAGGAGGCAGGGTCCAGGTGGGCGAGTTTGCCTCCGGTTCTCCCCACATAGGACCACTCTTAACTCAGCAGGAGTGGCAGGGCCACAGTGTATTTGTGAGCCCCTTCCTCCATAAAAATATATTTTAAAGTATATTTTATGATTGTGTTGGCATAAAGATGAATAGAATCCGGAATGGATTCAATGATTATACATACGTTCTTATCACCTTCATTTTTTTCTTTGGTTTTAAAAAGAAATTTGAACCTCTTTGTGGGCCCCTCTAGGTCCTGTGGGCTCTTGGCCCCAAGCCTCCTGAGTCCGCCTTCAGCGTGAGCCTGGCTCCTTCAAGAGAGACAAAGTGCTCTTTTCTGGCTGTGACAGAGTACTGTCTTCTGGCTATTGAGAAATGTTGGTATAAATATAAGGTGAAAGGTGAGTTTCAAGGATGGGCTCCCTCTGTCCCTTTTGAACACCCGGTAGGGAGGCATATGAAAGGTGACCTGGAGGGCAGTGAGGTGAGAAATTGCATGAAAAGTGGAGGTTTGCCTGGGGAGGCGAGATAAAACTAGGGGCGCCGGAGGGTCATTCAAGGCCAGAGGGCCCGGCTTGGAGGAGCTAAGAAAGCAGTACTTACTGACCAACTGGCGGTCGGTATAGGGAATAAGGAATACTAGCGCTGTGCCAGGGAGTGAGTAAGTACCTACTGCTTCCATGTCAGACTTGAACTTGAAACTATAGTACCCAGAGGCCTAGCCAGAAAAGACCTGGCAGCCCCTGGGCTATTGCAGAAAGTAGGCTAGACTGTTGGGCGCAGTTGGTAGGCAGCAAAAACAACCAACCAAACAAACAGAAAAGGGCCGACTTACATGTTAAGCTATGCTGAGCTAGATTCTACGATCAAACAGAATGCTTTTTACTTTTTTGTCTGTATTTTCTGTTTACCCTAGGTTCCTCACGATGATTCTATGAGCTGACATATTGAGCACTTCCTACATGTCAAGCACTGTGCCAAGAAATAAGTACACATTATTTCATGTCACCCTTACAAAAAGAATTTATGATTTACCCTTGTTGTCCTCTCTTTATAGATGGTGGGGTTTAAGGCTCAAAAAGGTTAAGTGACTCATGCAAGGACACACAGCTAGTGAAATGTGAAGCTGGGTTTCAATTCAGTGTGATTCTGAAGCCCAAGCTTATCACCATTTTGTTACACCTCCCACTCATAATATATTAGATTATGTACCCAAAACAGTTGATCTCATTGGCTGTAGCCTATTAGAAAATTCTGGGTGAGGTAAAGAGGATCAGTAAACCAGCACTAACCATACTGTTGATGGTCTCAATGAAGTGCTGAGGCTTTAGCTGTCTTATCAGCCACAGCCAGAGAATCAAATGGTCAGAATTTTGGTCTAGTTACACTGATAGTCGGCCCAGCTCAAACCGGAATTGCCTCTGAAAAGACTTGGCCATTGGTTTGGGGAGGGAGAGCCACTGACTTAAGATTTCTTTAGGCCCAAGTTTTCACTTTCAGTTATTTGAAAAGTGAAAGTATAACTGTTGTCAATGTGCTGTTAATACGTTGGTCGGGGCCTTGTTACCTTATTATGTCACTTCTCATATAACATGTATCATACCTCTCGTGTGTGTGTGTCTGTGTGTGTGTGCCTACACCTGTGAATGTTTCCTTAGCAGATTGGGCTAAAAATGCAGTTCCTACTGTAATTTCTTCTCCATGACTCATTTTTTAGGGGCTTTGGTCTTCTCTTTAAAAATGGGGAATTATTATATCAAGTGATTCCAGCATTATTCCTTAGGGCTTCTTTACTACAACCCAAGAGTGCTGATTTGTTTGTGTGTTTATTCATTTGTGTGAAGAGAGTTTTAGCTCATCATTATACTTCAAAAAAATTCTCATGACTGTACTCCAATCTTAAAATCTACCCTCAACAGGTGTGACTATTTTTCTGAGGTGCCAATATAAGTTCAGTCTTTTGGTCTCACCTGGTCAAATTAGGAGTTAAGTCTGATTTTGACTTCTGGTGTTTATTTTGCCTAGTCCCTCAATTTCCCATTTGGACCATCCTTTCCTGGAACATCCCAGAAACCCAGTGTTCTCAGTATCCCCCTACCTTGTGGTCCCACCCAACGTGCTTACAGCTTCTGATACAGATCTGGGCACTGAAGAAAAAGGGTCCCTCGCTTGCCTTGCTTTCAACACAGAGCAAATCACATGCTGGGAAGTTCCTGACTCAGCAGTGCTGCTTCTCTTCCTGGTTCCCAGCCTCTCTAAAAGACTCACAGATGACATGTCAACTTCCATTTCTTGCTATTTCCATCAGTGTCTTGCCTTTCCTTTTTCTCTTCCAGGACATTTGAGGACCACTTTTTATTTTACCTTCTGTTTAATGTGATGTCTCGCATCTCTGCCAGCCCCAAGAGTACATGACAAAACCTGTCCTTACAGACACTGGAATACATGAAGGAAGGGCAAGATAGCCAACTATCCAAGATGCCTATAAAATGGGGGGCTAGAGATAAGGAAATACATGGATATGCAGTAAGCAGGAAGGCTTGCCTACTTTCTAGCTTCTGCTACAGAGAAGCATGATAGGTCCAGGTTCCTGAGAACTTAACTATGTCCTGTCCTATTTCATCCTCTGGGAAAGATTTTTTTCCTTTGAACAGTCTTGTGTTTTTTGCCCTCATCACTTGGAGGCAGGGGGTTGGGCTGCCTGAGACTGACAACAGTCTTAATATTTGTTGCACCGTAACTTTACTAATGTTGTGGATATCCCAAACCTAGGATAGGCTTCTGAGAGTCAGGGATGGCTTTTGATTCAGACTCTCAAGACCCAATGTTTTTGGCAGATGGAGCTCCTTCTGAACAGTAAGTCATTGTTGAGTGACACGAATAGGACCAGAGCTAAAGGAAATTAGGCTTTAAAAAGATGGCCTAAAACAAAAGTCCTTTCAGTCCCTGGTATTCCTGATTTCACCCCTGACTGAACCAAGGTTGCTCATTTTTGCAGGGAGAAAGCACACGAAACTGTGCAGTCTGGAATCCAAGCACACTTTGATTGGCAGGTCAGTCGCCATTTACAGATAGGAAGTGCTCATTCCTTGGCATTAAGTTTCATCTGGAAGAGGAAGAAACAGCTAACCCTTTCCTGTCCTACCTATACTTATTCTCATCTTGTATTTCATGAGGGGCATGGCTGTCATTATAGGTACGAATCAAACAGAAAACACCATCATTCCAGCAGATAAAAGAACTCAGGGAAATGGTTGCCAGTTTGCCAGGTTCCTTCTTCCCTATGTCTTTTTTTTCCCCCATTTTTCTTGAAAGCTGCTGGGGTCTAGTTGTTCCCTAAGGAGGTTTAACTCAGATCTCAGCCAGTGCTGATCTAGAGGACTCAGGAAGGTCTCATCAATTGTGGTGTCAAACAAAGCAAATCCTGTTCTGGGCATAACTAGGAGGACCCAGAACTCTGAGACCTGTAAGAACCCTATTTATGGACACTTAACGAGGGACTTGTTTGCTGAGGGAGAGTTAGGGTTGTGAGAGTCCCCTGGAAACATGCCAGACTGAGACTTCATGACTGGGGACTAGACTTTCAGGGCTGAGGGGTGGGGAACTGCAAACCTTCCTGAGTTTTTCCTGAGATTTTGGTAGACAGATGGTTCCTCTTAGTTCACAGAGGACTTTCCATCCCTGTTCTTTGCTCATTATTCACAAGAGTCTGTGCCATGGCACGGAGCTAAGTGACTCGGTTTGGGCCACAAGGTGAACCAATTAACTAATTGAGAATTGCATCATGTCTTCAAAGTCTAGCTTGGCCTCTTGACCAAAACAGCATCGAGTCTTTCTAGAAAAGATTATGTCACAGGTGGTAAGGCATTTGTCTTTGTCTTTCTTCATCTCATTTCTGTTTCGTGGTGTCTAGCACGTATTACCTGAAGAGTCTGGTTAGCTTCATAATTGATTCATATTATACAATTTGATTTTTATATGCTCCCCCTCTGTTGAGTTCTTTTGTTTCATTAAAAAGAGGAGAAATCTATGTAATAAAAACAATAAACTGGTATGTCAAAATTGTCTCTGTCCCTGAAATCATCTCCATTGCGACACTTGCTCTGTGCTGCACCTGGTCTTGTAGTTTAGGAAAGCAAGTACTCAGCTCAATCCCTAAAAGCAGTTTTAGTCTTGACCTTAAATATGTCATTTGGGGTTTTTTTTTTTGTTTTTTTTTTTTGCGGTACTCAGGCCTCTCACTGTTGTGGCCTCTCACTGTTGTGGCCTCTCCCGTTGCGGAGCACAGGCTCCGGATGCGCAGGCTCAGCGGCCACGGCTCACAGGCCCAGCCGCTCCGCTGCACGTGGGATCTTCCCAGACCGGGGCACGAACCCGTGTCCCCTGCAACGGCAGGTGGACTCTCAACCACTGCGCCACCAGGGAAGCCCCAAAACAAATATTTTTGTGTATGTCAAGTGTTCTTCGTCCATGGGGATGACTCCTTCTCACATAATTTGGATTTTTCTACTTCCAGATATTATTTGGGATTTCATGGTTTCAAAGTCATTTCCGGCCATATGCCCATATGTCCCTTGCTGGTGGTTCTGGTTGTCAACTCTGGAGAAGTGGTGCTGACACCTGCACAGAGCAAAGGCTTCCTCATCACAGCTCAGGAGTGTGTGGCCAGGGACAGAGGCTTTGGAGAGCCTCTTTCCAGGTGGACAGATAACAAAATGATATCATCAGCGTTCGTTCAACAAAAACAGCTTCCTCACTCGCTGGCTCCTAAGCTTGAGATTCCTGTAGAGTCTTTACCATTCATAGTTCCCTTTAAAAGGCCATACTAGATGTCCTTTGTGTAACAATTAAGGCTATAGTCTGTCTGATTATCTATCTATCTATCTTCATATTATTATATAGTAATAATAAGTATATAAACTACATATAATTATAAATTTATATATATTACATATATTATATATTAATATGTGATATAATATTTATATATAAAATATTTTATATAATTATATCTAATAAGGAAATTGAAGCTTTCTAAGAAAGGGCTACTCAAGTTACATAACTAGTAAATGGAACCTTGATCTTTTGTCTTCAAATTTTGTGTTATTACTAACAATGTTGCTTCCTCTATAAAATATTCTACCATAAAAAATATTTTAACACAATTAGTTCAGCAGATTAAGAGCCTCCAACAGATAAATTTTCCCTGTTTGGAATGGAGTCTAGGGCAGGAGTGTGTGTGTGTGTGTGCGCGCGTGTGTGTGTGCGCGCGCGTGTGTGTGTGTGTGTGTGTGTGTGTGTGTGTGTGTGTGTCTTTTACCCAAGTTTTTATTATCAATTTCAAACATAGAGGGAAGTTGAAAAAATAGTACATAGGACATCCATCTGCCTTCAACCTAGATTCAATAATGATTAACAGTTTGCCATATTTGCTTTCTTTCAAGAACATTCTTTTCAAGAATAATTTTCAACATCATGACATTTTATCCCTGAACACTTCAGCCTAAAACTCCTAAGTATAAAGACACTCTCTCACATACCCATAGTATTTCACTTATAACTAATAATAGTTCTATAATAGTATCTAATAACTAGTCCACAGTCAATTTTTTTTCCATTTGTGCAGTCCCTATTCAAATGTTCTCAATTGCCCTAAGAATGTCTTTTATAGAACTAGATTCCAGATTAGAATCACCCACTGATTTTGGTCATTGGGTCACTTTATTTCTTTTAATAGAGAACCACACTCTCCTGTGCCATAGCTACTAGCCAGATGTGGCTTTTGGGCACTTGAAGTGTGGCTACTCCAAATTGAGATGTGCTTTAAGTGCAAAATATACGGCAGATTCTGAAGACTCAGCATGAAATAAAGAGCATAAAATATCTCATTAGTGTAATTTTAATATTGACTACATGCTGAAATAATACTTTGGCTATATTGAGTTAAATAAAATATATTATAAAAATTAGTTTCATCTGTTTCTTTTTATTGTTTTTTTTAATGTGACCACTCAGGGATTAAAAATGACATGGCTTGCATTGTCTACCAGACAGAGCTATTCTAGAAAGAGCCTCCTTCCTTTTTTCCCCCATGACATTGACTGAATTAAGTGTATATGACAGTCATCTTTAGAATGAGTCAGGTATATTTTGGTGGGAAAAAAGGGGGCTAGGAAAAATCTGCAGGAAGGGCTGCTTCCTGGGAGGAACCCTAAGGAACCTGCTGGAAGGTTGCTATAAACCTCCACTGTCATGTGTCTGCTCAGTGTGGGCCAGCCTGTTGAGCTTTGCTCTGTCTGCCTCCTTCATACAGATTTGTAAAGTGTCTGAGGATTCCCCTTCGTGTTAATATTTTGGTTTTTCCTTTTTTGCCTAAAGAATTTTTTCTCATTTTTTCCCCTTCTTCTTCTTGTGCCTGCTCACTTCTCAATTCATTCTCTCAGTTCACTTTGGGGGAAGCCCGGTGTTCCTGAGTTCTACTCTACCCATCCCTCAAGAGTCCCTGGACATTATCACCCTGGGTAAATTAATGGGTATTAGAGACATTCCAGACCACACGCTGTATCTCCCGTTGACACCCGTTGACCCTTCCCCTCCCACTAAGCTGCAGATGCCTGACTCCTAGCTGGCTCTCTTTTAGGACTTTGATGAAATGTCCTAAAACTCAAGAAGAGTTCTCTTCTTGAAAATAATAACTTCTCATTTTTATTACAAAAGTTATATGTGTTCAATTTGGTAAAGATAAGAAACATAGATAAGCAAAAAAATTCTTACCCCCCCAACCATTATACAATAGGATCGTTCAGCTGCTCCGAGCACAACAGCAATATTCCCACCCTCCTCTATTCGTTTCCTAGTTCTGCTGTAACAATTACTCTGAATTTAGTGACTTAACACAACACAAATATATAACCTCACTGTTCAGCAAGTCAGAAGTCTGAAAGGATACCCAAAGACAAAGCCACTACCAAAAAAGAAAATTACAGGCCAGTATCTCTGATGAATATAGATGCAAAAATTCTCAACAAAATATTAACAAAGAGAATTCAACAACACATAAAAAAGATCATACACCATGACCAAGCTGGATTCATGCCAGGGACACAAGCATGATTCAACATACACAAATCAATCAATGTGATACACCGCATCAACAAAAGAAAAGACAAAAACTATATGATCATCTCAATAGATGCAGAAAAAGCACTCAATAAAATTCAACAACGATTCAAGATAAAAACTCATACCAAGGTGGGTATAGAGGGAACATATCTCAACATAATAAAAGCTATTTATGACAAACCCACAGCCACTATAATACTCAATGGTGAAAAACTGAAAGCCGTCCTGCTAAAATCTGGAACAAGACAGGGATGCCCATTCTCACCACTTCTCTTCAACACAGTATGGGAAGTCTTAGCCACAGCAATCAGACAAGAAAAAGAAATAAGAGGTATTCAAATTGGTAGGGAAGAGGTAAAGTTGTCATTAAATGAAGAACACATGATACTACATATATAAAACCCTAAATACTCCACACAAAAACTACTAGAACTGATAAATGAATTCAGCAAGGTGGCAGGATACAAGATTAACACACAGAAATCAATTGCATTTCTTTACACTAACAATGAAATATCAGAAAGGGAATGTAAAAAAACAATCCCTTTTATAATCACATAGAAAAAATACTTCAGAATAAACCTCACCAAGGAGGTGAATGACTTATATGCTGAGAAAGAAATGGAAAGATATCCCATGCTCTTGGATTAGAAGAATTAATATTGTTAAAATGGTCACACTACTTAAAGCAATCTATAGCTTTAATGTGATCCCTATCAAATTACCCATGACATTTTTCACAGAACCAGAACAAGTAATCCTAAAATTTACATGGTAACCCTCTGCTGAAAACTGGGAAGTGAATGAATCAGAGGTGAACCCACTCTGGTGAGAAGGGGCCCATCTGTTGCTGCCTCCCCGGCCCTCAGCTGCCAGGGGCACTGAGGAACCTCCAGGTCCCTGAGGCACACAGTTTGCAAACCACAGGGTGAGGTGACCTCACATTCCCTCCCACTGACATCTCACCATCAGGTGTTTTGCTGTCAATGAACTGCTGGCTGTCTAGACGGGTCTGAGATCACTATTGCTGGGGCCTGCCGTGCCTGCTCCCTAAGTGGTCAGCAGGTCCTTGTTAGTCTTAGATAATAGCCATTTCACAACAGGTATGAGGCAGGAAGGACCCTGCAGGCCAAGCTGAATGGGAAGAAACTGGGCCACACCCACTTGGGGGAGATGAGTCTGGAGCCTCGATGAGACAGATGAATCAGGGGAATTCCTGTGACTCTGAACTTGGGGAATGTACACAGTATATAATGAACATATCATCTTAAACATACAGGTGACTCTGAATATTGACTCTAACCTCCTCTTTTTGTAGATGAGAAAATGGAACCAGAGAAGGTAAAGGTCTCACCCCAGGGCACACAGCAACTTAGTGGCATAATCAGGCAACCTAAAAACTACACACAGGTTCTTTTGCTTTTACTACATTTGAACATTCCTCCCTACCCCCTATAAAGGGAAAAGGACAGAAGGGAGGAAGAAACTAACATTTAAAACACCAATTATATGCCAGACAATGATCTAGATGCCTTCCTTATACTTTGCTTACCGTCGGGATGGGGCAATGTACTGTTGTGCATGTGTGGTCTTTGCTTCACAAAGACCTGGGGTCCAGAGGCACCCAGCGGTGAGTGATCGTGCTGCGAATTGAGCTCAATCTCTCACTCCAACGACTAACCTTTCCCAACTTGGATCTATTTTATTAACCTAGAAAGGTACCTGTTGCCTAAATATCAGATTGCAGAGGAATTTGGGAAGTAATTTTGAGACTAAAGAAGGTAAAAGGTGATAAACCAGAAAATGATAATAGGTAAGACTCTAAATAGGATGTAGACACAGTGATTTGATTCAAAAACATCGACTTAGGAGAACATGACCTGAAACCCTGCCCAGAACATGTCCTTGAGGGGGTGTTTCTTGGCATGAAGGTTGGTGCTGCAGGAAGTGGTGTAAGATATAGAGAGAAATCCTCTCCCTCGAGTCAGATTCCTCTGGGAAATTCCATCTAGAGGATGGAATTCCATCAACATTCTAATGTCCTCTCTGCCTGGAAAACTTAGGGTACTCTTCATAAGAACGTGAGGTTTGGGTGTAGATCTCTAGTCACTCAGAAGGCTTGGGTACCCAAAATGCAGGCACAGGGGTTAATCCTTGGGGAGATGAGGGGCTGTGGAGGCCAGGATAGGTGCACAACTACCTTAAGTTTGAACTCTAGCACCACCTTTGGTCCAGTCCAAGTCTACAGCAGAAACTGTGGCTGGAGCCCTGCTCTGCTTCTCCATCTCCGAAGAGTGGATTCCAAAGCCACTGCTCTTTGCCCAAGTCATGTAAGAGTGGCCTTTTATTCCTGAAAACTCCAAGCTGCTACAGCAGTCTGGAATGCTCTCCATTGCCTCTCAAACTCACACCTCCATGGAGGCCCATCCCCTGTTGCCTTCCTGGCGGCATCACCCCCTACTGTCTTCCCTATGTACATTGGTTACATCTTTCCTCTCTTAAACCACAGAGATTGTCACTAGCTGCTACATTGTATTGCTCTCCGATTTTTCATGTGTGCGAATCCCATTGAACTCAAAATTTACACATTTCTTGAGATTAAGGCAGAGATGGGGTAATGAATTTGACTACCATTTCAGTGCAGTAAATCTTAGAGAATGAATGCACGAGAGCAGGACTTTAAGTCAGAGTGCCTGAGTTTCAATGCAGACTCTGCCTCGATCAAGTTACTTAACTGACCTGTGCTCCAGTCTCCTCATCCATAAAATGGGCATAAAAATGGCACCTACCTCACAGGGCACTAATTAAATCAGAGAATTCATAGAAAGTGCCTGGCACATTAGAAGTCCTCAGAAATGTCAGCTATTATTATGCCCACGTGCCAAGCACTGCGTGAGCCATTTTCATTCACCCTCTCGTCTGCTCATCACGAGAGTTTCATGGGGTGGTGTAGTGAACATCATTGGTTGCTGCATCAGCCACCTACTGCTTCTTCCTCGTCCACAAAGTCCTGCTATTATTTAGGTTTCTGTCCTCCTATCATCCTGTCTTTGGGGAAGCTGATTCTGCCCTCAGCCTAGGGGTAAGTGCTGACTACTTTAAACCAATCGTGGCCTCTGTCACCAGTGACTGGGTCACAGGTGGTCGTGTGAACCATTCAAGCCAGTGAGGTACGAGGGAAGCCTGGCCGGTGGTGGGTGGGAGTTTGGGAAGCCTTCCTCAATGATGAAAAAGAGGCATTTAGGGAGAGATACCCCTTCTTCCTGCTCTGGACCTTGTGGTGTCTGGATGTTTGCCTGGCGCTTCTATGTAAAGGAAGCCAACACGGATGGAGGAGGTCAGAGCCAAGCAAAGCAGAGGCAGGCCCCAACCCCTGGCATAGCTGTGCACTGGCTGATATGTGAGACGGGACTGACCATTATTGTTAAAGCACTTGAGTCATGCTTTTTCTGTAACCTGCACCCCCGAAAAAGCATCCTAACTAATACACTTAAGTATTTTGCTCCTTATGTCTCAGACAAGGAAACTGAAGTTCAAAGGGATTTGCATTATTTACTCAGAGTCAGACAGACAGCAAGTGGTCCTGCAGAGCAGTGTCCTATGTCCCCTGTAGCCTCCAGTGCCCAGGGCATCACAGGACAAATAATTGTTGTTTAATAAGGAGGTAGCATCTCGGAGACTCCTGATGCTCTTACCTGCCTTACCTGCGGGTGTTCTAAGACTTCTGTGGCCAGGAGTGCTGAACGTGACATGCTTCAGCAGTTTTAATGACTTTCCAATGCAGTGTGCACAGCGAGTCTCATGAATTCTCTTAAAAGCAAGAAAAGTCATTATCTAAAGTGATTCTCGTTTCCAGAGCATACTTCAACACACTCAGCTCTGTCATAAGTAATGCTTGCTCTTTATTTAAATGACAGACTTTGGTTTGGTAGTTACCACTTCTTAACGTCATCTTCTTTTAAAGAGACAAGATTCATGCTATAAATGCTTAGGATGTCTAGTTCTCCTTCTCTTCTGCAAATTGTGCTGAATTGATCTTGACGTTTATCTCTACTCTAAGAGTCCTCTAACTGGGGGTCTGGTAGGAAAGCTTGGGGTGGGTGTATGGGAACAAGAGCCAGTCGGGGTGAGAAGGGGATGTCTCACATTTTTCTTATCTGAGGAGCCTGTGTCATGTCTTAATAGATGCCTCTGATCTTTGTCAGGGCATAGAACACCAAAATACACCTTTAATTCTATGGGAAGCTCACCAAGGGAAAGTAACTACCAGTGACATACTGCATAGTCTCAGAGGCAATGACTGGGTTCCCCTTTGTGTCCCTGCCTCATGCCAAGGTCTAACCAAGCTCAGTCTCCATTGAACACGCACCTGGGCAGAACTTCAAGGACAGTGACCTTGACTGATAGGGCCAAATGAGGGAGTTATGGGCCAGTGGGCTAAGATTGTAGCCGGGAAATTGCCTCAGTATTATACCCGTGATAGCTAAATTAATTGTTAAACCCTCCTCCTACCTGAAGAAATAATCATAGGAGAGAAGCCAAGAGTAATAAGTGTGACAGTTAATATTTACTGAGCACTTAACACACATCAAGCTCTATTTTAAACTCTATACATATATTGATTTTTTTTTTTTAAACAACAGAAATTTATTTTCTCATAGCACTGGAGGCCAGGAGTCTAAGATCAAGGTGGCAGCAGATCCAGTTTCTTGCAAGGCTCTCTTCCTGGCTTGCAGATGGCCACCTTT